>NW_027556402.1:229648505-229976005 GCF_003287225.1 Phascolarctos cinereus | reverse complement strand
GAGTTTGTGACCTTGAGTCTTTTTTAAAGCTTCTTTTAAAAAATTTATTGTTTTGTTTACTCAGATTTTAGGACAAGTTTCTCTTGCATATTTAAAACTGCGTATTTTTAGCAAATTCTTGCTCCAAAATATATTTTGTGTACCATACTACATACATATACACATACTTACATGTATATGTAGCCTATACAATACACATATGTACACATTTATATAGGTACCTACATATGTGTACATGTATATATATATATATACATACACATATACATACCTATACACCTATACATAGATTGAGAAGCTAGGTGGTACAGTAGAGAACTGGACCTGGAGTCAGAAAGACCTGGGTTCAAATCCAACTTCATACTTTTACTGACTGTGGGACCCTAAGCACAATCCCTTAACCTCTGTCTGCCTCAGTTTCCTCATCTATAAAATGGAGATCATAACAGTACCTGCCTCTTGGGGTAGTTGAGCAGCTAGGTGGCGCCATAGTGCATAGAGCACCTGGACTGGAGTCAGGAAGACTCTGGCTTCAGACATTTACTAGCTATGTGACCCTGGGCAAGTCACTTAACCCCCTTTTGCCTCAGTTTCCACTTCTGTAAAATGAACTGGAGAAAGAAATGGCAAATCAGTCTAGTATCTTTGCCAAGAAAACCCCAAATGGGGCCATGAAGAGTCAGACACAACTGAGCAATGATAATCCAAGGTAGTTGTGGGGATAAAATGGGTCGATATTTGTAAAATGTTTTGAAAACTTTAAAGAGCAATAATAATGCATGCTATTATTATTATTATTATTATTATTATTATTATCATCATCATGCATACATTCACATAAAACATATGTACACACATATATCACATTTATGGAAATTCCTTTACTAGTACAAGTATGTACCTTGTACCAAAGAAAAGGGAGGGGTTATGAGGTCTAGGATTTTTAACTCCCTCTCGTTCTATCAGCAGCCTAGATCCTTTCCCCATTTGCAGGTATTTGCACTCCTGGGTTTTGCTGTGTAGAGAATATTAGGTGGGGAGTTAAAAGACTCTCTGTTCCCTGGGTCCAATATTTGTTATTATAGGTATTCAGAGTTTGGCTTCCTTAAAAAAACAAACCGACAAAAAAACCAGTTTTCTTGGCTTCACCTTCAAAGTTCACTTTTGAACAGGCAAGGTTTGCAGTCCCATTCCATTCAACAAACACACATTAAACCCCTGTTATGTACAAGTTGTTGTGATCTAAGTTAGGGATACAAAGATCCCCCCCAAAAAAACCCCCCAGGAAGCTAGCCCCTGCCTTCAGGGACCTTTCACATTCTTTTGAGGTGAAGTATAAAGCATGTATATGTTTAAATAAATACAAAATATATTCAAAATAATACAGAATGATTTTGAGGTGAAGGAATACTGGTAAATTGCCCAAGTGCCCTTGGGCATAACTCGATTTCTGTCATTGTATTATGGATTCTTTTCTCAGCATTCATTGCTTCTCTAGTTTTGTCTGGAAAGGGGAAGGATCTGGTACCTGAAGACCTGGTTTTAAATCCTGGTTCTGTGATGTTGGGCAAGTCACTTTCCTACTCAAGGCTTCTATTTCTTCATCAGTAAAATGAGGGGCTTGGGTGAGATATCTCAGAGGGCCCTTCCAGCTCCAAATCTTCTGTTCCTACTTTCAGCTGGGAAGGTGGAGCTAGCTTAATAGGCTGAACCTCCAAGAGTCCCCTGAGAACAGTAGGAAGGATGTGGTTAAAACTAGGCTGATCCCTAGCATCACCACTGGGAAGCCAGCCTGGGGTGTATTCTGAATACCACCCCTCCCAATCCCTCCTGGTGGTTTCCAGCCTGGAATAATCATTAGGAAGACAAGGATAACGAATAGGTCCTCCCACTAGGATCCTGGTGAGAACTTGGTTTTCCAAAGCAAAAGCCTACATGGTAACTTCTGGGTAAATCATAAATTGGAGCCAGGGTTGTACAACTCACTGAAGGTTAGTTGTGATACAGTTAGTGATACAGAACCATAACTAAGGTGGGGCATCTGGAGCTTTGCCTAGGGCACCAAAATTTTAGATGGCGATGACAACACAGCCCTTTAACTTGGCATAGCAGCTACTTAATTAAAATAAGAAGTTAATGTCTGGCCACACCCTTAGGTGAGCTGTTCCCCAAACTCTCCACTACCTGCAGCCTCTTTTGTATCTCTCCCCCATCCTCCACAAGCATTTCAGAGTTCCCCTTTCTGGGGAGTGGGCACTGGAAGAAATTGCTTGTGATGGCTCTATGGTGAAGCTTTGTTGGAGATGCTTTTTCTATCCCCTTCCTGAAAATGGATGTTCTGTAGAGGGCATCAGAATATTAATTTTTCCCCCAGTTATGACCTCCGTTTTCTTTATCATTTACTTGCAGCAGTCTTGGGTGTTACCACGAGACCCATAGGAGACCCTACCTTCAAAAAGTTTACATCTTACTCAAATAACCATTTTAATTTGAAGCTGTTTCCTTGAGGAAGACCACAGGACAGCCTGCTGTTCCATAGTTCTTTGAGAAAAAATCCTATGTCCAAGAGCTAGTGACTTGAGTGCCTTTGGCCTATTCCTCTTTGCCTTGTCACCTTTGAACTCAAGCTCAGGGCTGCCCAAACTGTGAGGATCCCTTAGGTGCAAGCCACAGAGGTATCTAGGTACAGAAATCGTACTTGAGAAATCTGTCTCCTGCAACTCCTGAAAATCCCAAGACTTTTCCTGTGGCATACTAATGAATTAAAATGAAGAAGGATTCAGGGGGATCTGGACAGGCCTAGGAGAACTGTCAGTAGGGCTGAGTGATTTTAGTGGGCGAGCAATATTTTTAAAAAGGGGAAAAAAATGTCACAAAAATATACAGCCATCTGGGGAATACAATGCTTGTTGGCTTAGATTAATGACAAGATGAATAAATGGATTGCCTGATGAAAAGGCGAGGGAGAACAAAAACCACTTGAAATTGTGGAGGAGGTCTCTTATTAATGAACTGTCAGCCTAAAGAAAGTTAGCGGAGTCTCCTCCTGGAAATGCACTGGGTTGGCGCTTCTAATAAAAATCTGGGTCCTGCAGGAATTAATTACACCCGCCTTACAGCAAAGAATTTCTGGAATTGTGCAATGTGGTGGCACAGACCAGCACGGGTTGCTGTTGCCAATGGGGAAACCGTAGGAAGGTTTAATACTTTCTTTCTTTCTTTCTTTTTTTTTAGAGGCGGCGATGATATGCAGGATATTATAGTAGCATAATAGCCAGTCAGACTTGAGGATGAATGATGGCGGCCAACCTTTCTGACAAATGATGCAGTGCATACTTGTAGTTTGAAGTCACTTGACTTTTCATATGCAAAATCTCTTCTTGGAATCTGATTTCCTCGTTATCATAGGGACCTGCCTTGGGGAGTTAAAAATCGTTTTGGACATGATTACATAAGACTCAGATGTGCTTTGCTTTGATTAATCAAACTGGGGAGAAAGCACAGGGCTGCCCTCATTTACTGGGAATGGCGGCCACGTCCATCATCTCCCTGTGGAAGCCTCCTTCCTCAGGGTCCCATTTTCTGTTGGCCTGTTGAAAATATCTTTTTAATTAAAGCTTGGTGCTGCCCATGCCTGGTGAAGCAGCTCAAAGGCATGCCATGTGGAGAGGGCAGATTCTCAGCAGTTGCAATCCATTATTACTTAGTAGACATTGCTTACTACTTCAGTGGGATCCTGAGATGCCATATTTGATGAGCAAGGACTTTCTCCTGTGCTTATGTATGTAGCAGCTGTGTTACATAGTTGCTAGACTGCTGGGTTTGGAGTCCAGCACTTAGTAGGCACTTAATAAATGTTCACTTGCTTATGAGCTCCTTGGAGGAGCTATGTCTGTATCCCCAGGGCTTAGCACAGTGCCTGATCCATAGTAACCACTTGGTAAATGCTTATTGACTTGTTGACTTGACCTCCCTGGGCCTTAGTTTCCTTATCTGTAAAATTCCAATATTGAAAAAATGGCCTCTGAGGTCTTTCAGCACTAGATCCATGATCCCACGATCCTAACTGTGTATATGTTCCTGGACAAATCTCTTAAGCTCTTCATGCCTCAAGAGACTCCCTAGGACTCATCATCGGAGTCACAGATGGGTTATGATTTCCAGTATCAACCAGCATGCATTTCTCACGTTTTTACCCTGTGCCAGCCATCAGCCCCCCTCTGCCCTGAGCATTCTCTCTTTTCTGGTAAAACATCACTCTCTAGGTTGATTTTTCTTTTTTCTTTTTTAGGCTGGGCAGTGGGGTTAAGTGACTTGCCCAGGGTCACACAGGTAGTAAGTGTCAAGTGTCTGAGGTCAGATTTGACCTCAGGTCCTCCTGATGCCAAGGCTGGAGCTCTATCCACTGTGCCACCTAGCTGCCGCTCCAGATTGATTTTTGCTTCTGTGTCACATGCACTAGTGATGGCCCCCATCATTCTTCACTTGGGCCACCATAAACTGCGTGTCCTTCCTCTTTTGATTAAAACAGCTCAATGAATTTTCATGAACACTTAATCTGCTCCACTTTACATTCCAGCTCCAGGCATTTGACTTGAACTTCGGGATCTAGCATCTATGTGACCTTTCATGTGATCAGTCTCTCCAGCCTCTTCCTTTAAGCTTTTTAACGATCTTAAAATTTCAAGTGTTTGTTTTCCTAAGGACATAGAAACAGCCCTTTCTAAGGGTGCTGGATGTGGAGTCTGGGTTTAAAATAGGTTCATATACCATCTCTGACTCTCACTAGCTGTGTGACCCTAGGCTAGTCGACTTCCTCTCTGAACTTTAGTCTTCTCATCTGTAAAATGGGAATAATAATACATCTGCTTGCTACCTCACAAGGGTGTTGCAGGATCAAGTAAGATAATATGTATAAGATGCTCTGTCCACCTCAAAGCTCTCCAAGTGTCAGAAATTACCACTGTTATTTCTACTGGGCCTTTGAATGATTTTACTGTCCAGAGCAGTGCAACCTGAATGATGAAGAGCCTTGACCATTCTAGCAAAGAGATCTGTCTAATCTGTGCTGCCCATAAGCAATCATTAAGCTCCTGCTACATGCAGTCACTGTGTCAATTGCTGGCAAGGGCAGCCATCCTGCATACAAGGTGTCCCCAGAGTTTTTGTGGTTGTCGTTGAGCTGTTTCAATCATGTCTGACTCACTATGGCCTCATTTGGGGTTTTCTTGGCTAAGATATTGGAATGGTTTGCTATTTTCTTCTCCAGTTCATTTTACAGATGAGGAAACTGAGGAAAAGAGGGCTAAGTGACTTGCCCAGGGTCACACAGCTAGTAGGTGTCTGAGGAACCTCAGATTTGAACTCAGGTCCTGTGGACTCTAGGGCTGGCTCTCTACCCACCACAACTCAAAGTCTTAGTGCCATGTTAATCTTTAATAGTTAATGAAACTTAAAACTGCTCTAGGTCTGGGGATACCCTGTGTAAGTACATACAGGGTAAATACAAATAAATAAAAAAGTAGTTAGATATAAGGTGATTCGAGAGGGAGGGCCCTAGCAGTTGGGTCAGTCAGGAAAAGCCTCATATAGAAGGTGGCTGCTGGGCTGCATCTAAAGGGATGAGTGGGATCTATGGGAAAATGATGAGTGAGTGCATTCCAGGGCTGGGGCATGGACCCAAAGAATGGAGATGAAAGACGATTGTCAGGTGGGAGAGCAGAGAGAAAGCCCAAAGTGGAATTGGGTGTCCTGAGAGCTCAGTTGGCCTCCTCCATAGAGGCCTTTCAGTGGAAAGTGGGTGACAGCTTATGAGAGATGTTGTAATGGGGATTCTTTTTGGGTATGGATTGAACTAGATGGTGGCCATGGTACCTTCCCCTGCCAAGAAGCTTGGAACTTCTATGACTATATGTTTCATACTCACAATATGAAATGAAGGGTGGAAATTTTTTCTCCAGAGGAAAATGAAAATGTTGCTGCTTTTGGCAAGAAGAATTGTATCCATTTGGATTCTGATGGGGTAGGTGGTACAGTGGTTAGAATATTGGGCTTGGAGTCAGGAATATCTGAGTTCAAATCTGGCTTCTGACATTTACTAGCTGTTCAATCTTGGGCAAGTCTCTTCATCTCAGTCTGCCTCAGTTTCCTCAACTGTAAAATGATGATGATGATGATTGATGATGATAGCACCTACCTTCCTGGGTTGTTGTGGGGCTTGAATGAAATAATATTTGTAAAGAGCATAGCACAATGCCTGGCATATGGTAGGTATTTAATAAATGTTTGCTTCCTTGCTTCCTCTAACTCTGGCTATTTCTCTCACAGTGACAATCTGTACCAAATGACCTCGCAGCTCGAATGCATGACCTGGAACCAGATGAACCTAGGGGCCACACTAAAGGGGTAAGGTTGGACCTCTCGTGGTCCTCTCTCAAGTGATTGTTCAGCGATAGTAACTTGGATTTGTCTGACCCTGTTTTAAGCTAACAATGGGCAGAATGAATCACATCAGGCAACAGTTGTGGCACCTAGTTGCCTCTCTTTGTCATTTGGGTATTTTCTCTTTTGTGGTTGGTGATCTTTTGAATAATTTTAAGATTTTAAGAAAAAAAATTGCTTTTGGGGGTCTAATGCACACTATTTTCCTGTGCTGAGGGCTTGGTAACGAAACTTTAACTTTCAATGTGGTCATTTTGTATTAAATGCCTTGGAGGTCTCCAAACTTTTGTTCATTCAACTGATTTTCCCCTAGTGTTCACATTTTGGAGGAAATGTACTTTACAGATGGTATCCATTACACTTATCAAGAAATGCTTTAAGTGAACAAAGTCCAGGCCCCAAATTTGTATTTGAGTAATGATGCTTTGGACAGTCAACAGTCAGATCTGCTTGAGAATGGCCCCACCGACAGGCATCCACCCTGACTGATATTCTACCACATTAGGGAATGTATTACCTGTCTGATGATAGGCCCTAAGGTCACTTCAACACCCACAGGAAGACAAATAATTTGGAGTTGGTTCTAGCTAGCAGGAGAAAGCTCTTTCAAAGCCCCTTACCTGCTCACAATAGATGTTAGACCATGGAAGGGTATCCAAAGTCAGATCTGGCAGGGCTGGGGGTTTACCGAATTCTTTTGAGATGCCCTATCATCTTTGTATTTCTTAAGAAAGTGTTGGCTCCACATTGGATTTCTAGGTAGGGTGGCTTACTCACCACCATGCATGTGCCATCCCCACCCCACCTCTTCTTCTTCTCTTCTAGACCTGCTGCTGGCAACTCCAGCTCATTGAAATGGACAGAAGGGCAAAGCAAGTGAGTGGCTGATAACTGTGGTTTCCAAAAGTAATGGTGCTGCCATTGGCATATGGCAATAGGAGCATTAACGGAAGTCCAAGCTGATGGAGGATAATCAGGGACAGTACCCTGGGGCCGCTGGGGTTGGGTTCAGGAACGACAGGGGCCAAAGCCCAATGTCTTGCTCATTTTCTTGTGCTTGACTTAGGATTGTCATGGGAGAGAACAGTATAAGACCTGAGACACCTAGTGATGGAATGTGATCTGGTGCCTTTTTAAGAGTCTGATAGATGACTCACCACTTCTCTTAGCATAACTACACTCATTTTGTGGTGTTCTGCTTGTTTCTCTTAGACCTATCTAGGGAGTATCTGCTGTATATATATGCTGAGCTCTGTATTTTTCTTCATTCACTTTTATTCTCCTTCCTTTAAAGTTTCTTAGGATGAACCATTGGCCTTCTGTTGGGTTCTGCCAAGACTGCATCTTTTAATTCTCTGATGGTTATGCTTTCCTCAGCTCCTGTCCCTAGGAGTATCCCTGGGGGTTATTTTCTCTCTCTTTCCATTCCCAGAGCCCAGGAGCATTTCCCCCCTATCTTTCACCCAACCTCATTTTCAGGTACATCCAGTAGCTTTCCTGATATTAGGGCTGCAATTTTGCATCTTGTATCCACCAATGACTTGTTGCCAAATATTTCTCTATGGCCCAGAGCTACTTGTGGTCAGTCGGGAACATCCTCACCTCCCTTATCTGTATGTTGGTTGCGGTGGTGTCAAGTTTTCCTTTCCCTTTAATTCAGCATCTCACCCTCTCCCACTTACCTCTGGTCTGCTGTTGACAGTTTCAGAATTCTCCCTTTTGTGTCTCTTCTCCTCTTATCTTAAATTTCCCTGCTTCCCAACACTGGCCGTTCTTTCTCTTCTTTGGAATCTCTTAGTTGGCTTCTTTCCCTTTTGGCCTTTTCTTCTATTAAGGATTATCTTCCTTTCCCTTAAACCAAACCTAGCCCACAGAAGAGGCTGAAGGTCATTGTGAAGTGTTCCATTTTTTTTTTTTTGCGTTTTATACTTCCCAATGCTTAAAAAATTATGCAAGGACTTAAAAAATTATACAAGGGAATTTTAGAAATTTGCAAAGGTAGAAAAGGTGGGTGAGTGGGCAAGGAACTACCAAAAAATTCAGTAACTTTAAAAGATCACTGCTATGATCTAATATTTGGCCAATTGGGTATAGTATCTACTGTAGTAATTCAATAGGACTTGTTATACATACATACATAGTGTATGTATCTATAATTAATCCTATTGAGTATGTATGTCTATGTCTATATATATATATTTAGGATGAAGTACGTACTCTTCAGCAAATCTTAAAGAATTATCAAATTGTAATTATATTTATTGTAATTATTACAACTATTTTATTTATAATTATAATGAATAAAATTATGAATTACATAATAAATGTAATCACAGATTAAATTATAATAAATATAATTATGTTAATATAATTACATAATTAAAATTTATAAATGTTACTATTATTATAATTGCTATTCATTAGTCTACCTTCTTCTAGACCATCTGGAGGAAAAGGCTTAGTGTTTTAAAAAATACATTTGCTTAATTATGCCATAGTTCTGTCTCTAGACTGAACTCATTGGTGGATTAAATTCATTTGGAAAAAGGACTATTGAAATGCAAGATGATTCAAGATTCCTATCAATAGTGTCCGGTAGCACCAATAAATACAACAGCAGCAGCAGCGACAACAGCTGGAATTTATAGTTTAACACTTTAAGGTTTTCAGAATGCTTTACAAATATTATCTTATTTTGTCCTCACAACAACTCTGGGAGGAAGGTGCTATTATCATTCCCATCTTATAGATGAGGAAACTGAGGCAAACAGATGTTATGTGACTTACCCAGGGTCACACGACTAGTATGTGATGCAGGATTTGAACTCAGGTCTTCCTAACTCCAGATCCAGAGCTTTGGGCATGGTGGCACTATCTAGCAGTCTAGACTTGTGGCAGTAAGACAGTTATTTGAATAAGTAAATATCAGTCGCTCCCATTATATAGCACTTGGCCTGTGTTACCTCATTTGACCCCCACAAATCCCTGTGAGGGAAGCAGCTTATTGTCCCTAGATTTACAGATGAGAAAAGTAGGGTTCAAAGAAGTCAAAAAACTTCCCTATGCCCCCCAAAGAGTAAGAAGCAGAACAGATGAACCCCAATTCTCTGGCTCCTGTTACTCTGGTACTTTCCACTGGGCTCTGGGTCAGCACCTTTGGGTAACTTCCTTTCATAGAATAATAGAATGTTAGATCTCGAAGGGCCCTTAGGACAGTTAATCAACCAATCAATCAGTTAGCAAGTATTTTTCGAGTATGTGTTATTTGTCAAGCATTGCGGAGAGTGCTGAATCTGGAGTCAGAAAGCCCTGAGTTTGATTCCTACATCAGACACATACTAGTTGTGTGACCCTGGGCAAGCCACTTAATTTCTGTCTGCCTCAGTTTCTTCATCTTCTTCATCTGTGAAATGGGGATGACAATCGCAACCAGCTCCCAGGGTTGTTGTGAGGACAAAATGAGGTAATATTGGTAAAACACTTTGCAAAATTTAAAGTGCTATTTAAATTAGAGCTTTTATTATTATTGTACTGTTGTTGTTATGCACTGTAGGAGTCTATCACTTCTGAAGAGAGGTAACAATGAAAACATTCCTACCCTCCAAAAGCTTATACTGGAGAGGAGACAATACTGTGTGTATAAGTATATACAAACAAAACAAACAGAACATGGGCTGTTGGAGAAATAGAAGGGCTCTGAAAACACGGATCATATTATGTCGGAGCTGGAAGGAATCTTACAAGCTAGAATACAGAGTGTCAGAGCTGGGAGGGACCTTAGAAGCCAGAACCCAGAATGTCAGAGCTGGAGGACTCTAGAACGTAGAACATGCAATGGCAGAATTTGGTAGGATATTAGAATATGGAATGTGGAATGTCAGAATAGAAAGCAAACCTTCAAACAAAGAACATAGCATGTCAGAGATGCAAGGGGCCTTTGACCACAGAATGTCCAAGCTGAAAGGGATTTAGAGATTACTGGCCTGACTTCTTTGGGCATGTTACAGATTTGTGATTTTATGCCACGGTGACTATTTCTATTTTGAAAATTAATATTTGCATCATAAAAGCCAAGATGCCAAGGCAGAAGATCAAAGGTAATTGTCTGCATAATCCTGAGAGTAAAAAACAAATCTGATTTCGTCAGTGAATTGGTCCAGTTCAACTTTCTGGTTTGACTGTGGAGATCTTGGCGTAAACCTTTCTTGCCTATGATATTGAATGCAGAAGCCCTTCTCCCTTACTGCTACAGAAATATCTTTGTGATAAAATTATGTATCAGATAACTGTGGTGAAGAGAGCTAGAGGTGCTTGTCTTTAAAAAGCAAACAAAACTTTAGCCTGTGACCTGGATTTTAAAATAGAAGTTTGAAATAGCTGGAATATTTGAAGAGAACCCATTTAAACCAGAGGAACGTGGGAATGCACATGTAAGAAGTGGCGCTCAAACCGAGCCTTAATGGAGGATGAGTGTTCTAAAAGGCAAGAATAAAGATGTGTACCTTGTGAGGGCCGAACCCAGTCCATGTGTGTACACAGAAGAGGCAGGAGATGGCATGGCAAGCTTGGGGACTAGTCTGGCTAGGACATGGCATGTGTGAAGGGGAATAACATGAAATAAATCTGGGAATGTCAGAGAGTGCCAGACCTAGGAATTTGTATTTTATGCTAGAGACAATGTGGTGAGCAGAGGGTGACATGGTTACAATGCCTGGCATGTGACAAATGCCTGTTGATCCATTTATTGATTGGCAGTCAAGCCTGTGCTGCCTTTGGAAGCCAATAACAGGCATTTCTTATGGCTGCTAATAGAGAATGTGCTATTTCTGACTGAATTCAAGGCAGGCATAAGATATTTTAGGAGGCTCATTGCCTCCCACTGCCCCACCAAAACACTATTAGATTTTTGAAAAGTGAGAGTCTTAAGGAAGGATGAGTTCCAAGGGGATTATTTCTGTAGCATAACCCACCATTATGTGTAATTTAAAAAATACTTTGCTTTTCTGTTCAATGTGGAGTTCTAAAAAAGAACCATCTTTCCTCCATTTTTTTTTCACGGTTTCTGGTTTTTAAAGGATTAAAAAAAAGCCCAGGCTGTTAAACTAACACTGTTAGACACTGTTTTGTCTTTTCTGAAGAAAATATCCTGCAAAATGGAGAAACACATCAACCTTGACTGGGGTCCAAGCTATTAAAATGAGGAAGAGGTTATCCTCCAGGGACTTGGGAAGGGGGAGTGGGAAATCGAGCACAATGGAAATATGGATGGAGTATGGAGCAGAACAAATGTTCCCTTCCGTGTCCAAGAAGTTCATAGCCTGTTAGGAGCACAGAGTATTTGACCTGTGGATGCTTTCAAGGAGGAAAAAACCAAAAAGAATGAGAGGGAGAAGGAGAGGGAGAGGGAGAGGGGGAGAGAGAGAGAGAGAGAGGAGAGAGAGAGAGAGAGAGAGAGAGAGAGAGAGAGAGAGAGAGAGAGAGAGAGAGAGAGAATTGAGATGAGTGATCTATGCTAAAAACAAGGCTGACGTTTTGGTAGAGCCAAGACTGTAGAATCTGTAGAAAATCAGAGCTAGACATGGTCTCATCACTAAGAATCTTTGCCAAATGAGTTATCTGTCTCTTCTGGCCAACAGTTACAATACACAGCCCAGCACCTCCAATCTCAGACTTTGTGAACATAAGGTACCCTTCCAAGAGATTTACATCTTGAAAATGAATGGCCTGTTTCTAAGTGGCTCCTGAGGGGCTTTGGGCTTGAGATGCAAGGCAAAGATGGAGAAGAGTTTTCCTCGATGAAAATCCACACCCCTGACTCCCCTCTCTCCTCCATAGTCCTTGATTTCTCCTCTAATGCAGTTCTGTTTGGTCTTGGGTTCTTCATTAATTACCTTCTTGTCTTCAGCTTGGCTGAGGTCTGTTAGCCATAATGTGGAGAACAAAGGATAAGACTCTTGGGTTTGTGGAATAGGAAATGGCCAGTTATGATTTAATGCCAAGTCCCTTGTTCCTCTCACTTACAGTAGACTAATTCAGTAGCTTCTCCAACCCCCCACTTCTCTCTTTTCTGTTTTCCCATTTTGCTCCTTTTCCCCACTCATTTATTTCTGGGCTCTTATTCAGTTTAGACTATTTGCCCAATTTATAGACAATTTACCCCAGCAAACATTAACATACAGACTATTAGTGGGTTCGCATCTTAAATAATTTGACAAGACTCCCACAAGTGTGCTAACACTTTCTAGAACATTTTCAATCTTATTTATTCTTTTGTCCCCCTTTTTCTTTTTAATAATATTTAAAATTTTCCTCAATTATATATTAAAACAAATTTTAACTTTTTTTGAAGTTTTGAGTTCCAATTCTATTCCCCTGCCACGTTAAGCAATCTGATATAGGTTATATGTGTGTAATGAGGGAAAACCTTTCCATATTAGTCATTTTGTACAAGAATACTAGAACAAAACAAAACCAAAAAAGAGAAAGAAAGCAAAAAATAGCGTGCTTTAATCTGCATTCAGACTCCATCAATTCTTTCTCTGGAGGCAGATAACATTTTTTGTCATGAGTCCTTCAGAATTATCTTGGATCATTGTATTGCTGAGAATAGCTAAGTCATTTACAATTCTTCACTGTACAATATTGCTGTTACTGTGTATAATTGTTTTCCTGGTTCTGCTGTCTTCACTTTGCATCAATTTCATGTAAGTCTTTCCAGGTTTTTGTGAAATCTGTCTGCTCATCATTTCTTGTCCAGCTCAGCTATTTTTTAGCTATGTGGCCTTGGTCAAGTCACTTAACTTTTCTCAACTCCAATTTCCTCATCTTTAAATTGAGAGGATTGGAGAAGATGATTTTTGATATTCCACCCAGCTTTAAGTCCTATGAGCTCAAGTACTCTCAGACCAAAGTTAGATACTGTCTCTTCCTTTCAAACCTTTCTAAAGACTTACCAGCAGGAAGCATGCTGTGCATACTCCTGTAGAATGATTTAAAGTGTTGCTTTTTGCCTGTAGGAACAATGTAGGTAGAGAAGGCGCTGGGAAAAATAAAGTTTCAACAAACAGATGCTCTACAGCAGTGGTGTTAAAAATTGATTTAGAAAACCACATATTAGCATTGTCTATGTTCTATTGTAGTTTTCTTGATTTTGTTAAGTATTGCCCAATTATATTTTAATCTGGTTGGGCCATGGGTGGGTGGGGAGTGTTGCCACGTACATCAGATATATTTGACATCTGTGTTCAAAACAGCTGTCAAATTATTTTTACGTTTTTTTATCCCCTATTGATAAGTGAGCAGGGACATTCATTTGTTCTTCATATCTGAGTCCCTGATTTCAATGTGAAATAGGTATATACTAGTTCAAAGGACTAGTTTGGAAGAAGGAACTACTTCCAAATGGCAGGCAGAATCATCTCAAAATTTTCCATCTTTACCTTTAGATTTCCCTTCTAGTCAAGATTTCTCTTTCCCCAAAAATGGTTTTCGAAAAATCCCTTAGAGAAAGAGTGGAATTCTTTTCCATTTAAATGATACCATTTGAGAACTCCATACAAAGACCAAAACAGAAGCAAAAACAGTTCCGGTCCTCAAAGACTTTATCCATTGTATTTTAGGGATCCATGGCAATGCAAAGTAATACAAAGTAATTTCACATAGAGGGGAGAGTGTTGGACTTGGAGGCAGGACAGCCTCAGTTTCCTCATATGCTAAATGAGGGCATTGGACTAGACGACATCTATGGTTCTTTCCACCCCCATATCCAATTGGTTGCCAAATCTTGTCCGTTCCACTTTCACAGCATTTCCCTTGTCTGTTTCCTTTCTCTTACTCTACAGCAACCTAGTCAAAGCCTTTATCATCTCTTCCCTGGACTACTGCAATTGTCTTCTCATTGGTCACCTTGCATCTCTTCTCTCTCTCTCCCTGCTCCAACTGATTTCCTATACAGATACTAACTAGATATTCATAAAGCCCGGGTCTGTCCATGCCATTTGCCCATTTAAGAAGATCCAATGATTGTCTATTGCCTTTAGGATGAAATGAAATTTTTTTCTACTTGACATTTCACACTCTGGCTGTAGCCTATTTTTCCGGGGTGGTGGTGGGGAGAAAGAGAGAGAGAGAGAGAGAGAGAGAGAGAGAGAGAGAGAGAGAGAGAGAGAGAGAGAGAGAGAGAGAGAGGAGAGAGAGAGGGAGGGAGAGGGAGGGAGAGAGAGAGAGAGAGAGAGAGAGAAAGAGAGAGAGAGAGAAAGGGAGAGAGAGAGAGAGAGAGAGAGAGAGAGAGAGAGAGAGAGAGAGGAGAGAGAGAGAGAGAGAAAATGTAGTGTAGGAGATAAAAGTCCTGGCCTCAGAAGTCAGGAAGGCTAGGGTTCAAGTCCCATTTCTGACACCTACTGTCTGAAACCCTGGGCAAGTCACATGACTCCTCAGTGCTCTAGACAGCTCTCTGAGACCTTAAGGTGCAAAAGGGGGAGCTGACGTGTGTCTATGAAGGCAGTTCTTCTAGGAACTCCCTACACTAATGAAAAAGGCAAAAGAAAATGGGGTAGGGAGAGGCTCATACTTCCAATTCTAGACATGAGGCTTCGGAGCCTGAATTCCATTGCCCAGGATATACCCGAGCCTAGAATCTTCCCATGGTGCTTGCTTTCATCCTGATTGGAGACAATAACCAGGTGAAGACAAGATGTCACCACCCCTGTGGTGAGACTTCCCTAGCCAATAACAGAAAGTGTGTGAGAGAGATTGCAGGCCCCAGATTTTTCCTTTTTGAATATTCATATGAAATGCTAATTGTTTTTAGAAAGTACTATTTATTTTCAACATTTCCAATTGATCTGGCTCTTGGGTATAGCTCTGCTTTTCCTCATCTGTAGGGTTATATCCTATTTTTTTTTTAGAGAAAAAAACTCTTCCCATGTTCTGTGGAAGATCTAAATTATTATTATTGTTATTATTTTTTCAAGAAGCTATCATCCACGTATTAAGGGTCTTCTGGGCTACAGTTCAATGCTCAATGACTCAGAGATTTGAATTCATGTTATGTAGTTCCTGCTTTTACAAATTATAAGGGCAGAATGAGGCAAGTTTTCCTTGGTTTATTTTTCAACTGCCTAGGAAAAAAATATCTAAGGACAGGTTCAGACTATTGTAGGAAATGAAGTCACTAGATGTATGGCGGACTGATAACTATTCTTGTTCCTTTGTTGCCTTCCTATGATCGGGAGAATGTGCTTATGAAAAACCAAGAGTGATTTGGATCATTCTTCTTGGGACAGCTAGGTGGCAGGCTTAACTTCTGTTTGCCTCAGTTTCCTCATCTGTAAAATGGGTATAATACTAGCACTTACCTTATAGGATTGTTGTGAATATCAAATGAGATAATAATTGTAAAGCACTCAACACAGAGCCTAGCACGTAGTAGGTGCTATTTTATGTTAGTTATTTTTATTTAGAAGAATCACATACAAGTGCTACTTAGCAAAGCCGTAATGAGAGTGAGCTAAATGGGTCTTTGCTTCAGAGTGCTAAAATTTGGAGAACACAGAAATTTAGCGCAGGAAGTCTTTTCAGACAATCAACAAGCATTTATTAAGCACCTCCTGTATTCCAGGTTACTATGGTAGATGCTGGGTATGCAAAGATCAAAACATTAACTGACCTTGTCCTCAAGGAGTTTTCATTCTATGGGGGCTTTAACACTCTGGAAGCCACTACTTCCTATGGGAAGACTTCCCTGATTGCTCCCCTCGTCCTCAGATGAATTTGGCGGAATTCCTGCTTATGATATTGTAGGGTTGATTTGAAGGTTCATTTTGCTTTGTTTGTCCTGAGCAATACTTGCGACAGCTACCGAAATTACTAAATATTGTTTTGCTGGTTAGGTGTGATTTTTATTCATAGCAACATAAATCTTGAGTCACAGAATGGCAATTTAGGCATCCTGAGGCGGGCATGTCATGGAATTCCCTCCCCCAGCCCACCCCCCCAACCCAATCCATTACCGTTAGCATTAAAAATGAACAAAATATTGTTTCCTACAAAGAAATATGAAATAGTAAACCAGAGGAAGCTAATGATGGCCCCAATGGCCCATCATCCTGGCATCATACCTATATACATATTACATAACCTAGATGTCCCTGAGAGCAAGGCCACATTCGATTCCCAAACACCTCTGTGTCACCAGTGAAAAATGGCCCTGGAAGCTGCCCCATGTTAACAAAAGCTAACCATTGCTATTGGTTTCTAAGCATGTGACTCCATCATATTACATAGTAAGAGGCAGAGCTAGGATGTTCAACCCAGGTCATTATCCACTAATTATCCAGGATTATCTACTAACCAAGCACTTATTACATACCTAATATGTGACAGGCATTGTACCTTGGGGCAGCTAGGTGGCAAAGTGGACAAAGCGCTGGGCCTGGGAGTCAGGAAGACTCATCTTCCTGGGTTCAAATCTGGCCTCAGACACTTGCTAACTGTGTGACCCTGGGCAAGTCACTTCATACTTTTTGCCTCAGTTTCCTCATCTGTGAAATGAGCTAGAGAAGGAAATGGCAAACCACTGCAATATCTTTGCCAAGAAAACTCCAAATAGGGTCACAAAATGTCTGAAAAATGACTGAATGACAACAACAACTGGACCTTGGCATAGAAAGACAAAAAATGAAAGAGTCCTGGCCCTCAAAGGGTTTGTATTCTATCAGGAGAGATAATATATACACACCTAAGTATATACAGAATAAAGAGGCCATAGATTTCCAGGTGGGAGGGAACTTACTGGTCATTTTTTGTTGAGTCATTTTTTAGTCGTGTTCGACTCTCTGTGACCCCATTTGGGGTTTTCTCAGCAAAGATCCTGGAGTGACTTGACATTTCTTTCTCCAGCTCATTTTACAGATGAGGAAACTGAGGCAAACAGGATTAAGTGTCTTGCCCAGGGTCACACAGCTAATTAATGTCAGAGGCTGGATTTGAACTCAGGTCTTCCTGACTCCAGGAAGGGCGTTTAGGTCCAGAGGATTTAAGTGAGTTGATTGTGTTAATTGCTTAAAGTAATAGATAAATGTAGGAGATGAAAGGAGAAGTCAGGTCTTCTGACTCCAAATACATTGCCTCACCCTGCTGAAAGAATAATCTCCCTAATAGGCCACTCAGACATCAGTATTTTGTTTTAAAAAAAAAATCTCCCAATGAACTACCATTGCCTATCAAATAAAATATAGACTCTGCATTGTAGCTTTTAAGGTTCTCTGCCCTCTGCCTCACACCTGCCTTTATCTCTTATTCCCCTTTATGTGTTAGCCAAACTGGTCTACTCTGCATGTGATATTCTTGTCCTGCCCTCTTTGAACTTTTGTTCACATTTTCACACTCTTCCTGGAATAGATCTCCCTCAGTGTAATTTAGTTCTTTCTTTCCTTCAAGGCCCAACTCAGCTGCTACCTCCTACGGGAAGCCTTCGATGATTATCCCTTCCCCACATGAAGCTGATCACTCCCTCCTCAGATTTCTCCTTTCACTTTGCCTTATCCTTCTCTGTGTGCTTCTCAGATTCTTCCCTCTGGTAGCCATTTGTATCTGTTCCCTCCCTCCTTCCTCCCTATTATATTATAAACTCCTTCCAAGTAGGAGATATGTCCTGTTTTATCTTTGAATCACTAGTGTCTTACACACGTTGCAGGGGCTTAGAGGAAGTTTAACATGAGTGCTAGCTTTGGAGTCAGGAAGGTCAGTATATGCTTGATAATTTGAGGAGGAGAGAGTGAATACTATCACAGTGCAAAGAGCATTGGCTTTCGAGTCAAGAGGCTTGGCTTCAAATTCTGCCTCTGTTACTATCTGTAAGACCTTAGCCAAGTTAAGTCCCTTAATCCTTCTGGGACTCAGTTTCCTTAACTGTAAAAAGAAGGGGATTGGTCTAGATGATCTCTTTTAGTCCATTTCTAGCTCTAAATTCATGATTGTGTGTGCAGAGGGCAGAGAACCTTAAAAGCTACGACGCAGAGTCTATATTTTATTTGATAGGCAATGGTAGTTCATTGGGAGATTTTTTATTTTTAAACAAAATACTGAACCAAGGGGATCAGAAACATTTCCTGGAGAAGAAACCAATTTAGTTTACTCATCTGGCAAATGGGGATAAAAATACCTGCACCACCACCCTCCCAGAGCTGTTATAAGGAATGTGCTTTGTCAGCCTTGAACAGCATAGAAATAGAAGTTGTTATTATTACTTCAATGTTGTCTTGAAAGCATCTCTGGCAAATTCTGCTTTATTGTCCTCCTGAGCTTATCCACCCGACCCAGTTTAGAGTGAATCAGTCAGTCAGCCAGCATTGATAAGCTTCTCCTATTTGCCTGGAAACAAAGAAAATGAATGAAATAATCCGTATTTGCAATGAGCTTACAATCAAGCACAACGCGGATTTTGGAACATTCTGCATTTTCATCATTTCATGTTTTGGTTTCCTCACTCTGGACAATGGCCCTCGAACTCTGCCTTTGAGGATGTCCAAGGGGGTGATGGACTCATTTCCTGCAGAATTCTGTGCTAAACAAAGGGGCAGAAAGAGCTCCAGGGGCCTTATCAGCCTAGAGCTTTGATGACTTCATCTCTCTCTTAGGCCACACACACTTGGCCAGCAATATTAACTAGTTTTCCTGATGACATTGACCTGGTCTCTTCTTTTCCCAAAGAGCCACCAAGCAGTTGGGGGGGGGGGCAGTGCATTGCATGGTACGCTGGAGTGAAGAATATCTGAATTTGAATTTTGCTTCAGACGCTTGCTAGTCATGTGTCAAGTCAGTTAACCCTCTCAGTGCCTCAGTTTCCCCTTCTGTAAAATAAGCATAATAAGAGTCCTTACCTCACAGGGTTGTTGAGAAGATCAAATGAGCTACCATATGTAGAGGGCTTTGCTAGCTTTAAAGCACCATATAAATGCTGGCTATTATTATTAGAATGTTCTCAGGTTTGTAATGGCAGAGACTGGATGCTAAATTGGGTTTTTTAAAATGCCTTTATGCTTTTTTTATAACCAGAATAATTATCTGATATAGCCTTACCTCACCCTCAGACTAGAATCTCCCACTGTTATAAAGAAAAACAGTTAAATGTGGGGCAGCCAGGTGGCGCAGATTTAGGAAGACCTGAGTTCAAATCTGGCCTTAGACACTTGACACTTACTAGCTGTATGACCCTGGACAAGTCACTTCACCCATTGCCTTGCAAAAGAGAGAGAGAGAGAGAGAGAGAGAGAGAGAGAGAGAGAGAGAGAGAGAGAGAGAGAGAGAGAGAGAGAGAGAGAGAGAGAGAGAGAGAAACAGTTAAACAGAAGCACAGAGACATATCTGCCAGCACATGAAACATCCTGTGTCTGTCCTGTCCTCCCTGTCTCTCTATGGAGAGGCGGAGAGAGGTGTGCTTGCTTATATCAGTCCTCTGGAACCAGTGTTGCTCATGGCCTTTCAATGAGATAGTCATCTTATAGTGTTCTTTTCTTTGACATTGTCATAGTCATTGCGTATACTGTTCTCCTGGGGTGACTTTCTTCACTCTGCTTATATTCATTGGAGATTTCTCATGTTTCTCTAAATTCTTCACAACCATCATTTCTTATGGCACAATAATAGTCCATTCAACTTATATACTATTGTTTGCTCAGCCACTCCCCAGCAGATAGATGCTCTGGGTGGCGAGTTCTCCTCCCCCTCCTGTTTTTTATGTTCTTTTTCAGTATTGATCCGTCTCCTTGAAAAACCGAGTTTTTTTTATGGGTAATGGTTGCAGCTTAGAGAAAGTGAAGGGAATAAGAAAACAAGTATTTATTAAGGACCTACTGTGTGCCAGATGCTAAGCTAAGCACTTTATAAATATTATCTCATTTGATCCTCTCATCAGCCCTAGGAGGTAGGTGCTATTATTATTATCCGCCATATTTTACAGTTGAGGAAACTGAGGCAGATAGTTAAGTGACTTGCCCAGAGTCATACAGTTAATAAGTGACTGAGGCTGGATTTGAATTCTGGTCTTCCTGACTCCAGATGTACAGCTTTATCAACCGGGTCACCTAGCTGCCTCTGAAACATAGCTGAGTAGAGATACAACAGACTTCTCCAAATTTGGTATCATGATCCCACACCGAGAAGTCAGATGAGCCTTTCTTAAAACCCCAGGGCTGGAACTAAATGAGGAATTCTACAGGGGCCCCTCCTCCAAACCACTTCTAATAGTTGGGTCTCCAGTTTACCTGGTAGACATTCCCTTCCCCTCTCAAGGCCTCCAAATTCCTCATCTATAAAATGAGAGACTTGAATTAGATTGTTGTTAAGGCTTGTTCTGGCACTAAATCCCAAGATTTATACCTAGAACATAAAGAGAAAAGCAAAGGACATATTTTCCATGGCTTCTAGCTGCTTAGGAGGGGTGAAATGGAAAGTGCTGAACTTCGAGCCTGGGACCTGGGTTCAAATCCTGCTCTGCCTCTTACTACCTTTATGACCTTAAGTTATTTCACCTCTTGGGGCCTCAGTTTCCTCAGTTGTAAAATGAGGCGTTAGGTGACCCTTCTGGTTCTGTATCTATGATCCTGCAAAATAAATGCAATATGAATTTTCAGTGTCTAGGAGGGCTCAAACTGAGAGGTGTGAAAGATTTGAGGAATCAGAGAAAAAGTCAGGGAAGAGATGACACCTGACCCAGACCTAGAAGGAAGGGAAAAATTTCAACAAATAGGGGAGGAGGAGGGCAATCCATTCTTTGAAGTGGGGGTTGGGTGTGTCAGTGAATGGAGTTGGGGGAAAATCATGGCTTATACACTACCTTGTCCAATCCTTGCATTTTACAGATGAGGAAACTGAGGCCAGGGAGGTGACATGGCTTACTCATAGTCATATAGGTAGTTAGTGTCAGAGGCAGGATTTGAATCTAGAGGCAATGTTCTCTCCTCTATACCACAATTTGAAGATAAGATTGGTGAATGGAGACTAGCTAGAAGATAGAGTATGTCAAGGGAAGGTGCATGAAATTAAGCTGGGAAGACTGATTGGAGCCACTCCAAGGAGGCTCTTGAACACCAGGCTTGAGGCGTTTCTATTTTATTGGTTAAACAATGGGGAGCCACTGGAGGTGTCTGAGTAGGTCAGGGACGTGACATTTTGGCATTGAGAAGATGATTTTGGCTGTGGTGTGAAGTGATACCTTAGAGAAAAGCGTGACCAGAAGCAGAAAAACCAATTAGGATCCTGTTGTAATGGTCTAGACAAGAGGTGATTAGGTCTGGATTGAAGGTCATAGCCTTGGGAATGGAAAAGAAAGGGTAGACCCATGAGACTCCATTGAGGTAGAGACAACAGGACTATGGCAACTGACTGAATGTGGGAGGTGGTGCAGACGGAAGACATCACAGATTTTAGGCCTTGGCAGATGAGAAAATCAGGCAACTAGGTGGCTTAGTGGGTAGAGCATTGGGCCTGGAGTCAGGAAGACCTGGGTTCGAATCTGGCCTCAGAAACTTGCTAGCTGTGTTGCCCTTGGCAGTTACTTAACCTTGTATACCTCAGTTTCCTCATCTGTTAAAAATGAGAAGGAAATGGTAAACCATTCCAGCATATTTGCCAAGAAACCCCCAAATGGGGTCGCAGAGTCAGATACAACTGCAAAAATGACTGAACTGACTTTGAGAGAGTCAGTCATTAAAACACATCTCTATGCCCTTTCTGGCTTTTGGTAGGAACATAGATAGGAACTGTGGAGGTCATATAGTCCAACCTACCATTTTGCAGATGAGGACAGTGAGGACAAGGGATAGGCCCATGGCCACATCAGTAATATGTAGCTTCTTAGCAAGTTTTATGGTGGGAAGTGAAGCTTCTACTTCTTCTAGGGTTGGAGGAAGGGTATGATTCCAGGGCTTTCTGACTCCAGGGTTCTGCCTTCTAGCCCCATACCACTTACAAGGATTCAAGTATGCTGCTAACTTTTGAATACAAACTCTACCTGCTGGGGCTGGGGTGGGGGTGCATACCACATGGGGTCCATTGTGCCAGCCCACCCTGAAGGGAACATTCCCAGTGGCTTTCACTGCCCCTCCCCCCCAGTCCGCCACTGTTCCTGTAGGTCAATCACCAACACTTCCTTACTTGTAGAACCTGTCCCATCCTATGGGTTTTTCTTCACTCCCCTAGATTCTCCTGAATGTCTTGGTTGGGGGGATTATTCTAATGGGTTTTTGGGGGGGGAGGAAGGCATTAGAGATGCATCTTTGGGCTCAGCCTGGATCAGGCACAAAGGGTTAAACTAATCCGGGAAGCTGATCTGGGGGTTAAGTGGAGCTAGGCCACTGATTTGTAATCCCCACTGCTCAGCCCGCAGCGTCTATTCTTGTAAATGTCATCACTTTCTCTGTGCTATCTGTAACATCTGAGTCATGAGGTGCTGACAAAAATCCAGGGCACTTAAAGTTAAACTTGAAGCATTCTGCTCATTCCTAAGACGCTCTTGCCCGCTGGGTCTGCAGTTTGGATGGTAAACGTCTCAGCTGGAAATGTAGCTCGCCCCTCCGAATCCTCTCTGCTCACCCCGTGAGAGGCACGCTCTACCAGATATGGACCCCGGGGGCTGAGGGCTTCTCACACACTCCAAGCCACAGCTGATGAGGGAGGCTAGAGGCTGGATGAGAAGAGAAGGCCAGGGGGCTGAATGAGCAGTTTCTCCAGTGGCCCAGCATTGCATTTAAGCTGGTTGGGCTTCCCCTTCCACCCGCCACCCGCCCAGGTCAAAGGACAAAACTAGATGTCTGTTTTGGGGGCTTCTAAAGGAATCTCCCCCCATGATTGGAAGCTTGGTGTCTCCAAGAGGGGGCTGGGAACTTCAAGAATTCTCTTTTTGTGCTTGCAGCCATACGACAGGATATGAAAATGATAACCATGCCACTCCGATTCTCTGCGGAGCCCAATATAGAATACACACTCATGGCGTCTTTAGAGGAATACAAGTGAGTATTTCCTACTCCCCCCCTTCTCCCAAACCCACTTTTTGGTTCTTCACCATTGGGCATTCGGTAATCTGCTGCTAATTATAGGGCTCCTCTTGTTGACAGCAAGGACCCCCATCCTCCAGATAAGCTGGTTTCCTGCTCCTCTGCAAGCCAATATAAACTCTATGACTCAGACCAAGATCCTTCCTGCCCCTTCCTCCTCCTCAACTTTCCTTTACCTTTTGAGGCTGTGAGTGGGTACAGGCTCCTGGAGTGGGTGGACCTGGGATCAGGAAGAACTGAGTTTGCATCTGACACTACCTGAGTTGGGTCTCAGTTTTTCTCATCTATAAAATGGTAACATTAACACCTGCCTCTGAGGCTTAGTAGCTGTGTGACCACGGACAAATCTTAAGAGCACAAATTTAGAGCCGGAAGAGACTTCGGAAGTGATCAAGTCCAACCCTCATCATTTTACAGGTGAGGAAACTGAGTCTCCAAGTCCAGCTTTGTATCCAGTAAACTAAACCATTTCTCTGAGCTCCAGTTCCCTTATCTATAAAATGGTGATGATTTGACTTGGAGTCTCAACCTCATGAGGTCATTGTGAGGATCAATTGTTTTAATATATGGAAAGCACTTTGCAGATGTAAAAAATGTCAATTATTCTTTATTCAGGGTGGTCCCGCTGTTGGGCTGACCTTGCACATTGGCTTCACCTGTCCAGCGGGAGCTACCCTAACAGTGGGCCGGTGTAAGGGAAGGACTCGTCCCTAGCGAGCTACAAATCCAAGGCAAAATAACAGTTAAAAAGTTTCTGAGAAATCAGAGAACTTTGTTGAAGGCCACCTCCCTAGCTCTTTTCAACAGCTCAAAAATGAATACAGTTACCAAAGGTTGATGCTGTGACTGGCTCTTGTTGTTACAACTCCTATCACACATATGATGCTTTCTTCAAAGTAACCAGTGCCCTAGATTAGGAATAACTGGAATTGGCCAGCTGATGATGATGTCATCATCAGCTGAGCGATCTTCCTTAATGTTTCCAGTGAAGTTTCTTTGTAATGGAACAGAGTGATCTCACTTTGCTGTGCTTTCCAATGGGGTAAGATAGACCCTGATGTTCCAGATAATCTATTTATCTAGTATAGAAACTGCTATTTGACCACTTTCTTCATATTGAATTCAATTCAATACAACTAACATTTAGTAAGCATCTCTTATGTGCAAGGCAGTGGGGAGGCCAAGAAAAAGAAAGAAAGAAAGGAGAAAGAAAATGAGAGAAAATAAAACAAGAAAGGAGAAAAGAGAAGGAAAAAAGAGAATGAATGTATGCAGAAGAAAGAAAAAGAAAATAAAGGAAATATAGAAAGAAAAAACAAAGAGAGATAAAGAATGAAAGAAAAATAAATTGAGAAAGGAAGGAAAGAAGGAAAATAGGCAGGAGAAGAGAGGAAAGACAGAAAGAAGGGATGAAAAAGGAAGTGAGGAAGGAAGGAAGGGGAAAAAATAAGGGAGCGAGGAAGAGAGAGAAAGAAAGGAAGGGAAGGGGGGAAAAGAGAGAAAGGAAGGAAGGAAGGGAGGAAGGGAAGAAAAAAGGAGTAAAGAAAGGAAGGGAGGGAGGAAGGGAAGAAAAAAGGAGTAAAAAAAGGAAGGGAAGGAGGAAAGAAGGAAGGGAAGAAGAAGGAATAAAAATAGAAGCGAGGAAGGAAGGAAGAAAAGAAAGAAGGAATTTCTGCATTCGGAGCTACTGAAATGAGATAACCAAGCAAACATAGGATCAAAAGATCGTAGATTTAAAGTTAAAAAAGACCCAAATGAATAAAAATTTATCACATCTTCCAGGCACAGTGCTAAGTGCTGGGCATGCAAAGAAAAAAGCTGTTAACAGTTTCTGTCCTGAAGAAGCTTACATTCTGCCGAGGAGACCTGAATAATACATGAAGAGTGTTTTTTGTTTTTTGTAAACTTTAAAATGTTATATTATTATTACTTATGTGGATGCAGCATAGGAGCATAGGCTAACAGATTTTAGAGTGAGTAGGGACCTTAACAATTTAGTCTAACCTCCTTATTTTATAAATGAGGAGCAAGGGCTGAGGGCCATGCCCAAAGCCACGTAGGTAGCACATGGTTCTCTGGCTTCAAGTCCAACACTCTTCCTGTTTGTCACATGCTTAATAATTGTCAATGACTGAATGAAATACTGAATAATATCTACGATATAGTAAGTGCTTAAAGCTTGTGCTTGCATGTTCAGGAATGTCTAACAGAACTCAAGGAAAGCTTGAGAGATTCCCAAATACTCCCATCTCTGAGTAGAATATGAAAAAGAGTAAACTGTACCCCTGATGAAGGGCTTCCTTTGTTAGAGATGCAGGAATGGGCTGGAATGGCCACTAGGTCAGAGGTTGAGGTGGGTACCTTCCTTCATTCTCTATTAGCAGAAGCAACATGCAGGAGACCATGGCATAGTGGGAAAAGTCACTGGATTGGGTGTCAGAAAATCAAGGTTTGAATCTCAAATACATGTCCAGTTTTGCAAAAGCTGGCTGTTTAATCACTCTGGGCCTCCATTTCCTCATCTGTAAAATGTAGGGATTAGGTAATATGACACTGAAGTTCCTTTTCAGTGCTAAAATTTACAACTTTTTAATCTGGGCATTCTTAATTTTTTTTCTCTGTATCATGCTGCCCTTTGGCAGTCTGGTGAAGCCTATGGACTCTTTCCCAGAATAATAATTTTTAAAGAATAAAATAAAATGCAGAGTATTACAAAGGAAACCAATTATATTAAAATGCAGTTATCAAAATAGAAAAAAAAATCAAAGTCATGGACCCCAGGTTAAGAACCAGTATGGCAATGGAATTAATAGAATTTTAGAGCTGAGAGAGAATGATGGATGATCTAGTTGAACACCCTCATTTTCTAGCTAAGTTATTTTACATCAAGATCTTATAGTTGGTTTTTTTTTTCTGATTTTCTTTACTGTTCCATACTCCTTCCATTGAAAACCCTTTTGTCATTTTATCACTGTAGTACATTTATTGTGGATCGGAGGAAAGGACAGTACTTCTTTTGACTTCTCTTCCAATCATCCCTGCTTAATTTCAGTGGCCCATGGTTAGAACTCTGGAGGAGTATCATAGAATAGAATCATAGAATGTCAGTCCTGGAAGGGGACTCAAGAGATCACCTCATGCAACTCCCTAATTTTACAAATGAATAGAACAGCACTGCTTTATCTCTTAATTTTTCTACCAAAATTTCTAAAGTCAAAAGTGACATTCATGAAATCTCGGCTCCTTATGCCAGGGTACTGTGGTGGTCTATCGATTTGATCATGCGTCTCACAATACATGGCAGCCCATGACAATAACGTGGAAGTCAAGATGGTACAGTGGGGAAAATGCTTTACCAGATTTCAAGAGAACTGGATTCTAGCTCCAGCTCTGGCACTCATTGGCTGGGTAGCCTAAAGAAGGTCAATCAAGTTCTTGGAATCTCCATTTCCTCATTTATAAAGTGAGGAGGGTGGTCAGAAGGTCTCTCATGTTCCTTCTGGCTCTAGCATTTTGTTATCTACACACTCTTCCAGTTTTTAACATTCTGCGTTCTATATTCTAAGCCATGGGGGTGGAGAACCTTCGTCTTCAAGGCCACATGTGGCACTCTGGGTCCTCAAGTGCAGCCCTTTGGGGAACCTTTGGCCTGGAGGCTGCAGGTTCCCCACCGCTGTGAGGTCTCTTTTACCTCTCATATTCTATAGTCTCAGACATCAAAGTGCTTTATAGCTCTAAAACATTCTGTTCTAAGGGCTTTCTATGATGTTCTGTGTTCTAAAGCCTTTCCAGTTCTAACCACCCTAAGATTCTAACATTTTAAAGCACTGTGTGTGTGTTAAGTGCGTCATTCATTCATTCATTCACTCATCCATCCACCTTTCCATTGAGCTTAATAAACACCTACTATATGCAAAAGTCTATGCTAGGCATTAGCGGGAATTAAGTTAGAGGGAATAGAGGAATGGAGGGAATAGAATTAGAGGGGACAGAGAGTTAAGGTGTCTCCCTATTAGGCAAGATGACCTATAGATGTGGGAGAATTTACAAAATCCTGGCTTTGTACCTGGAATAAACAACCTTAAGAAAGCTATAAGGTCAAGTAAAATGAATGAGTTGTATAGGTTAACTGAAGACAGACTAAAATATTAGGAGATCAGGTCAAGAGGATAAATGAGGTTGGCAGTGGTGGCTGGTCTCAAAGTCAGAAAGACCTGGGCTCAAGTTTACAGCTGTGCTATCCTAGGAAAGTCACATATCCTGGTAGCATTAAAACTGTCACAGAGGAGGGGATGATATGCTTGGGAAGAAGAAGTTCCTCATGAAAGGAGGGATGAAATTACAGGTTTTTTAAAATGGTCATCTAGGGGCAGCTAAGTGGCACAGTGAACAGAGAGCCAGGCCTGGAGTCAGGAAGACTCAAATTCTTGAGTTCAAATCCAGTCTCAGACATGTACTAGCTGTGTGACCCTGGACAAGTCACTTCACTCTGCCTCAATTTCCTCATCTGCCAGATGAGCTGGAGAAGGAAATGGCAAACCACTTCAGTATCTTGCCAAGAAAACCCCAAATGGGGAAAACCACTAAAAAATGACTAAATCACAAATGAGTATTTTTTTAATACAAATTCCTCTTTTCCTCACCTCCTCTTACTATTACTTTGAGGAACATCGCGGTATGAAGGAAAGAGCTCTGAACTTGGAGTCAAAAAAGCCTGGGTTTGAATCTCACCTCTGACCCTAGTTGGGTGATCCTGGACAGGTTACTTAATGACTGAGTCTGTTTCTTTGGGATAATAATACCCATCGGTACCTATTCCACAGGGCCATTATGAGATGATGTAAACCTGGTAGCAAAATAGAAATGTTGGCTATTTTTCCTGCCTTGGGGTTATTCCCCAAAGAAGAATTACAAGGTCAGAATATGAGCATGTTTATAGCTTTTCAAATCAATGACGTTTAATGTACAACATCATTGCCTCCTATAGAGAGGGGGAAGGACAGGGACTTATGATGTACTGGGAACTTTCCTGGCTCATCATATTGTCAGAGCTGTTTTTTTTCTCTTCCATTCACGGTGTACCTTGTTCAGTTGTTTCTTGTCTGACTCTTCGTGACCCCATTTTTCTTGGCAGAGATACTGGAGCGGTTTGCCATTTCCTCCTCCAGCCCATTTTAAAGATGAGGAAACTGAGGCAAACAGGGTTAAGTGACTTTCCCAGAGTCACACAGCTAGTAAGTATCTGAGGCTGGATTTGAACTCAGAATGATGAGGCTTCCTGATTCCAAGCTCTATGCACTATGGCGCCACCTAGCTGTCCAGGGACAGACCTGGGTGCTCCGATCTATCCCTTAGCTCTGTTCCAAGAGGTAATACTTCATCTGACCTGTGGCTTTGTCACTGCAGGATGTCCGGCGAGTGCCGGGGGTAGCCCCTACTATCGTGAGGTCAGCCACGGAGACCAATGAGAAACGCCCGTTCATGTGCGCGTATCCAGGCTGCAACAAGCGATACTTCAAGCTGTCCCACTTACAGATGCATAGCAGGAAGCACACTGGTAAGTCAGTCTCACTACTTTGTATCTGAGCTCCCTCCTAGCTGTTCTTACTCTGAGCTGCTCCATGTTGGACAGCAGCGAGCTCCCTCCACGAAGGCTCCTGATCCTGGGATTTACCCTTAAAACATTAGGTAAGTATTTCAAACCTGGATCCAAGTGGGGTTCAGGGATGCTGGGAAGGAAACAAGGGATTTCTGTAGTGGGAAGTAGGGAGGTTTTTGAGAGGTCTAAGAATGGGCTAACAGGGGTGAATGGAGGAAGAAAGAGGTGTTGGATTTAGAGCCAGATGGCGCCTCAGGGCCCATCAAATCCAACCCTTTACGGATGAGGAATGGAGGCAGTGAAGGGTTCGTTCATATGACTACTGGGTATCTGAGGTAGGACTTGAACCCAGGTCTTCCTGACTCCAAGTCTTGTGCTTTATTCGCTTCCCCATACTGCTGTCAGTCCCACTAGACTCTCTCCTGGTGCTGCTACATTTGAAATATTGTGCTCGGTTCTGGGCCCCATATTTTAGGAGTGGCTAGAGTACTGGGCTGGGAAATAGGAAGACTCATCTTCCTGAGTTCAGATCTGGTCTCAGGCACTTACTAGCTGTGTGACCCCGGGCAAGTTGCTTAATTGTAACTTCTCAGCCTCAGTTTCCTCATTTGTAAAGTAGGATAAGAATGGCGCTTATTTCTCAGAGTTGTAAACACAGATACTCACCTTATTGTTTTCCAGTCATGTTCCACATTTTGTGACCCTGTTTGGGGTTTTCTTGGCAACGATGCTAGAGCAGTTTCCCATTTCCTTCTCCAGCTCATTTGACAAATGAGGAACTGAGGCAAACAGGGTGAAGTGACTTGTCCAGGGTCACACAGCTAGTAAGTGTCTGAGGCCAGATTTGAACTCAGGAAGATGAGTCTTCCTGATTCCAGACCCAGCACTCTATGGTGAGGATTAAAGGAGATAACACATGTGAAGCCCTTGGTAAACCTTAGGGTGCTGTAGAAATGCTAGCTGTTATTGTTACCATGTCAAACCTTTTGAGCAATTAGGGTTATTTGAAAGTAGAACGCGCCATTAGGGGAGGGTAGTCCCTGATCACTGGCAATCTTTAAAGAAAGGCTGGAGGTCAGCTTGTCAGGGATGTTGGAGAGAGAAATCTTTTTCAGATACAAATTGGATTTGACAGTCACTGAGGTTCCTTCCAATTTTGAGATTCAGTGAGTTTTTGCTTCCAAAGCCACCCATTGGCCCATTCCTTCTTTCAGGGACCAACATTTTGGCCACAGCTGAGGAGCAAAGAAGAAATGAGGGCTATCAAAGGGAAATTCTGCTTTGCAAGCCATTAGAAATTTTGAGTGGGCTGAGAAGGGTGGAGTGTTTCTGGAAATCTTTTTATTTTTTTTTTAAATTCTCTTAAAAAGAGGCTACGTGACTGTCTAGCATAATCCCAGTTGATGAGAATGCAACACTTATGAGGCCAAGGTCAAGTTTTCCCTAGTATAAAGGCCAGTTAGCTCTCATGGCCACAGACCCACTTAGGCTAGTTTGTGGCATTTCATAAATGTGAGGTGTTGGTCTATGGGGATGTTGGACCTGTCCACAGGCTTCAGAAGACCCCTTAACATTCCTTAACAGATATGAGTATGTGGTTGGAGTAGGAAAAATTCTCCCCCAATGATGGAAATCACAATTCAAGGCCCACAGTCTACTGATGATGGGTGGGTCAGTAACATCATCTGCATTTGGGAAGAAAAGTTTCAGTATTGCCATAAAAATAACAACAATAATAACAATGACAAATGATCAAATACGCTTCTGCTGGGAAGCAAGATGCATTCAGGCTGCTAAATCTAGTCATGTGTCCCCTCTGCCCGCAAATCCTCAGTGGTTCATTTATTCATTCAACAATCACTTATTTGGGGCATCCTTTGCTCCTGGCACTCTACTAGGTGCTGGGGATGCAAAAAGAAAGATACGAGGCCTTTCCCAAGCCCCTTAATGCTAGTGCTTTCCCTCTATTGATTATCACCAATTTGTCCTCTCTATAATCTTCTTTGTACTTGTTTGCATGGTATCTCCCTCATTATATTGTAAGCTCCTTGAGGGCAGGGGCTGTCTTTTTGCCTTTCTTTGTATCTGCAGCACTTTAGCATGGTGCCTGTTACTTAGTAGACAATTAACAAATAATTATTGACTAACTGAATACCTGCCCTCAAGGAGCTTACATTCTAGGGGAGGGAACAATGTGTAGACAAATAAATCAGTATCAAATATATAGACACCATGGCAAAATAATTTTGAATGAGGGGCAGAGTGACCTAACTATTGCAGTAATCAGGAAAGGCTTCCTGTAGGAGGAGATGCCTGAATTGAGCCTTGAAGGAAATAAGGGATAATATAAGAGGCAGAGGTGAGGAGGGGACACATTCTAGGCATGGGGACAGTTAGTGCAAAAGCATTTTTGGCTCCTGCCAAAGTTCACATTCCTTTGCTTGGCCTTCAAGGCCTACTACAATCTCCCATCTGCTTTCCCGTCCTGATTTCAAATTATCCCTCTTCAAGCACAGTATATTCTGGCTAAACTGAATATGTCTCTGCCTCCCAAACACAGATTGTGCTCTCATGCCCTCTCTTTTGGTCACTTCATTTCCTGGGAATATCCTCCCCTTCTTTGCTGACTGAATGCCTACTTTGCATTTATAGCTCTGGGCAAATGCTGCCTCTTCCAGGAAGCCATCCACATCTGCCTGGTCATTAACAACCTCCCTTTTTATTTTTCAGAGACCTCCACAATAAACTAATAAAATGCTACGGGGACCTGAGTCTCACTCCCTATTAAACTGCAAGTTAGTCCCAAGAGAGAAGAATCTCTTTAGATCATATTTAAACATTGTCTTTCCCCACAGTGCCCAACATAGCGCTCTACACACAGCAGACACTTCATATGTATTTATTGAATAAATGGATTTATTATAGTCCTTTGATCACCTAATTCTTCATGATAAAACTCGTTAATTGCATTTGAGAAATGGTAACTCATGTAGAAACCTGGATTAATGTTAATGTTGGCAAATATTTCATTTGAGGATAAAGATCAGAAAAATGATGATGTGGTAAATTTTTACACAATATAAAAGATGGAGTTTCCTTTCCAAATAACTGGAAATTAAGGATAATTAAAAATATTTTACTTATGCCTTTTAATGTTAGCAATTTTCTTTTTCAAATTAAATTTTAAAAAATTAATAATTTTTTTCCTCTCCCTCTCACCTCCCCTTGACTGGTTGGAGAAAAAAAATAAAAGCCTGTGTAATAAATATGCATAGTCAAATGAAAAATTCCAGAATGGACCATGTCCAAAAAAATCTATGTCTCATTCTGCATCTTGAGTCTGTCACCCCACCAGGAGGTGGGTGGAGGACTTCAGCCAGTTATTTTCAATACTTCCCTTCCCCATCGAGCCTTCCCTTGTAACAAAGGAAAACAGTGAAGTAAACCCAGCCTATCCTGTGATCTTCCCTGATTGTGCATGCAGCATCACTCACCCAGAGCCTCCCGCCTCTCTCCAGAGAGGAGGGAAGTGGGTTTCAGCTATCACATGTCATTATTTAGCAGAGATGGTTCAATCCCAAGAGACTCCCTTATTGCCTTTAGGGTCAGTGAAAAGCTCCTCCCGCCAGAGTTGAAAGCTCTCCACAGATCTTCTCCCACCTGCTTCTCTAGCCTAATACTATACATGACTCTCCTTCCCTTCTATGGCACAGCCACGCTGGCCTTCAAACCATCCCTCACACGCATCTCCATGCCTTGACCCCAGACTTCCCCAGGCCTTCTCTTAGAATCTCTTGTCTCCTTTGGGATTTAACTCAAGCTCCTCCTCTTACAAGGCTCTTAGTGATTCATTCAGCCGTGGGTGTCTCCTCCCAGAAAATACCCTTCCAAATATTGTGCATATATTGTCCTTGTATGTAATGTGTATCTGTATCCACTTATGTGGGTACATAGTGATGCAGTGGATAGGGCACTGAGCCTGGAGTCAGGAAGACCTGAGCTCAAACCTTGCCTTGGGTACTTACTAGCTGTGTGACCCTGGGCAAGTCCCTTAACATCTGTTTGCCTTGGTTTCCACAGCTGTAAAATGGGGATAATGCATCTACCTCCCAGGGTTGTTGTGAGGATCAAATGAGATAATATTTGTTAAAAAAAAAATAAGGAAAAAGAAAGAAAAACCCTTGGCATGTGCCTGGCACATGGAAGGTACTATATAAATGTTTATTCTCTTTCCCTTTCTCTTCTGTTTCCCTGGATAGAATGGATGTAAGCTTCGTGAGGGCAGGTACTATTTTATCTTTGTATTGCCAGTGACTAACAGAGTATCTGGCACACAGCGCTTAATAGATTCTTGTTGACCAATTGATTTTCAAGAAAAAAATCCATATACATGTATATGTGTACATCTATACACATTCATTCACACATGCACATATATACATTCACATGCATGGGCCTATTACACACACACACACACACATACACACACATACATGTACACATATATATGCACCAAGACAGGTAGAGTGGTATAGGTGATTGCGAGCTAGCTTTGAAGCTAGAAAAACCTGGGTTCAAGTCCAGCCAGTCAGTTAATAAACATTAAGCTCCTCCTGTGTGTGCCAGGCAGTTGAGTCCTGGGCCAGTCACTTAACTTTCTCTCAGTGGCCTTGGCAGCTTTCTCAGACTATAAATTGTGGAAAAGGTGCTATCCTGCGTTGGTAGAGGGAGTTTCCTCCACTGGGAGGTCCTTATCCCAATGAAATCACAGATCCTGTCCCTATCTCTGACCTACATACCAAGATGCTGTTTTAACCTATTGGCTACCAGGGATGCTGAAAAGAAGTTCTTCAGTTCTCTTCTTTGCCAGTGCCTTGCACATAGTAGGGTGTTTAAGAAATATTTTTCGACTGATTGGTTTTTGGGGTCATGGCCCCCTTTGGCAGTCTGGTGAAGCCTGCGGGTGCCTTCTCAGAATAAGGTTTTCAAGTAATTGAAGGAAATGCTGAGTTTTAGTTAGAAGTCAGTGAAAATATAGTTGTAATTGTTTTCCTCCATCCAAGCCAACAGGCCCCCTGAAATCTATCCATAGGACTTCTAGGGGTCCATGAATGCCAGGTTCAGAACCCCTGTCATAGAGGGATGCCTGCTTTAGGTAAGGGCTGGCTGAAATGATTCCAAGGTCTGATCCAGCTCTGAAATTCCATGATTCTGTGATCTTGCTACTATAGTAAGCAACTTTTCCTCCCCATAATTATCTTTCTAAAAATGTTGTTCAGACATTTATAGCCTCCTGGAAAATCCTAGGCTTGTAGAAGTGATCAGAGCCACAGACGTGTCCTACTCCAACTTTCCACCTCTCTTAGGCCTGGGAATTCCACAGAGAAGCCAGGAAGACCCTGCGGTCACTGAGCTGGCCTCTCCAGCTCACTTCCCAGCATTAGTGGGGCTGATTTTTTGTATGGAGAGGGCTTCACTCACTGAGGCCAGACTTGGAAAAGCAGTTTCACAACCCCGTCGCCTAATCTTCCCTGCTAAGGGGAAGCCAGAAATTTCTCATAACTACCAGCTCAGCGGCATTTTAAGGATTTTAAATAAGTTGACACATATTATTTTATTTGATCTACTCAACAACTCTTTGAAGTGGGTGCTGTAATTGTTCTCATTTTACAGATTGGGAAACTGAGGCTGAGAGAGGTTAAGTGATTTGCCCAGGGGCATGCAGTTAGGTTTCTGTATCAATGTGGGCCCTCCTGACTACAAATACAACATTCTTACAGGGATGCAAAGTATCATGTGAATAGTACAATGGAGTCAAGAAGGCCTGGGATCGAATCCTGCCTCAGATCCTTGCTAGCTGTGTTGTGATCCTGAGCAAGTCACTTCACAATCTGAGCCTCAGTTTTCTCATGTGAATAAAATGGGACTACAGCATTTCCCTCTCAGGGTCGTGAGGACCACGTGAGATATTAGCTTATGTTAAGATCTGTACAAACCTTAAAAAACTGAGTAAATATCAGCTGTTATACTTAGAGGACTCAGCAGAAGAATTCTCAACCTTTTTTGTGTCCTGGATCCCATGGGCAGTCTGGGGAAGCCTAGACACCATGCTTCCCCCCCAAAAAAAACCACTGGTTTTCAGATGCATAAGATAAAATGCATAGGATTGCAAAGGAAATACAGTTATCTACCTGTCTGTCTGTCTATCCATCCATCCATCTCTCTCTCTCTCTCTCTCTCTCTCTCAATTTTAAAAGTCTATAGATAAACAAGAACCCCTTATCTTGGATTTTGTCAATGTGGGCATTTCCACCATTGGTAGTGGTAAGGATGGAATAAGCATTTATATAGCACCTGTTGTGTGCCAGCACTCTGCTAAGGGTTTTTACACATATTACCTCATTTGATCCTCACAAAAGCACTGTGAAGAAAGTGCTGTTATATGCCCATTTTTTTAACATTGGGGAAACTGAGGCAGGTAGTGGTTAAATGACTTGCCTAGGGTCACACAGATAGGAAGTGTTTGAGGATGCAGATTTCAGAATCAGAGGACCCAGATTCAAGTCCCAGCTCTGCTATCTAAGACCTGTTGTCTTCTCAAGCTCTCAGTTTCCCCATCTGTAAAAGGAGAAGGTTGAATTAGATAACCTCTGGGATCTCTTCCAGCTTTCTATGATCTTTTGGTCAAATGAGATAATATTTGTAAAGCATTTAGCATAGTGCCTGGCACATAGTAGGCACTTAATAAATGCTCGTTCCCTTCACTCCCGCCTGTGGTCACAACCCCTTTACAATTTAGTAAACCATATTTACAAGTTTTCATGGATGAAATCAATCAACCGATAATCAATTAGTGTTGATTAAGCAACTACTACGTGCCAAGGATCATGGTAAGCTCTAGTGATGTAAATATAGAAGTGAGACAGTTTCGGACCTCCAGGAATGTGCAGGCTACTTGTACTTGGAATTGGTGGTGGCGGCAGTAGTGGTTATAACAGGTTCACATTTAAGTTGATTCAAGATAGACACAAACTTCTTGCATCTATCTTGTATGAACCTAGATATTTATATATCATCTTCCCCATTTTTAGAATATATGTGTCTTGAGAGTTGGAACTGTTTTTGTTTTTTGAATTTTGCTTTTCCATATACACCCGTCTCTCACATAATGTGTTTAAGAAATGTTTGCTGGTTGACTGGCACATAGTAGGCACTCAGTAAATACTTATTGAATTGATTCCAACATCTTAGTTTCCCACAATACGTGATTCTGGGTTTGTCATCCAGGATGGTGTAAGGATGATTCCAGAAATGGAGATTTAATATCATCCATAAGAGAAGCCTTTCTTGTTTCTCTTTGGTATTCTCCAGTGACAATGGAGGCAGCTGTCCTTTGTCTCTCTGTTCCCAATGTCCAATATGATTTTTCATGTGCAATCTGTGTCCTCTTCAAGGTGAGAAACCCTACCAGTGTGACTTCAAGGACTGTGAACGGCGATTCTCTCGATCGGACCAACTCAAAAGACACCAAAGGAGACACACAGGTTTGTAGGTCCAGCTCTTGACAGGATGTGAATGTTTTCTTGGCTCTCATTAATGCTGAATATTGCTAGTTGGAATTGGGTCATGAGTCAGTCGTCTGTTTAATATTTGCTTTAAAGTTTCTCATCTCTGTTGGCTTTCTGCTTCAAACAAAGAAAACCAAGATATTACTTTAATCGCGCCCAGTTTCTCCTCCCAACCACAGAACAATAGTCTTATGAGGAGTCATCTGGAAGTAATGAGACAGACAGACAAACAGAGAAAGAGAGAGAGATAGGCAGAGAGAGAAAGAAAGACAGACAGACAGAGATAGAGAGACAGACAGACAAACAGAGAAAGAGAGAGAGATAGGCAGAGAGAGAAAGACAGACAGACAGACAGACAAAGACAGAGAGACAGAGAGAGGTTTTAGAGATGGGAAATATGCTACCTGTGACCCCCTTTCCAAACTGACTCTGAAGGTATATTTCTGTTCTTATGGAGCTGGGAAGAAGCTGAACATTTCTGGTTGGGAACCTAGCTCCCAAGACAGAAGAAGGCTGGTGCAGAGAGCCATTTGCTTCTTGAGTTTGTGATGAATAGTGATTCCAATGAGCAGTAGCATTAGCTCTAGTACCTTGGTGAGGGACATACCTAACGTCCTCGCTCTGCCCCAAGGTTTTCCAGTTTGGGACTAGACTCTCTCTATCTGTTTAGGTGTGAAACCATTCCAGTGTAAAACCTGTCAGAGAAAGTTCTCCCGGTCTGACCACCTGAAGACTCACACCAGGACTCATACAGGTAAAACAAGTGCGTAAAACTTTTCTTCACATTTATTTTTCATTGTTTTCTTGATGTGTATGTGGAATGAAGTTGTTTGTGATGAGAGGAGGCCCAAATCCAGGCAGTTCTAATCCAACCCAAGGAAAATTACAATTCACTGAAATGTTCAAGGAAAGAAAAAAAAGAAAAAAGAATAGTAAGAAACCCTGCTCCCATTCCATATGTTTAAAAATTGATTATCTCTGAAGAGAGAGAAGAATCAAATTTTATCCCTCTATTTAATTTTTAGTCAATGATCAACTTCAGTGGGAAAGCAGCATACCTCAAACCTCCCTCCCCGAAATAACTTCTCTTTATTGATCTCACTAAGGTCATTCTCTCTATTTTGGGAGAGATGAACCACCTTGGCTCAGTTTCAGAGATCTTGTAGCCAGTGCCCTAGGGCCAGGAATAATTTTTCCAGTCTAATGGAACATGTTTGATAGAATCATAGAATGGTAGAGCCCTAAAGAACTTTAGAGGTCACTTAGCCCTTATAGAACAGATGAGTTAACTGAGGTCCAGAGGACTTAAGTGTTTTGCCCAAGGTCAGGGAGCTCCTTATGAGGGCCAGCATGGTAGAGTGCAAAGAGTACTGGAACTGGAATTAGGACAGTTCAGATCTTGACTTTAATCCTAGCTGTGTGATGTTAGGCTAGGCTTTTTCCTCTCTGAGACTTGGTTTCTCTCATCTGGTAAAATGGGGGTAATAATTCAAATACTGCATACTCTCTTCATAGTTTTTGGCAGGAAAATGCATCGTAAACCTTAGAGTACAATGGAAATAGGAGGCAACAGCAGAGATCATAGAATCCTTGAACTAGTTGGGAGCTCAAAGGCCACAGAGCCCAAGCTCCTCATTTTATAGATGAGGACACAAGGCTTAGAGAGATAAAGTAACTTGTCCGAGGTCACACAGCCACTAAGTGTCAGAGCTAGGACATGAACCCACATGTGCTCATTTCCAGCCCAACATTCTTTCCGTACCATGACCCAATGGTCAAGAACATGGATTTTACATTATTTCTCATATTCCATCAAAATGAATGCTTTTCACAAATCAATATATGTGCTTTGTTTTGTTTTGTTTTCCTGTAGAAACAATAATGATAGCATTTCTTTTGGGAAAGGAAGGGAGGGGAATAAACATTATAAAAGCACCTACTCTGTGCCAGGCACTGTGAGCAGTGCTCTATAAATAATACTTCCTTTGATCCTCACAACAATCTTGCGAGGTAGGTTCTGTTATTATTAGCCCCATTTTACAGTTGAAGAAAATGAGGGAAACACAGGTTAAGTGACTTTCCCAGGGTCACACAGCTATTAACAGTCTGAGGCCAAATTTGAATTCAGATCTTCCTGACTCTAGACCCAGAGCTCTATCCACTGTGTCACCTAGCTGCCTTTACATTAGCATTGTGCATTATGATTCTCATACATGATCTCACATAACCCATGTTACTGCCCTCAGTTACTCACCTTGAAATCACTGATTTCTCCCCTCTAACGGCAAGACAGTGAGGACTAGCTTTGGCAGAGAAGGGGCATATTTCTGCCTTCCACAGAGATGCTTAGGGATTACAGGGTCACAGGAGTTAGAGCTGGAAGGAGCTTTAAAAATCATTTTGTCCATCCCCCTCATTTTATGGGAAGGCTAAAGAAGGAAAAATGATGTTCTAAGGACCCAGAAGGCCTCTCTCTTTTCTTTGTTTCCTATGTCACCATGATTGGTATAAGGATGTGTGTGCAGACTCAGATTGCCCTGACTCAACAGAGAGTTCCCATGGATAGTGTCCAACAGCGTGGATACAATATTTCACTTGGCTACTCTTTGCACACATACAGGGTATTTCAAAAGTCTTAGTGAAATTTTAAGTTTTAATAGCTTAAAATAACTGCACTAAGATTTCTGGGACACTCTGGACATTTGGGGCAGCTTCTGGAATAGCTTCCTCTTCTTCTGGATATACTCCCATATGGTGGGGGAGAATCTAGCATAGAGAGACAGGGAAAATTCTCCTGGATACCTTTGGAAATTAAGTTGACAATTTCGTTTGAAAATAGGCTCAGTAAGGGAGATAGTTGAGATTAGCAGGGATTCGTTTCACGAGCCTAAAAGAATAGTTTACTTAGATGCATTTTTGCCACATTGAAAGGGGTGGAAAATTGAAGCAAAAGTCAATAAGGCTGTATAACACAGTAATGATTGGTATCTCTTTCAGCTTGTATCCACATCCAGTTTCTGGAATTGAATTCCTCCCCTCCCCTTCCATATATATATATATATATATATATATATATATATATATATATATATATATATTAATCTAACATACATATATATATATATATATATATATATATATATAATCTAACATACCAAATGAGTGTTTTAGGGGCTAGAAAGGATTAATAAACTCCAAAGTACTTAATTTACTCCCATGGGTAGCCACAAAGTTGTTTGTAGTAGCTATAAGCCCTTTAAAAGTAATATTCAAGTGACTATTGCCATTAGGAAAATCTAGTTAATATGATGATCCCAGATGCCCCCTCTATGACAGTCAACATGAGTGATGCTTTCAGAGAGTACTGGGCCACTGGTGGCCTTCCAAGGTCCTTCCGATAGTCCAGAGAATGATTTCCTGTAGCATTTGTGTTAAGCATACAGTGACAATCTATTCTTCTATTTCTGGCAAGGCATGTGAGAGCTTTTAGAAACTGCAAATTAAAGGATTTCATTGGTCTTATGTAGCCAGCCCTTTGGATGGGCATGCTGAGATCTTTTTAGCTGGGAGAAGTTTTGATCTAGAAAGTTTGAGGTGAAGCTCAATAAAGCAAGACTTCAGGTAAGCAGAAGTAACATAACCAGAACCCTGGAAATCGCTGGGACTTGTTTATTCTGGCTGGAAGAGTTAAATGTTTGCCCAGCCTGTGTGGCTCTCCTCCGTACCTTCCTATCAATCTGCCACGGTGGTTTGTCCAACATTATGGGGAACTTTCTATTGATCTTTTGACAGAAGGAAATACCAGTGTAATCATCTAGGTTATCCATTGGTCATTCCCTGCTCTCTCTATGGAACAAATTCAAGGGATGGAGCTTTTGAGACTTCTGTTGCAAAATCTCATGCATTTACAACGATGTATCCACTAGGGGGCCAGTGCAGAAGTCCCCAGAGAGCCTACAAACACCTGAATCCAGCCCTATTTCTCCCAAATCCATTTTCTTCCATGCCCTGCAAAGTTCTCAGTTACCAAGGAAAGGCTCAGCGAGGCTCATTATACTCTACTTACTGGTACAGGAAAGAAAACCAGTGGTTTTTACAAAGTTAAAAAAACTTTTTTTTTTTGAGTTTCCTTCTTCAGATATGAGTTAGCATAGAATCATCATCCCTAAGTTTCCTGGTTCCTCTCATATCAAGGATCCTCTTACTTGGGATGAAACAAAGATATTTTCTATTTAGATGTGATTCTATTTAGCCAAGCTTTCCTATTCCTCAAGTCCTCTAACTAATTAAGATTTTATTTTGTTACCTTTTTTGGGGGGGACTTCATCAGCATTTAATTGAATCTTAAAGGGTAGGAGCTAATGGACCATTCCATTTATCTTGTTAATTAGAATATTCCAATCCATATATTTCTCCTATAGCAGCGGTTCTTAATTGGGGGCCTGTGAACTTTTTTATTTTGCTTATTATAGTGCAATCTATTTGACGGTAAAGCTATGTGTTTTATTTGATGCATTCATGAACAAGATTCTGAGAAGGGCTCTCTAGGCTTTACCAGACTGCCAAAGACATCTATGAACGCCAAAAAGTTTAGAACCTGATGTTCTAGAAGCCTCTTTTAGCCTCTCCATTTTAAGGATCTCTCTAGAAAACACAAGAATCTCAGAGATAGGAAGGGCCTCCGAGGTCATCTCCTTGAGCCCATACGTTAATAAGATTCTCCTGTCCTTTATCCCTGAGAAGCAGCCACCTCACTTCCTGGGGTGGAGTTGAGATAGCTCATTCCAGTTTTTGATACATCAAAGCCCAGCTGTTAGGAAATGTCTCCTCATATTGAACTGAAATTTAGTTCTCTTTCTCCTACTGATTGGTCCTACTTGAACTCTGAGACTAAGCGAAACCTTTCTCTCTTCCCCATGAAAACTCTTAAGCTTTTGTAAATAGAGAGTATGTACCCCCTAAGTCTTCTCTTTTCCAGGGTAAATATCACCAGTGTGGTGCAGTGGAAAGAATGCTGGATTTGGAGTCAGAGGACCTGGGTTCGAATCCCAGCTCTGCTGCTTACTACCTGTGTAACCTTGGGCAAGTCACCTCACTTCCTTGGGCCTCAGTTTCCTCATCTGTAAAATGAGGGAGGGGGGTTGGAGAGAGAATGACTGAGGTCCAGGTCTGAATCTATGTCCTGTGATCACCGTTCCTTCCATCTGTTTTCATATGGCCTGGCACCATTTGGATTACCCAGTCCCAGGACTGAGCATAATGCTTCTGATGGGATCTGATCAAAGCAGAGGAAAGGGGAGGTGCTATCACCTCCCTCGTGCTGGTTACTCTATTTCTATGAATGTGCCCTCCGATGGCATTAGGGCCATGTCACTTTTCTGATTCCTATCAAGCTTCCTTTTTTTCAGGAAAAGAGCCCAAGCTAATTTCGAGACTCAGAATCCCAGACCTTCAGAGCTGGAAGGGATCTCAGTAGCCATCTAGTGTCCAAGCATCAGTGGCTACTCCTCATTGCATCAAGTGATAATGGGTAGAAATGCAATATATTAGTTTTCTATTAATCACCGTATCAATGTAGTCTATGATACTTGACAATGTGGTCAAAGATGATCATCCAGCTTTTTCTTGAAGACCTTCGCTGAGAGAGCACCCACTAGTGGGCTTTGTGGTACAATTCGGAAGAATGTAGTGTTTAGAGTCAGGAGGAGTGAATTCAAATCCCAGCTTGGGTACTTATTACCTGCATGACCTTAGGCAAGTCACTTATATCTCACTTCAGATGAGAAGGTTGGAGTATATTGCCTCTGAGAAACAGGGAATTTTGGTGGAAAGAGCTCTAAATTTAAAGGACCTGAATTCAAATCCAGCCTCAGACACATGTGTGACCTTGAATAAGTCACAACCTCCTTAGGCTTCAGTGACCTCATCTGTGAAATGAGGGCTTGGACTTCATCACCTGTAAGGTCCCTTCCAGCTCCAGCTCACTTCCCTTCTCTGAGACTCAGTTTCCTCATCTGTAACATGAGGGTATTGGACTAGCTGACCTCACAGGTCCCTTCTGGCCCTAAATCCTGTGATCCGATGACTTCCCATGGCAGCTCCTTCTGTTCCTTTATTATGACTTAACCCAAGCCTTTGATTCCGGGTCTGTCTTTGGTACTGTGCATGTGCCCGCTTCCTCCGCTGCCTGCACACCTGACTGTCTCTTCTGTTAACAGGTGAAAAGCCCTTCAGCTGCCGGTGGCCCAGCTGTCAGAAAAAATTTGCCCGCTCAGATGAGTTAGTGCGTCACCACAACATGCACCAAAGGAACATGACGAAGCTCCAGCTGACACTCTAAGGGGTCAAGTTCAAGGACGCATCTATGTCCCAGGCAGGACGTTCTATGAACCACTATGGAAATGGGCTTTTAAACTCATCCTCGGCCACCTTTATAATAAGGAGACCACAACCGACCATGAAGACAAGTTACCCATTGGGACGGAACCAGTTCCAGGTTTTTCAGGTGACCTCCATTTTCCCATCTCTTCATTCATTCCCCAAGGCTCAATGTCCCAGTTTCAGTAAGACCTGCATCATCTCTCACCTGAGGTTCTTACTGTGAAAGAGAATTGCATTGGTAGGCTTCCTTCCCTACCCCCTTCTCCAAAGTCCCAAAGAAACCTTGAGTTTCTCTTGGGATGGATTCATGACACTATTTTCTGTTGTGGAATATTTATAGGCTGGGGCATGTCGATGTGTCTGCTAATGTAAACTTTGTCATGGTTTCCATTTACTAACAGCAAGACATAAATCAGAAAACCAGGGCATTTGGGGTGGGGTGGGTTTCTCACGCGGCATTCCCTGGGGTCAAGTGAGATTCTAACCTGGATGAGGAAAGTCTCTTCCACCAGTTGACTTAAAGAAAAAAAAAATCCTTGTTTATAAAGCAGCTAAAAAAGAAATCAAAACTAATCAGTACCTCTTTACCGAAATCCATAAGAATCTTATCAGTAAGTTAACTTGTTTATAATATTGTCACAGTGATCTGAAGAAACTGTTCTGTGGAACTGAAATTTTATTATTATTATTATTGTTATTGTTATTTTGGTATGAATTGCAACTTATTTTTAGAGATGTTCACATCGCCTCACATTGGAGAAACAGAAAATTGTTCTAATCATTCGGGACTCTATCGTGATGGTGAGACCACACTGGTTATGTGGTTTCAAAGTTGTAAAAATTAAGATGGAACTAAGAGAAAAGGGGGGCTGGTCCAGGATCTCCATTGAGAAATTGTTCCTAAATAACTTAAGAAGACTCTGGGTCTACAAGAATATGTGGGGAAAAAGAAAGAGACTTAACAGTGTGAGAAAATATATTGTTGCGGGGAGGGTCTTTTTTTTTGTTCTGTTTTGAGGGAGGGAATTTATTATTGACTGTGGCTTGAAATGATTGTGTAAATATCTATCTGATAATGCATTGCTCTTAGCCAATTAAAATTAGAAAGTGTATAAATATTAGATGCCTCACTGTTCAGATGTTACTGTTTTAACATATTGATGATGATGATGATGATAATGACGATGATAACACTTAATGTAATCTGCATTTTTCATCTTCAATTTCAATTAAAACCCATTCAAAAAGGAAACCCGTGAGATTCCAGCATCTGCCTTCTGTCACAACTGGTATTAGATTACAAATGTTTTTGTCCAATTGGGCCTGATTCCTTCCTTCCTTCTTTCTTTCTTTCTTTCTTTCTTTCTTTCTTTCTTTCTTTCTTTCTTTCTTTCTTTCTTTCTTTCTTTCTTTCTTTCTTTCTTTCTTTCTTTCTTCCTTCCTTCCTTCCTTCCTTCCTTCCTTCCTTTCCTTCCTTCCTTCTTCTTCCTTCCTTCCTTCCTTCCTTCCTTCCCTTCCTTCCTTCCCTTCCTTCCTTCCTTCCTTCCTTCCTTCCTTCCTTCCTTCCCCTCCTTCCTTCCTTCCTCCCCCTCCTTCCTTCCTCCCCCTCCTTTCTTTCTCTTTCTTTCTCAAAAACACCACCAACATGATGACCACTAGTTAACCTGCTTAGGTCCTGACCACAATTTATCCATCTTAGTTAGGAATTGTCCCAGCAAGGGGGAAAAAATAACAACAGTGTTTGCTTTCAGATGGTGTTATAAAGCAGTCGTGCTGTTCTTGTGGGGTGGGAGTTATGGCTGGGGATAGGCTATGTGCTCATTGGAGTGAGGGGTGGGATGACTGGAAGTTAGAGTTGTAGAGCAACCTTTAAGTTCCTTTTGTTTATTGGGTCACAATGGAAGTCATCACCTCTCATTTCAGGTCAGCCATGAAAATGCAGCCCTTAAGTGGTGACTGGCCTTTTCAAGCTGTTCACACAGATCCCCTTGGGTTTAGGAGGTGGTATGTTGGACACCATGTACAGCTTAATTTATGGCCATAGTTTCTTTAAATGCCTTCAGCAGGTTGGAAACCACTCAGTCTTTCCAAGACAGCCATGCATGAAAGGGAAGCCTGACGCTGGCGGTAAAATCTCTGTCTGCCATTGCAAATAAACACATGGATTTGTGGTTACCTAAAGTGGAGCTGTATCTTTGAATCTGCATGAATTCTCAGTTCCTTTTATAATTTAAAAGTGTATTTTCAGCCAACTCCAGAGAGATGGAAGTACAGCCACACAGAGGAATTTTCTGTATTGAATTCTGGCTGTAACCTGGGACAACATAACAGCCAATGGTTCAAATCTGCCCCACCACCATTTTTTTTTTCAGATGGCTATTGCATCACTGTTTATTATAGCTGAGTTAGTGACTCATTGGTATCCTTCATTTTTATCTTTTCCCGCCAGAAGACAGCATCTCTCTGGAGAAGCTCAGGATAAGTTTGGCAAACATCAGATGTGTAGAGCTTTCCAGATTTGGAGAAAAAAAAAGAAACAACACCAAAAACAAAACCACACAGCTCTGGCTTCTTAATAAAAGTTGGGTTTATTAAGGTTAGCAAAGGGTTTGTAGATGTGGAGGAGTATTAGCAGAGTATTAGCGCCTTAGAGATTTTCTAATCCAAACCCCAATCCAATTAAGACAAAGCTACTTTTCTCAAGATCACACAGGTATTAAAGAGCTGATTGGATATTCAAACCCAGTTCTCCTGACTCAAGGTCCAACATTCTTTTTAATCACAAAACAATTGGTATTTTCTGCTCCCAAGGGTGTCTACTTACCTCTCAACACCAATAGGTAGCATTTATATAGCACTCTGAGGGTGGCATAACACTTTACATATATCTATATCTCATTTAATTATCATAACGACTCTGTGTGATTGTTATCCTCACTTTATAGGTGAAGAAACTGGGTCTGAGAGAGGATAAGTGACTTGTTCTGGGTCATTTATAGCTAGTACGTAACAACACAGTTATTCATAACTAGTAAATCAGAGAGGCAGAATTTGGACTCGGGTCTTCCTGATTCCAAGTCCAATACCCTATCCACTGTGTCACCTAGATGCCTCTTAAATCTGACTAAAGGCCTTTCCCCATTAACTCCAATCCCTCTTTTTTAAGGCAACAGAAGCCACAGATGCCATTCTGAACTGATTAACACCTTAGAACCAGAGTAAAGAGGTCCGAGAGAGGCACAGCTGGTAAGGGCCACAAGTGGGACAAGTCCTGCATTCTGTCTGCTATGCCATGCTGCCCACAAAAGCATAGTCCCTAAAATCCTGCTTGGAGCAAGGGTTCCCATCCCCTTAGAATTGTTATTGAAGAATTAACGCCTAAAAGGGAGGGTCTGCATCTACCACCAGAGGGTCTTTTACAGGGTCGTGTTAACGTTGAACCCCAAGAACGTTTAGTGAACTGAATGCCAGACAGCATATAGATTTATTCATTACGTTTTTGTGCACACCCCTGCATGCTAGGTACCATATTAGAGGCCAGGAGGTTAGTGTGGTTTTTTCTCTTGCCCTTTAAAAATAACTCCTTGATTAAGATCTTCCTCTAGTAGCACACCGTGGCAGCAACACGTCCCCAGGTTCTTAAAGATCTTTTATTGACAATTTTTTGTCTCTACGTTACTTTCCTTTCCCAATATATTCCTCCCCTACATACTCATGAATCCATCCCAACAAAGAATGAAATAGAAAGAAAAACAAAAAAAGCAAGTTGGTCAAACTAACAACACATCAACTGAGTCTGACAACCTACGGAATGGTCCGCACCCATTGTCCACCACTTCTAAAAAAAGGGAGGGAGGTACGTTTTCTCCCTTCTTCTCCAGGGCCCAGCTTCGTTACCACATTCAGTTTGGGGTTTTCATTCTTGCCATTTACATTGTTGTAATTATTACGAATATTGCTTTCATGGTTCTGCTAATTTCACTTCGCATCTGTTCTTAGATGTCTTCCCATACTTCACTGTATTCTTCCCATTCGTTGCTTTTTGGTGGCACACATATCACATTCATGTACCACCATTTGATTGTTCATTCCCTAACCAGTGGGCATCTACTTTGGTTCCAGTTCTTCACTTCCATTTTTGAAAAAGGTGCTCTGAATATTTTGGTGTGTACGGGACCCTTCTTTCTGTTTTTGACCTCCTTGAGGTATGCCTGGCTATTATGAGGTTCCTGAATTCTTGGAAGGCCATGCCAGTGGAACGCAAGCATAAGCCTAGTGATGGATTGTTCATCTGTCATCTAATAAGCAAGTCAAGATCAGAGAAATGTACCACCAGGTTGGCCACTAGTATGATGAAGCTCAGACAGAAAATTGGCTGTGGAAACAGGGAGGGGCTGTAAACTGTCAGGGGAGGGAATACCCCATACTCCAATATTCCAATGGAGTTGTAAGCTCATCGATGTGAGTACTCTGTCCAACAATGCAAAGCACAACCCATTTTGTACAACTGTTACACATGTTTCTCCTTAAGTTTGCCACAAGGGATACACTCGATATGAGGGGGGGCCTTTCTCTCTGTCCCAGACCATATAAAATTCAGTTTTTAAATAAGCTTGTTTAAGGAAGGCCTAATTAAGTATGACATAAGAATTCACATAATAGAGTTGAACTCTTTGATCTTGCACATAAGGCAACTGAGGCTATGGCAGGTAAAGCAGCTTGCTTTGAAGTCACACAACTGATGAATAGCTAGCAACAACCAAATCTATCACCCCCCTTTTCCTTTGGTGAAAACTGAGATAGGAGAATGTCAGAATCTGCTCTGTTCTTAAAACCAAGCTCTCAGTTGGCCTCACTCCTGAGTTTCCAGCAGAGTTTCCTCCCCCTGAGTCTTGTCAGTGATGGTACCATGGTATCAGTACAGTCCCCAGTTTTCTACTTTGCCAATTGGTCAATGACTGCTTTGCTACCCAGGGGCACTGAAGGAATAAGGGGGAACCCTCTTTGGGGACAATCTGCTTCTTCCCTAAGCCCTTCCAACAGCGACTTCCGAATAACACCATTTGTGGCCACCTGAAGGGGCAGCTTTAAGGATCATGTACATTCTGGATTTCTCCAGACCAACATTTTATCTAGGTTTGAAAAGGAAGACAATAGATCTGGGGTTGTTAGCTTTCCGGTTGGAAGGAAGGAGCAAGGTTTAGTGAAGACACCATGGATTTAGGAAGCAGAAGAATTGCTTTCAAGTCTGAGCTCTACTATTCATTAGCTGAGCAACTTGAGACAAGCAGTTTTATATGCCCTGGCCTCAGTTTCCTTTTGTGTAAAATCAAGGGGCTCAACTGTCCATATCCTTAATGAGTATAAGAATTGTCAGGCTGACACTAATTAAGCCTCCTTTAAACTTTTTTCAAGTTGAATTTTCTGTAGTCTGATTGCAAAGGACAGATGATAAAGCATGCTACCCATCGCCCAACAGAGAGGTAATAGGGTCAAGATAAGGAATTTTTGACATGATCAATGTGGGAATTTGGGGGTTTTTTGGTCATAATTTGGCATTTATTATTTAAGTTCAAGAACAGGTTATGAAGGGGGTGGAGGGGCACATTCAGAACAAAGAGTCAAAGATGGAACCCTAGGGGAGGAGGAGGAGGGAGGAGACAGGGAGACCAGAGCCTCTCATCTGTATCTGCTCTAGATTTCTGAGTCTTGGTCCAGGACACAAAACACACACAATAAGATGAAGTTCCAGGAGTACAGTGTTAGGAAAACATGAGGGGGTGGTCAAAGGTATACAACCAACCAAAGCTGGGATTCTCCTTGGATCTGCGGCACCGCTTCCTTTTATGGAAGGAAAGGGAGAGAAGGGGAGATAGAGGGGAAGGGAGAAGGGAGAAAAAAAGGCTGGGGAATTGGTTTTGCTTGAATATGCATATTTGTTACAAAGGTGTCCCTTTGATCCAGTGGGGTAGGAGGAGGAGGGAAAGAAAAATGCCTGTTAATTGAAAAAAAAATTAAAATAAAAAGAATTTTATATAACCTTGGGACAGATTTTTTTTGGGGTAAATTTTTGGTAAGCCTGTCATTTCACTAACAAAAGGACCTAGGAAGGAAAGTCCTTCTACTCAATACAGCTTTGCATCTGTTATGAAACTGTAGTCTTTGAGATATAATAATGATAACAAGAATACCAGCTAGCATTTATATCGTGTTTCTAAGGTTTACAAATTACTTTGCAAATGTGATCTCATTTTATCAGATAAAAAACAAACTGAAGCAGAAGATCAGTGACTTGCACAGGGTCATGCAGCTAGAAAGTATCTGAGGTGGGATGGTAACCTGGGTCTTCCTGACCTTGGATCCAGCACTTTATTCAGTGGGCCACCTAACTGCTCAAATCTGAGCGTTGTCTGGAGTGCTGAGAGTTTAAGTCACTGGACCAGGTTTGTATAGCAAGTATGTATCAGGGGTGGAATCCAAACCCTGGGCTTCCTGACTTGAAGCCAGCTCTTTACTCATTAGGCTAAATTGCCTCGAAGACCTTGTTTTATGAAACTCTGAGAGTGATAATGTATCGCATTAAAATTTCTCTCAGATCAATATCAAAAAAAAAAACCTTGTGGAAAAATTACCCCAAATGACCTTGGGGATTTAGTCTAATATTTGTTATTTTTATTAGCCTTTTGCTTATCAAAAGCAAATTTCTATTTGTTTCCAATTGGGCAGCTATGAAAGCTTTTTCATGATAGGAGAAATTGCAAAGGATCTGTGATTTTTTCATTGCAGGGACACTTTACTATGGGAACTCCTTTCACTACTGAGCAAATTGCAAAAAAAAAAATAATAGCTAGCATTTATATAGCAGTTTAATATGCAAAGTGATTTCTACGTGTTACCTCATTTGATCCTCACCGCCCTGTGAAGAAGGTGCTAGCGTTAGCTTGATTTTACAGATGAGAAAACTGAGGCTGAAAGAATTTAAGTAATTTAACCAAGGCCACACGGCTAGTAAGCATCTAAGGCAGGATACAAATGTCAGCCTTATGCCTAGTCCAATACTCTATCTACTGTACCACCCAGCCACCATGACTGAATGGATAAGTCCTAAAGAGTTGCCTCTGGCAGACAAAGAGGTGTAGTAAATTGCCCAGAATATCATAGCTATTAAGTCTCAGAGGCAGCATTGGAACCTCAGTTCTCTTGACTCTAAACTTGGAATGGCATCCATTATAGCATGCTGATGATACTTTAACACTTCAATATTCCACTGGAAAATCATCAGTGGCCTGACAGGAAAATGTAGCTCTGTCTAATAGAGCCTGACCCTATCATGAACCTGAATCAGCCCAGCTACCCACATTCCACGGTGGGAAACATTCAGCTTTGGAGCAGACATCACCCTCATCTAACCACAAATGGACTCCAAGATTGAGAGGAATACAGACAAAATCCATGTCAGTTTATTTCCAGAACTGAAGAAAAGACCAAAAGAAAGAGAATAGATCTATGAGACCCTGATTGGTGAAAAGGACTTTTTTCTCCCCTAGTAACATTTTGTAGAGATTGTTTGCAAAATATGTTTTTAATCTCTATTTTAGGTTAAATGCCAGAACTTGAGAAATGATGTAACATATTGCCAGCCAGACAAAGATGAAAAGGGAAAATTGAGAAACACATTTCAAAAGTTCAAGGTCAATGATGATTTTTAAATGGTAGCATCCTGCTTTCCCAAAGAGCCCCATAGCAAGAAGGAAAGGGATGTGGAGGAAGTTGTCTATTTCAATAGGCAATGTCTCAGCATGTGCTCATGGACCTGTAGTTCTCAGAGCTGGAGGGAACCTTATAGAACAAATCCAGTGGTTCTTCCCCTGGGGTCCACAGATAGATTTCAGAGATCTGTGGCCTTGGAACTTTTTTATTTGTTGATAGCTAGATTTCAATATAATTAGTTTCCATTGTAATCCCATTTATTTCATGCACTTAACTTCTTTATTTTTCTGAGAAGGGCTTCATTGGTTTCCACAGACTGCCAAAGGGTTCCATGACCTAAAAAAGCTACAAACTCTTAATCTGGTCCAACCCCTCACTGTATAGATGAGGAAACTGAGCCCCAAAGAGGGGGACTTGTCCAAATTCACCCAGGAAGTGGCAAAGCTGGGATCAGAACCCAGGTCTCCGCATTGCTGGTTCAGTAGGCTTTCCAAGTAGAAATGAACAGGGTTTTTTCCTCCACTCTATTTACATAGCCTTGATTTTTACCAACATATTTGCTAGAATTAAAACCTGTCTGAGACATGTACTAGCTGTATGGCTCTGGGCCTCGGTTTCTTGATCAGTAAAATGAGAATAGGAAGCAATGACCTCTAAGGTGCCCCCCAGTTCCAAATCTATGATCCTATTTCTTTTGGCCACCCCTTCCCAAGGAAACCCAAGGGAGTCTGTGACTTCCAAAATCCCTGGGTTTTCTCAAAGGCTCCATGACTGAGTGGCCATGTTCCTTAGGCACTCAGCACTGGACCCTGGACACAACCATTCCCATTTCCCCAAAGCACCCATTTTTCTAACCCTCTATGCCCAAGTCTCAGAGAGCTCACTAATAGGACTGCTTAAGGCTAGAGCAGAAGAGTAGGAAGAAACATAGGGAACCAGAGATTTGTGAGAGGCCATGATGATAGGACATTGGCCATACCCATAACTCTCTTCACCTCCTCCATGAGACTACCCACAGGGAATCACTGGACTTTTCCGAATAAGGCAACTTCATGTATAAAATGAAAAAGTTGTAGGAGATGATAATGGGGAGGGCTGACAGGGGAGAGACAGAGGACAAACTGATTTTGAAGTCTCACTCCCTTGCTGAGCTCTGTTCCTTGCTCTCAGACTTCTAAACCATGCTGTGTCTCATCCTTGAATTTCCCTTGGTTCCTGGGCCCTCCTCACACTGGAATATCCAACGATTGTTGTAACCATCTCAACCTGGAACGTTCCACTGTAAGGGCAGCCCCCTCCTCCCATTGGTGAGCTCCTCCTGACACTTCTATTTTGTGGAGGGACCCAGGCTGGCCTGCATTCCTCTCCCTGCTCTGTCATTGGCTTCTGGATGCCTTCATTTTTCCTCCCACACCCTTTTTGCTCCATGTTTATGTTTTGTCTTTCCCATTAGATCATAAGCCCCTTGAGGGCAGGAACTGTCTAATGTCTTTGTATCCTCAGTGCTTACAGTCTGGCACATAGTAAATGGTTTAATAAATGCTTGTTTTCTTCCTTGAAGCTCTTCCATCTCTGGCTTCCTTTTATTTAGTTGTTTATTCATTTATTTACCTATTTATTTATTTCTTTTTGCTGGGCAATGGGGTTAAGTGACTTGCCCAGGGTCACACAGCTGGTAAGTGTTATGTGTCTGAAGTCACATTTGAACTCAGGTCCTCCTGACTCCAGGGCAGGTGCTCTATTCACTGCACCATTCAGCTGCCCCCGGCTTCCTTTTAGACCCAGCTCAAATCCCACCTTCTAGGGAAGCTGTTCTGGCTTCCTCTAGTTGTCAGTGATTTCCCCTCTGAGGTTACTTTTCATCTAGTCTGAATATATCTTGCATGGACCTAGTCATTTACATGTTGTCTCTTTCATTAGAATGTATGTCTCTTGAGAGCAAGGACTGTTTTACTATTACTTTTTACCCCCTTTCTTTGTATCTCCATAGCTTAGCACAGTGCTTGGCACACAAAAATGCTTGTTGACTAACTTGCTTACTATATAGTGAGTGCCTTGTAGGTGCTATGTGTCAAGCTGATTGACCCATCAGGGACAGTTAACCATATGCCTCAAATGTTATTGTTGTTATTCAGTTGTGTACAAACTCTCTGTGACCCCATTTGGGGTTTCTTTGGCAAAGATACTGGAGGGGTTTGCCATTTCCTTCTCCAGCTCATTTTACAGATGAGGAAACTGAGGCAAACAGGCTTAAGTGACTTGCCCAGGGTCACACAGCTAGTAGGTAGCTGAGGCTGGATTTGAACTCAAGTCTTCCTGACTCCAGTCCCAGAGCTCTATCCACTGCACCACAAATCAGATATCGGATGCGAAGATGCTTTGAACACTGTGGAGTGCTATTACCAATAAATCATGCCATAGTTAAATGTGGAATTCCAGCATGAAGGAATGGGTGGTTAACATGAGAGTCTATTCAACCAGGGACAGCATGCCTGGGCTGTAGACCTGCAGTGGGTGATCTTGATAATATAAGATGGGGGAATTCTGAGACTCTTTAGGTGCCATACAGTTCTACCCCTACCTGAATCAGAATCTTGTCCATAACATCCTGAGGAGCAGTCCTCTAACTTCCCCACAGAGGCCAACAATAAGAGAGAATCCAGGCTGGGTGTGGGGATGCACCCTTCTAGTCCCTGCTCCCGGGGGAAACTGAGGCTGCCAGGTCTCCTGAGCTTGGGAGTTCTAAGCTGCAGTGGAGCTGAAACTCATTGGTTGTCCACAGTAACCTGGTAATTCCAATATGGTGAACATTGAAGAGCAGGTTGCCTAGGACAGAAAAAGTGACCTAAGGTGGAAACAGACCTGGCAAAACTCCTATGTGAATCAGCAGTAAGTGACTGCTGCACTTCTAGCCTGGGTGAGGTAGGGAGAAGCAGAGAGAGACAGAGACAGAGAGAGAGACAGAGAGAGACAGAGACAAAGAGAGAGAGAGAGAAAGGAGGAGGAGGGGGAGAAGGAGGAGGGGATAGGAATCCAGTATTCCCAAGGCTCTCGTTACCCTTTGTGAAAGACTTCTGATTGCCCATCTCCTTTCTACAGTGTGGCACACAGAACTGAATTCCAGATATGATCTGGCTGGGGCAAAGCCCAGAAGTGTCTGAGACTAACTTCCCTTGTTCCTGACACTCTTACTGCAGTGCACTATTCTGTTTGTTCTTTTGGCCCCCGTAATCAGCTGTTCACTCATGTTGAGGTTACTGGTCACTGACGCTCCTGGATATTTCCCACCTGTTGTCTAGCCACTTGTTGCCTCCCCAATCCTGTGGGTGTACAGTTGATTCCTTGAATGCAAGGGTAGGATTTAACATTTGCTCTTATTCATTCTTGTTTTATTAGATTCAGTGTACTCAGATCTTTTTGGATCTTGACCTTTTTTTAGAGGATTCTGTAAGTCTCTTGGGAAGCTAGGTGGCAAAGTGGATAGAGTGCTAGGTGGGAAGATTCATCTTCCTGAGTTCAAATCCAGCCTCATTCAGTTACTAGCTGTATGACCCTGGGCAGGTCACTTAAGCCTGTTTGCCTCAGTTTCCTCACCTGCAAAACAAGCTGGAAAAGGAAATGGCAAACCACTGTAGTATCTTTGTCAAGAAAACCCTAAGTGGGGTCATGAAGAGTTGGACATGACTGAAACAACTTGAAGAATAATACATATGTCTCTTAGAATAGCTCATCACAGAACTCTAGACCTGGAAGGAGCCTCAGAAGTCATGCAGTTCTGGGCAACTGATGCTTTCTTGTGGATGAATTGGAATCTAGTCCCTCCTTGTTCAAAGCCACCAGTGGGTCCTAGAAGCCTGGAACTAGAAGGCATCTTAAAGATAAGCAGACTCAACTCCTTCCTTTGACAAATGAGGAAACCAAGGCTCAGAAAGATGGAGTGATTTGGAAAAGGCCACATAGGTGGTAAGGGGCAGAGCTGGAGCTCAGATTCAGGCCTTCCAACTCCTAGGGCAGTGCAGCTCTCAGTAAAAATCACCTTGACCAAGCCGAGGACCTATAGACTGTATATTTGTTGTTGTTCAGTCATTTCAGTTGTGTCTGACTCCTCACGACCCCATTTGGGGTTTTCTTGGCAAAGACACTAGAGTGGTTTGTCATTTCCTTCTCCAGCTTATTTGACAGATGAGGAAACTGAGGCAAACAGGGTTAAGTGACTTGCCCAGGGTCACATGGTAAGTGTCGAGGCCAAATTTGAACTCAGATTTCTTGACTCCAGGCCCAGCACTCTATCCACTGGTGCCACTTAGCCAACATATCATGGGGTCCTCCAAACTGTGAAGCATGCAGGTGTTTCTCTTGTGGGGAGGGTCAGTGGGTCATTGAGCCTCGATTCTGTACCTGGCCAGCCCTGGACAATAATATAGGAAATTCTGGTTACCTGCACTGGGAGAGTTAACATAATTTAAAAAAAAAATTTCTGACTAAAATAAATAATAATTTTAATTAAAAAATTTATACTTCTCACAGTATTTGGCTTTGCAATAAATGCTATAATTGTTTTTTAAAGCTTTATCTTCTTAATTATGGCTATTTAAAGAAACCCCAAACCTGGATGAAATTTAAGTAAAAAAACAAAAGAGTTGACTATCTGATTCTTGTCTGCGTGATACCAAATGTCCAGATATGTAATAAATATCCAGATCAATACATATTTCCCTCCTTTTGTTCTGATTTCAGACATCAGACATATCAAATCAGTGTCTGCATCTGTGTCTGACTTGGTCTGATATTTCCATAATTTTTGCTTTTGAAATTATAAGCTTCCTGAGGGCAGGGATTGTGTCTTATTTACTGCGTATCCCCAGCACCTTATCACAGCATCCTTCCCATAAGAGATGCTTCAATCAGCGTGTATTGGATTGAATCTTCTGAGCTGGAATTGGCTAGAGGGCCATATAGAATCATGGAATCATAGCTAAGAGAAACCTAGTCTAACATCTTCAATTGACAGATGAGGAAACTGAGGCCTAAGGAGATAATGGGATTATAACTTTAGAGCTAGAAGGAATCTTAGAGACCATTTAGTTTAATCTCCTCATTTAATTTTCAGATGAGGAAACTGAGGCAAACAGGGTGAAGTGACTAGCCCAAAGTCCCATGGACAGTGAGTGACAGAGACAGACTTTGAAGCCAGGTCTATTGCCCCGTCATGCAGATAGTGAAGGGGTATTTGAGCTCTTCAGGGAGGACTAGCACCTCTGGCAAGGGATGCTCATCCGCCTTTGGTGTCTACCTGGGACTCAACTCTCACCTGTGACTCCAAGAAGCTGGAGCATGTGCAATGGTCACACCTTGGTAAAACATCTATGGGCTAAGCCAGGTTGAAGGTGACCGCCAGGCCCCAGACCTGGTAGGCAACACTTCCCCTGGTGGAATGTGTGAATGGGCATGTTCCAACGGCTGTGAAGGAGGCTGAAGCAGGCGCTGCAGGGCGCTTAGAGCTTGCTCAGACAGGGAGGATGCCAAGGCTATTCACTGCATCCCAGGTCACTGCCAGCAGTACTGACTTTTGTCCTACCACTGGTCTTTGATGATTCAGGAAGAAAGAATGAGGCCAATGACTTTGAGCAGCTGTGCCTCCTTCAAATCCAACTCAAGCAGGAGTCAAGACATCTCCTGTGATGTCATTGGCCCTCTTTGAAATGAAGGACAAACAGCAATAGATAGTAAATGGCAGATGAGATTCAAACTTAGGTCTTCTGACTCTAAGTCCAATTGTTTCATGCTAGGATTTAAACTCATGGCTCAAATCCATGCCCTTTCCACTGGACCGCACTGATGGCCTAGGTTCAAAACTATGGCATGGACAACTCAGTGGATAACCCCCATACAGATAATGGAGAATTGTCTCTCTTAGAGAGTTTTCTACTCAGTGGAATTGAAACTCCTTGAGGACAAGAATAGTCTCATTTTTCTCTCTGTATCCACAGTGCCTAGCATAATGCCTGATAAACAATAGGTGCTTAATAAATGCTTGTAGATCACTGGATTGACAGAAGGGAGTTAGACTCAGAGATGCTCTGTTTCACTGCCTGCATTCCTCCTCGTCTTCTCCAGCTGGAATTCAAACACAGGGGCGAGTTCTGTACCAAGGCCCAGCCTGCCAAAGAGCATTAATATGTGCATATTTATCTGGGCTGCAGTGCGTTACAAGAATTCATTAGGACAGTCTGTGATACAGTGCTAAAACAGAAGGCCGGCTTACTCAGGCCAAGGATGAGGAAGTCTAGGCCCTGCTGAACTGTTACAAACTGATAAAGGCAGTGTCTCCTGGCATATTTCATTTTTCACGGGGCCATCTGTATCCAGTCAAGGATAACTGGACTTTCTGAAAAGGCTATTTGTCAGCGTCCGGCCCATCAAACCCCTTCTTGAGGAGTCCAGCAACACTAAAGGGAGCAAGATGGTGGACATACTTCCCCGGGAGCAAAAGGTCGGGTGCCGGTGTAAGCAGACCAGTGTCATCATGATATACAGAAGCATTGAAGTGGCCCGGGTGTTTAGACGGGGGGATGCCCCATGGCGCTTTATCAGCATGGTTATCACTTATTTAGCTCTGTTTTAGCTGGCCTATAAATCTTTGGAGCACTGTTTTTACTCTTAATTTTGTCATTCTTGTTATCGGCTTTTATCACCTGTTTATGTCGAGAACATTTACTCTCCTCTGCCTCTCTCTCTTTCTACTCTGGTCTCGATTAGTGGTTGCCTAGTCCTTCTCTCTTGAGCCTTTTTTGCGTCTTAGGTCCCAGAAGAGGTAGAGAGCGGGCCTAGATGGTGATGGTGTATCACCAAACATGGTAAATTGGAGTCAGAAGATCTGAGACTGAATTTTGACTCTGCTACTAGTGCCTGAATGACCTTGGGCAAGGAAAGTCACTACTCTCCGGGCCTCAGTATCTTCATCTGTGAAAAGAAGGTCCTTTAAGGTCCATTCCAGCCCTAAAGTCTATGAGTCAATGATATCTTACCCTACAGTTTAAATTCAGCAAGTGTTATTCAATATCTATTACATACATGCCATTGTACGATACTCTGGGACTACGTCTTGCCCTCAAGGAATTTATATTCTACTAGGGGAAAGCAGAACATATAAAATACATATAGAATATAAATATCTGTCTATATGAAATAAACATAAAGCATTTATCATTCTAAGTAATTAAATTTAGCATGCTTAAGTAGGCAACTTTGTTACCTGCTTTACTATTGGTCCTGATAATATTACTCACCAGCCATTTCTGTAGTCCTTCCAAGCTTGCAAAATACTTTACATGTATTAATAATTAAAGCACATTAAAAGTAGCCATGCCAAGCCTTTATAAATGTCATCTCGGTTGATCACAACAATGACCCTGTGATAAATTTGTGATATGTCTCAGGTCACAGAATATGATTTGAACCAATCTTTTTTGCATTTACAATTCTTACTACCTGGTCATTCAGAAGGAAAATGCTTTTTTTTTTCCTATCAGTTAATCAACAAGCTTGTATTAGATGCCTACTATGAGACAAATGACTCTGCCTTCAAGGAGCTTATATTCTATCATAGTTTATAAAGATATGAGGCAGCTAGGTGGTGCAGTGGATAGAATTCTGGGCCTGGAATCTGGAAGACTCATCTTCCTGAGTTCAGGTCTGACTTCAGACACTTTGTAGCTATGTGAATTTGGGCAAGTCACTTAGCCATGTTTGCCTCGGTTTCCTCCTCTGTAAAATGAGCTGAAAAAGGAAATGGCAAACCACTCCAGCATCTTTGCTGAGAAAATCCTAAATGGGGTCATAAAGAGTCATTCTCAACTGAAAATGACCAAACATATAAAGGTATGGAAATAGTGATTGACACAGAGTCAAGAGGTCCTGGGTTTGAATCATACCTTTGACACTCACTAGCTGTGTAACTATGGATAAGTCACTTAATCTCTCTCAGGCTTGGTTTCTGCTTCTGTTAAAGTGAGGACAGACAACAATGCTTGTGGTACCTCCTGAAATTGTTAGGATCAACACAGATAATGTACGGGGAATATTTTTTGAACTGAGTGCTATGCAAACGTTAGTTATTATTGTCATTATTATCTGAGTCACTGTTGCAGTAAAAGGAATAGGTTTTCCTAGCATTAGAGGTTCAGCCCATAGCCATGGCAAGCTATGAAAAGAGCTCCTGACTGAGTCAGAAGACCTGGGTTCAAATCCTAGCTTTACTGTTAATTCAGTATGTGACTATGAGAAAGTAATTTTACTTCTCTGGGCCTCAGTTTCCTCATCTGTAAAATGAGGGCCTTGAAGGACATGACCTTTGAGATTGTTTCCAACTGGCCTATTTAGGAAGAGGACAAGACAAGACTTGTGGACTTTGAGTTAGAAACAACCTCAAAGTGACCGTCCAGCCTCCACTTGAAGACCTCCAGGCAAGGGGAGCCTACTCCCTCATTAGGCAACTATATTAGACTCAGGAGAGATGTGAATTCAAATCCATTTACCAGCTGAAATGGTCAAGCCATTTTTACCAGATAATGAGATAATGAATATAAAGTACTTTATAAACATTCAAGCAAATGGTTCAGTGGATAGAGGGCCTGGGCTGAGGTCAGGAAGACCCAAGTTCAAATATGGCCTCACACACTTACTAGCTGTGTGACCCTGGATAAGTCAATTAAGCCTGTTTGCCTCAGTTTTCTCATCTGTAAAGTGAGATGGAGAAGGAAATGGCAAATCACTTCAGTATCTCTGCCAAGAAAACCCCAAATGGGGTCATGAAGAATTGGATACAACTGAAATGACTGAACAGCTACATAACTGTCATCATCATCATTAATTACTCCATCATTTTGGTTTCATTCAGAGGCACAATGGATAGAGTGTTGAGCCTAGAGTCAGGAAGACCTGAGTTCAAATACTTACTAGCTATGTGACCCTGGGCAAATCATTTAACCCTGTTAGCTTCAGTTTCCTCGTCTGTAAAATGGAGATAATAATAGCATCTACCTCCCAAAGTTGTTGTGAGAATCAAATGAGATAATAATTGTAAAATGCTTAGCACATAGTACTGTTCCCCTCCCTGTCTCCCTTAGCACTGCAATCCTACCTAATACCAACTGCAAATGCTAGAAATGAAAGATTGTCTCTCCTGTTTTCAGTCTCATGTTGCCCATGGCCTGGACTCTTCTCTCCTTCCAAAGCAAAACGGCCAGAATAACCTCGGGAAACACTGTGGATAGATGAGGATAATTAGGATTCAGATTTCTGGCACGCATAAAGGACAAAGCTTAGAATGAAGCTGGGGCCAAGCTCCAGAGAACATGGAAACTGTTGCCCAGAGCTGCTGAGCATACTGACTCATCCACTCCAAGTGGAGACCAAGTTACTGATAGATGATGGGCCATCCATCATCCAGGAATCTGGCTGCTCCTCGAAGAATAAAACTATCGGCAAGACCCGAGAAGGGAGATGAAGCGCTCTCCTTGGCTGGAATGTGACGTGGTAGAAGATAAGACAAAGCTGGAAAATTGGCAAAAAATGAAATATCAGTTAAAGAAGTAAATGTACTTGGAGCAAATTATTAACCAAATGTAAATTATGTGAGGCCTTTTTTTCCCCCTTAAATGATGAAGAGTTCCCCCCGCCCCCCTCCTTTTACTGGGTGTTTATTTTGGCCATTAGCTAGAAATGATTATTGATATTCTTGACTGCCGAAAAGTGTTGCTACGTGGAGCTGGCATTTTTAGGGGCTTTCTGTGCTTGATTAAATTAGAAACACTTGGGTTATATAAACATAGGGAAGGAAGTGGTGAGAGATCATTTAGTCCATCACTCTGTCTTCCAATAACATCACTCCAAGTCCACCATGGATACAAGTTAAATTTCACTATATATAATATGTGCATATTATGTACACTTTCTCACGCACAAAGAAATCATTTGAAAAGTTTTTCAGACCTTAAAATGCTACATAAATGCTAATTGTTTTATAATAATAATAATGATAACTATTATCTGCCTCAACGTATATCAGAAATTTTTATTTTTTTAATAATTCAAACATTTTTTCAGACTTTTTCAAACTCTCATCTCATCTGTGACTTAGCTCAGACTTGTTCTCCTTTACAACTCTTGCCAACTGGTTAATGAGAAAGGTAATGCTATTCTTTCAATCAATCAATCAATCCATCAAAAAACATTTATTTGATGCCTACTGTGTGCCAGGCATACATATCTTAGAACTGCTTGATGATAGGAAGGTAACTTTAGAGCTGGAAGGAACCTTAGAGGCTATATAGAATTGAATCTTCCTATTTTACAGATGAGATAGCTGAGGCTCAGAAAAGTTCATAGTAATAGTTAATAATAATTTGCTCAACTAGGAAGTGTCTGAGGTAGGACATGAACCTAGATCTTCTTAATTCCAGGTCTAGTGCTCTGTTTATAATACCACTTTCCCTCTTTCATTTCCTATTTATTCTGCAAATAGCTTGTTTGTACGTATTTGCTTGCCCATTGTCTCCACCATTGAGAGAGAACTCCTTCAGGGCAGGTACTTTTGTCTCTTTTTGTATCTTTTGTGCTTAGTACAATGCCTGGCACATAGTAGGCACTTAATAAATGCTTGACTCTTTACTTTTCTGCCTGCTAATGATAAGTGCTATATTAAGTGATAAATGTACTTAAAGTTCAATTGCATGTATTGCTTCATTTTAAATAATACTTACATATAAAGTAACCTATGCAAGGGTAGACTCTATAGATGTGATTTTCTTCTCTTCTGTCAATGTGCATTAGTTACATTCTCATGGAACCTCTACTGAATGGCTGACCAATGTTACCAACAAGTTCATTTGAAAAATCACAAGTAGAAGAGTGGTAACATACGTGGATGGCTTGTATAAGTGCACACGCAGTTAGCATGATTTTCAAACAGCCTGACATTTGTGCTTCAAGAATGAAACACAATAGAACATCTTGATCATGTGGTTAGATAGCAGATAAGGCACAATTACAGAGTAATAAAGAGAAATGGGAGAACTATTCTGGTGCAATGAAAGTATGAACATGCCTCTTACTATCCACTGAGAATCAGTTTGTACTTGAATGTCAAAGCCTTATGGTGGTAAGCAAACAATTTGATGACAGGTTGAGAAACTGCAAGAATATATTGTATTTGGTTAAGAATAGTCGGAGTTTGATGTAATTGCAGCACAAACACCAAAATCACTGTGAACACGATCATGGTTTCAAATCTCCGTAGAAACAAACCTATAATGCTTTAAATATGTACGTGCTAAATGTCACAGAGGAAAAATGTGTTTGTTATATAATGGTGCAATCATTTACTGCTTATGGTACCATTACAGAATTTTTAGCACAAACCCTTTGCACTATGGCCACAAATATCCAAGGGGCTTGCAAACCACTAAGTGGACAGTAGAAGGAGTGCTGAGTTTGAAGCCAAAGGATTTGGACTTGAGTTGCATTTCTGCTATTTACTAAACTGTGTATACATTTCACAGATGTGGAAACCAAGCTTAGAGAGTCTAAGTGATTTGTTCACAATCACACTGTTATTGAATGATGCACGGCCTTATCGGTGCCAAGAGGGTTTGCTAACAGACCTCCACTCAACGAGACACGGTTCATAGGACTGAGAGCTAGTCTACTCTCCTCTATTTTGTGGATAAGGAGGTCCAGAGAAGGGAAATGATTTGCCAAGGATTGAACATTAAGGGAAATGATTTGCCAAGGATTGAACAAGTAAGTGACAGAATCTGTATTTGAATTCCTAGTCTGGTGCTTTGGTGTGAAGACTTCCAAGGCTAAACCTAGTTAGCATCAGGCAGAGTCTGTCAGTCAGTCAAAAATCATCAAGTACTTATTATGTGAGTACTTATCATGGCGGATGTGCTGAGCACTGGGGTTACAACGAAAGGCAGAAATAGTCTTTGCCTTCAAGGAACTCATATTCTCATGGAGGAGATAACATGTAAATTATTAGGCACATTCTAGATATATACAAAGAAGGCAGTCTTAGAACAGGTGGCACTAATAGCTGGGGCGGATCAGGAAAGAACTCTTGTAGAAGTTTGGACTTCAGCTGGGTCTTGAAAGAAGTCAGGGAAATTAAGAGGCAGAGGTGAGAATGGAGAACATTTCAGGCATAGAGCACAGGTAGTGCAAAGGTATGGGGATGGGAGGTGAAGCCAAGTTCTCTGATGCCAAATCCAGTGCTCTTTCTTTTTGAATAATTATTTTGTTTTCATTAGTAAAGATTTGTTTATCTTCTTCCCACCTCTCCTCACCTCCAGGAAAAAAAACAAACCAAAATTATTGTAACAAATACATATAATCAAGTGAAACAAATACCTACATTGTCTATGTTTGGAAGTCTATGTCTCATTTTTCATATCGAGTTCTTTGCTTCTCTGTTGGGTCTTCTTGGCCTTCTTAGGAGGGAGGCACACTGCGTATTGGATACATAGGATAGCTAGCCTCCATTTACCTGCCCAACCACTCATTTCCAGTTTCCCCAGCAACTAGATGGAGGTGTGTCATAAAGGTACATGAGGGTGTGTCCACGCCTGTTGTTGTTGTCTGTCCTTTGTTCTCAGAGGACCAATGATGTCAAAAGGGTGATGTCTTGACTTGTCTTGAATCGGATTTAAGTGAGGCAGGGCTGTGCAAAGTCATCAGCCTCACTCTCTCCTCCAGAGTCATTCAAGTCCAGTGGCAAGACTTAGGTAGGACAACTGGCTATGGCCCCAGTGTGGGGAACCTTGGCCTTTTTTAAGCTAAGTTCTTTCCCAAGTCTCAGTTTGTCTGAGGCAACACCCATACAGTGATTTAGGACTAGGTAAGAATGGAGGCAAAAGACGGCCTAGTTTGCCTTCCCAAAAGAATCAGTCAGGGAGCATAGGACCCTCAGGGTTTCTGGCTATTTACACTCACTCTGAGTCATCAAAACCCAAACAACGAGTAAGTAAGGCTTGGGCTGGGATCTATTATTGGCCAATCACTGAGAGTTGGTCAGAGAGAAGAAATCTATTCTTTTAAAGGCTTATTTGCATTTCTATATTCCTGGAATAATTACTGTACATGACATATACTATTAAAGTATATATGCACTTACAATGATTTGTGTTCAAGTCTATACATGCATGAGAGAATTTCTGCAATGATAATATAATGAAGACTGGTATATTCACAAAATGAATTACTATGTTTGAATTTACTAGATTTGATGTAAATTCCCTAAGCACAAGACACTGGGGAGCCTGCTTGCAGGAGAGAAGTCATATTATTGACATCTGAGAAGACGTTCTGTTACTGCTTCTGATGTGCTAACCATGAGGTAGACAGCAACCTCTTTAATTGGCTACAGTTTGTAGTATAAGAGCTGGAGGGTGCCTTCAAAAGACTTTAGTCCAAATCGGCCTTCTCTTACCCTGAAGCTATGCTCCTGGTTTGACTGACGGCATCTTGCAAGAGGCATTGCTGTAAGGGAGGAAGCATTGGGCCCTCTCCCTCCAAGGTCCAGTGAAAATGGGCTTAGGTCTTTTGCCCTCTACTCATTTGTTCTTTCATTTTAGGTGAAGAAGATTAATCTTGAGTCTCTGATCTTGTAATATTGTAAAAGTCAGGAGAGAGCCTCAGGAGTCTGAGCCCTAGGAGGCACGAGTCTCTCACGCCATGTTTTGCAGTCAGCCCAACATCTCTGCCCCCAGGAGCAAGAAGTGACCTTCAGAAGTGATCTAGTGACCTTCAGGACCCAGCCCAGCAGTAGTTGAGACAAGGACTCAGGCAGAGATGCTGCATTTGAATTTGAATATGAACTTAGTGGAAACATTGCTATGTAGAAACGGGGCTAAGATTGAGTCCAGTCTTCCCCCAAAGCCCATGGTGGGGGTAGCACCAGCCAGTGGTGGTGGTAGGGAATATAACTAGTAGAGACTCAAGCCAATGCCAGTTAGAGTAGGAAACGCTCCTGAGACTCACCTGAATAACAGGTACCTTTTCATTTTAAATGAGTGGTGTCTTGACCTTTGTTTCTAGTAGGGGTTGTGTTTTATACTATCTTTTTTCAAAATTAGAAGTTTATTTGTAACTGCTGAAAAAATAAGAAAATAAAAAATAAGAAAAAAAAAGAAAGAAGAACCTTCACACACCAAGCCCAGGGGGAGCTCAAAAAACAATCAGCTTTCATTGTAGGCCATTTGGGCTTGATCCCATTCGCAATGCTGTGGACGTGTCTGTCTGGTCTGACCCTGAGATGAACGGAAATGCCTTTTATTGATGCTCAGCCTTGGGAGGTAGATCAGCATTTGAAATTAATTGCCAGAGAGTGCAGAGTCTCTTTTACCAAATTTCCCCCAGGGATGAGGAGGAATTAATTCACCTCTGAGGGTATTCCCTTTGGCATCAGCCTAATATTTATAAGGTTTTCTTAAGCAAAGAAACCTCCAAGGTGGGAATCCCTGTTTTCAGAGACTGGATTCCCTCCAGTCCCTTGTGAGTGGAGAGGGCTTTTAAATCATTGGTAGATTAACATCAGAGGAAGAGATTTTCAAGAGAGTGAAGGGTTTGAACCAACGAACTTTGTGGGTTAGTCAGAGAACAAGTAGCTCTGTTCTATTAAAACACAACCTCTTTGGTACTTCCACTCCACTGTTTCCCTTCAGTAGGAGCTCCAACCCTTAGAGTAACATAATAAGCCTGGAAGCCAGGGTAGGCCCTATGAGGAGATCAGAGTCACTGGAATGTCAAGGTTGATTTGGAATTGCTGCCTTGGACAATTTCTGGTCCACATTAATTTTTTTTCCTGTTGTTTTGTGATGTCTGTTTTACATTTCTCACTCCTTTACTTCTCTCCTGGTTGTACCTGACTCTTTGGACTCATCCACCATGTTCCATCAGCCTTCTCCATCCTAAGGGAAGAAGAAGTCAGGCTTCTCCAATTGTCAAGTTCTTTTCCAAGCCTCCATTTTGAGGAGAGGAGGTGTATGGGCCAGCCTTATTCATTCTTTTGTTCCTCTTCTGGCTCCGCTCTTGACTGTCCTGACTTCTCCATCTTGGCTCCTGGAGGGTACCTTCCCTTCCCACTATCTATCTATCATCAATCTATCTACGTATCAATTCTCCATCACTTCTGTCTCTTTACCTATGGGGTATATTCAAGGTGGTCCTATAATCCATACTATATCAATGTGGTCTATGATATCATCAATATGGAATGAAGGAAATAAGAGTTTATTAATCCCTACTGTGTACCAGGCATCATGCTAAATGCTTACAAATACTACTTCATTTATTCCTCATGACAACCTTGCAATGTAAGTATTGTTATAATCTCTATTTTACAGTTGAGGAAACTAAGTCAAACAGAGGGTTAAGTGACTTCCCTGAAGTCACATAGCTAGGAAGCATCAGAGTCAGGATTTGAACTCAGGTCTTCCTGACTCTAGGCCCAGCACTTTGTGCACTGTGGTGCCTCCTGGTAGATGCTTCTTATGGAAGGATAAAGAGAAAGCCATCCACACACTCATCCTGTGTGACTATTGTCTCTGTTTTGCATTCATTATTTTAAGATAATAAATGTAGAGATGGAAGGGAATTTTGAGGTGATCTAGTCCACCCCCTTCATTTTACAATTAGGGAAACCGAGGCCCAGGCAGTTACATAGTTTGTCTGGAGTTACTTAGATAGTAAATGGTAGAGTGAGGATTGAAACCCAGCTCTTCTGAGTGACACAGTAGAAAGAACGTTGACTGGAGTCTGAGGGCCTGGGTTCTAGTCTCTCCTCTGCCACTAACTATGTGTGTGAACATAGGAAAACCTTTTAAATTAAATTAAATTTTCATTTCCCTTAACTTCAAAATAAAGAGACTGGTCTAGATGGTGTCTAAGGTCAGCTTGGGATCTCTCAATCAATAGACAAGTCCTCTCTATCCACTAGGATGAGTTGCCCCTCATGACATGGAAGTGGGTTACACTGATAATTCCAAAAGGGAAAAGAAAAACCCTCCTACTCTCACCTTTCTTAGGATTTTGTTGTTGTTTTTTTGCTCACCCCACCCCGCCCCCCCGCCTTTCCTTCAGCAGGACACTCTGCCCACCTTTATCCTCTTGACACACCACCATGAATCTCTAGGGAGAGTCCACCAAAGAAGGCCTAAATTTAATGACCCCAGTGCTTCTCTCTTTGGGCTAAACACTGAGGCAAGGAGAAGGACCATGGTGACTGGGGTCCAGAGCTGCACTGTATAACAACAGCCTCTCAAAGCCTCTCATTACTGGCCTGATTAGCTGTTTAAGGCAGCCTGTCCAGCTGCCCAGGGACAGTGTGTGCTGGCTGTCTCATTATCCCACATGAAGGATTACACTCCACTTACCAACGGACTCACATCTTAATTCTCCACGTAAACTTTTTTCTTCCTCTCTTTCTTTTTTAATCAGTAAACAAGCTTTGCCCTTATGGATTTCAGTTATCCAGGTCAATGACTAATCCCCTACTTGATCAAGATTTTCTGGCCTAAGCATCTGTCCCGGGAGTGACAAATTTATGACTCCAGAGTCATTTCATCTTTTTTTTCACTTGAACTAAAGGAGAATTTGTGGGAATTAGCTGCCTGATAAGATAAGTCAGGGGAGAGGGGCAGGCCATTGTAGCCAGTATAGCAGAGAGGGCTGTGGAATTTGGGGGGCTACGTTGGAGACACAGCAGAGACCATTAAAGGATTAGAGGGACCTTGATTGAATGGCTGCCTAGTGAAGAGATTGGTAAATCATTACAGCATAGACTTGTTAGTCTAAGAAGCTATCTAGACAGTTAAGTCCCAGCCTCGGAGGACAATGCCTCCAAAGGAGGTTAGACCCTTGTGCTCCAAGTACTCAGACTTACAGGTCATCCACGTTCAGGGTTTCTTTCATCATAATCTTTGACATGAAAATTTAAAAATATATAAATAAATAGATAAATAGACATATGCTTTACTGATTTCTAAAAATATCACCATCCTTTCATAGCATCCCTTCTCCAGAACTTCTATTGCAACAAAGAGTGGGGAAAAGGGAAAGGAATAAGAATTTATTAAGTACCTATTATATGCCAAGCACTGTGCAAGGTAGGTGCTATTATTATAACCATTTCAGTTGAGGCAAAACAGTTTGTGACTTGCCCAGTGTCAGCTGCTAGTAAGTAGCTGAGGCTGATTTGAACTCAGGTTTTCCTGACTCCAGGCCCAGTGGGCTATCCACTGTGCCACCAGTAAAACAAAGTTAAGCCAAATCAGCAATCACATCCTGCACCCATAGTTTACCACCTTAATATTGAGAGGAAAGAAAAACATCCCATCACTCATCCTCTGGAATCCAGATTGCACCACTGCTCTCATTTGAAATCTGTCATTTTCCAGGGATGTTTTTCTTTACACTGTTATCACGTCTGTGTTCATCGTTCTTTTGGTTTTACTTTTTTGTCTCTTTAGCCATTATACAAGTCTTCCCCAATTTTTCTGAATTCCTCACATTTGTCATTTAGAATTGGGAGACATTTTGTTTTCTTCCTGTATTAGAACGTACCCATTGTTTTCTTAGGTGGTGGGTGTTCTACTTGGTTTCCAGGGTGAATGTGTATTTGTCTCTCTGCGTATATTTTGCTTCTAGCTTGGCATAATGGAGGGTATTGGACTTGGAGTCAGGGAAATTTGAATTAGAATCCTCCCTTGAATTCAGTAGCTACTTGCCCTTGGACAAGTGACTTAACTTCTAGGAACCTCAGTTTCCTCATCTATGTAATGGGGATAATAATAGCACCTACCTCCTAAGGTGGCTGTGAGAATCAAATTCAAAGTCTGTTGTAAACACTAAATATAAGAATGCCCATTGTTATTGTTTTTATTACTCTCACAAAAAAAAGGACTTTTGGCAGGAACTTTAACAAATTTATACATTTTAGCCCCCGTTTTAATTGTCAGCGTGTTTTTGTCCAATAGCTTCCAAGCAAACTCATTTCTTTGTACCAAATTGTATTCACTTTGGGCTTGGTTCCTTTAGGAAAAAGTGCAGGAACAGAGATAGCATTCATTATTTGATAAGAACAAAGACGTTGCCCTACATGGTGTTTGTCAACACAGAGTTTGGGGGAGGGGTGGGGCTGGTTATTTCTAAGTAACAGCCAAATTTGGGGGAGGACTCTTATTTTGCTTAAGCAGAGACTTTTTTTTTTAACCCTCGATAATCAATCTCTTCTACGGAATCTGAAGAGCCCTGATAGTACCAATAAATGGAAATAAAAAATGCATTTTAATTCTTTATGTTTCCCTCCCCCAGATGCTCCATTAAATCTGCAGCAAGTCTTCTTATCCCCCCCCCCACCCGCTTTAAAGACACTTATTAATTATCCTGCTGCCTGAGGCTCATTCGAGGAAACTTGCATCTGGGTCCTCACAAGGAATGTTTATTCTCATCTGGGAAGTTGAAAGAGCAATCATGTAGGATTGGGGGATTTTTTGCTTTGCTAATTCAAGAGCTCTGAGACGTGTGGTGAAGGGCTATCACAAGAGGATGTTCACCAATGAACAGGAAATGTCCAGCTTAGGTCGGTCAAGTGGAAAGCCACTGAGCAAAGAGGCCAGAGGGATCCTTCAAGAGGGCATGGCTTGATTGAGATGAAGAAGAGGCTGGGCAAGTCACTTCTTCTGGAGCCTCAGTTTCCTCATTTGTAAAATGGGAATAATAATGTCTTACTCCTGCCCTTGCAGGGATGTCATGAAGCTCCAATGAGATCATGTTCAGAAAGTACTTTGCAAACCTTAAAGCAGAATTTCGATATTAGCTATTATTATTACAAGGGCTAAGACTTCTTCATCATTGTCATCATCATCATCATTTTTATAACAGCAATAATCATCAATAAGCATTTATTAAGCACTTACTGTGTACCAAGCACTGGGCTAAGTGCTGGGAATATAACAGAAGTAAAAAGAATTACAATTCCTGCCCTCAAGGAGCTTACATTCTAATGAGGGAAGACAACAGATTAAAGAAAGGAGGTTAAATTATATAAATTAATTTTAAATTAAAACAAATTAATTTTAAATTAAATTAAAGGAGGTAGGGGTGTTATTTAAGTTCTTTAAGTTTACTTAAGGAGTCAGAAGCAGAATTGGGAGAGGAATGAAGGATGTCTAGCCTGGACCCTTCCTCAAAGTGAAAGTTCTGGGAAGAACTCAATTTAAAAAATAGTAACCATTTTCTCAGCACTGCTCTGGTTCCATGTACATAAATGGACAAGCCATTTTTGACATGTAGGTCAGGGACATTGATCTCCACCGATAAGGAGAGAGTTCTATATTGATGGACATTGGGACGAGGATTACACAAGTGAGAAAACTGAGTCCCAGAGAGGTTGTGACTTGTCCAAGGTCACAAGAGAAGTAAGTGAGTTTGAACACAAGGTCTCTGACTCTGCCATCAGCTCTCCTTGATAAATGATTTATAGTGATTACAGATGCTACAGACAAATCCTCCCAATGATGGGGAGGGCAAGGGTTCTGATAAGACTTTTTCTGAAACGTTTATTATTTTCATGCTCAGAATCTCATTGTAATGAAGGGCTTGTGACTCATTCTCTAGATCACCTTGTGCCTGCTTCCTACTTTTAAAGTGATTCAGCCTGCATCTCTAAACAAATGTAGCAAAACTCAACCTGGAGAAATCTGAGTGGTGACAAACAATTTCTACACCATGGTCTTATAAAGCAACACTGTATAATTCCAAGTTACCAAAATGGAAAGTAGCAATATTTTTTAAAAAGATACAGTCATTTATGACCCTGTTTAAATTTTGTACTAGGAAGAATCAAAAGGATTATTAATACTACCTAGCATTTATATTATGCTTGAATGTTTGCAAAGCACTTTATAAATATTATCTCATTTGATCCTTACAACAACTCTGGGAGGTAGGTGCTATTATCATTCTCATTTTATAGATGAGGAAACTGAGGCAAGCAAAGGTTAAGTGACTTGCCCAGGGTCACACAGCTAGTGTGTGTCTGAGGCTAGATTTGAATTCGGGTCTTCTTGATTTCAGATCTGGTGCACTATCCTCTGTGCCAACTAGTTGTCCCCTAGCAAATTAAAAATATATACATTGATTAATCGATAATTTATTAATATAATTTGAAGTACATTAGTAAATCAATCTCTACCTCTTTGCAACCTCCAATAAGATATCATGCCTGTTGTAATGGAATTTGCCCAACTCTTTGCCCACAATGATTTTGTGAGGTAAGTAGACAAATATTATTATCCCATTTTGTAGATGAAGAAAGGGAGGCTTTTGTTGTTGTTTGTCCTTCATTCTGGAAGAGGACCATGACATCAGGAAGATGATGTCATGACTTGCAAGTGAATTGGATTTAAGTGAGGGAGGGCTGAGTAAGGTCACCAGCCTCACTTTCTCCTCTGGAGCCACCTGAGTCCAGTGGCAAGATATTGATCAGTATGACTGGAGATGGCCGCCCTGAGGCTCTTTGAAGGAAAAGGACCTGCTCTGAGTCTTCAAATCAATCCAACCATTCCCTGTTTAAGGAACCCTCAGGCATTTTTACTCAATAGTATTATTCTAGATTGACCCGAGGTGAACAGTGGGGAGTTTATAGGATTGGAAGTCTCAAAGGGGTAGACTGATTTTTATTCGGTATATTTGAATCCCTTTGATTTCTGTCCAGAAAGCACAGATAATCTGCTCGTCCAGCAGTGACACATTTCTACCTTTGCTCCTTCCGTGTTTATAGCCCAATGCATTGTTGTTTAATGTTTCCCATATGCTGATAGTGCAAGTGGCACTGAAAATGCCAACGATCATCAAGGTGAAGAGGATCATAGCTGGAAGGGAGCTCAGATCCAACACCATTATTTTACAGATAAGGAAACTGAGGCCCAAAAAGTTTAGCGACTGGCCCAAGATCCAACAGGTAGTCAGTGGCATGAGTGACCTTTGAACTCGGGTCTTGTGACTCCTAGAAACTCTTTCCCTGAACTTTGCAAAGCACTCACAATGTGCAGATCACAGTGCTAGGCACTATTGCTGTTATTCAGTCCTGTCTGACTCTTCATAACCCATTTGGGTTTTCTTGGCAGAGATACTGGAGGGGTTTGCCATTATCCTTCTCCAGCTCATTTTACAGGTGAGAAAACTAAGGCGAACAGGAGTAAGCGACTTGCCCAGCGTCACCCAGCTAGTAAGTGTCTGAGGCCAGATTTGAACTCAGGAAAACGAGTCTTTCTGACTCCAAGCCCTGTACTCTATGCACTGTGGCGCCCTCTAGTTGTCCGTAATACATGAGATTACATGCTCCGTGCACAGAGGGGTAGCAGGAGCAGATCTATGGAAGAAAGGATAGCAGTGGGAAGGCTGGATTGGAGGCAAAGCTAGACCTGAGGTGGGAAGACCCATCTATTTGGGTGAGTGGATGTGGAGGTCTGAGCTTGGATGGTGGTAGTGGGGATAGTAAAGGCATCTAGGTGTTGAAGTGAATAGAGCATCAGCTGTGGAGTCAGGAGGATCTGGTCTCAGACACTAGAGGTGTGACCCTGGGCAATTCACTTCACCCTGTTTGCCTCAGTTTCTTCATCTGTAAAAGGAGTGGGAGAAGGAAATGGCAAACCACTCCAGTATCTCTGCCAAGAAAATCCCAAAATGGGGTCACAAAGAGTCAGACGCAACTAATCAACAAAACACCCCAAGTGGGAATAGAAAGGAGGGGATGGATATGAGAGATATTGTAGGGATATAATCACCAAGATTTAGACATGAGATGTAAGGGGGCTACCTGTATTTCTTAACTTCAGAGGAGTCATCTTAAAGCATGATGACATTACCTGCTGCTGATTAGGAATGGAAAGTTACTAAACAAGGGGACAATATTTACCAACTGGAAGAAATGCTCCATTGGAACTGTCCCCCTGATGCAGCATTTTTTTCAGTTTTAAGCAATTTGTTAACTCCAATAGCTTCATCGGTTGCTAGGTCCCCTTCCCCTCCCAGACAGAAAGAAATATCATCATCAAACTAAAGGATGACTGATGGCCAACATCTTTCCTGTTCCCTAATGTCAGGAGGGAAGAGCACCATGCTTCATTTGAACTGCTTTCTCAGCTTTAGAATGACAAAGCACCAGCCTGTACCACTGGAGGATTTTGCCCCCTGATGGAGAGAAAACAGGCTACAGTTGGCTTAGCCCTTTTCCATGGTCATTTGTGACCCAGCGTCCACTAATCCTGTTAGAGCCATCATCCTGGTGCACTCCCTCTAGAAGATGCTCATGACTTAGAAAAATAATGTGTGTGTGGTGGAGCGCTGTACCTCACCCTGATTCTCTTGAAGGGCAGGACTTTGCGAGACTTGATCATGACTCATCGATTCTCAGCGGTGGATAAGACCTCAGATGCTGTCTAATCCAATCCACACCTGAAGAAAAAATCTCACTACGACCTCCAGATCAAGTGGTCCTCCAGCCTTTGCTTGAAGGAAGTCCTCACTTTCCAAGGCATGCTGTTTCACTTTGAGATAGCTCTAATTGGTAGGAAGTGTTTCTGACATCAAGCCTGAATCAGTCTTTTTTTTAGCTTTCCCTCTTTGGGCTTGGTTCAGCCCTCTGGGACCAAGTAAAATAAGCCTAATTCCTATTCCATACACATGGCAGCCTTCCAAAGACTTGAGCTCTAACCTCTGTCACACCCTTCCCCTCAAGTCTTCTCTTCTCCAGGCTATAAATATCCTTAGTTCCTTCAACCTCGTCTTATATGGCATGAAATCAAGGGTCTTCACTATTTGGAGACTGTAAGTTCCCTGAGGACAGGAACCATTTTGATTTTGCATTTGTATTCCCACCAGGGAGCATGGTGTCTGCACACAGTAAGATCTGAAGAAAAGCTTGTAGACTAATCCTAGTCATTTTCTCTCCTATTTGATCCCTGACTTGATTTACAATTTATCAATATCCATGCTAAATTGTGGTGCCCAGATCTAAATACAATATGCCAGATGTGGCCCAGCTGGGGCAGAGTACATGGGGCCAACCTCACTGGCCACTGGAAGAGACTCCAGGCTAGAGAATGAGAATTTGAGAATTCTTTTGTGATGAGTGGATGGGTTTGATAGGAAGCTTCAGACAAATCACAGCTAGCTGGTGCTCTAATGCTATGGGGAATTAGTTATAGAACACCAAGTAACTTACTCATGGTTACATAAGTAGTAGTCTCTAAAAAGCAGGTTTTGAACCTTGGATCAAATGAAATAACAGTTGTAAAACATTTAGTACAGTGCCTGACACATAGTAAGCCCTGTATAAATATTAGCTATTATTTACATTTCTAGACTCCCTTTCACACCATCTCTTCCAGCTAAATTAGGCTATTAACCATTCTTTGTTTTTGTCCTCTCTCTTGTGCCTGTGATTGTCCCCCCATTCCTGAAATGTCACCTCTTCCTCTCTGCTCCTATTGAAATCCTTCTTTCTTCCAGGCTCATCTCCTATGCCATTTCTCCAAATTCTTCTCTGATTGCCCTCCCTTCTCCTGAAGTGATCTCTTCCTCTTCAAATGTCCTTAGACTTAACCTTTGCCCCTATTACAATCCACTTGGAACTGTTGACTCATACTTCACTCTTCATAAACTCATAACTTTAGAGTTGGAAGGTATCTTAAAGACCTTGTAGGCCAATCCCTCCATTTGACAATTAAGGAAACTGAGGCCCTAAGAGTAAAGTGAGTTGCACAAGGTCAGATAGATAGTAAATGATGGAGGTAAGATTTGAACCAGATACTCTGATTCCATATTTAGGGCTCTTTCCACTGGGCCACCTTCCTTAGCAGAATATAAACACTTTGAGGGCAAGAACTATGTTATTTTTCAACTATATGCTCCTAGTACCTTGCATATACTTGCATAAATCCTTGTTGAATTGAAAGTCACTAAGCCTTTCTGTCTCCTTCTCTGTCTTTCTAACTTAGGACCATAGATTTAGCGCTGCAAAGGATCTTAGAGGTCATCTAATCTAAATCCTCCATTTTATAGTTGAGGAAACTGAGGCACAGAGGGATTGATTGGCTTTTCCATGGTCACACAGTGTCAGAAACAAGATTTAGATCCAGGTATCTCCCAGCTTTAAATACATAAATTCTCTTTTCACTCTACAAGGCTGCCTCTCCAAACACAGCCTAACCCACCCAACCAACCCTGAGGTAGAATTCCCTGAGTTATTGTAGCTCAGCTATTTGCTGAGTCTCTGGGCAATCAAACTCGGATTTGTGAAGGTGCTCTCTGAAAAAATAGCCTGGTTCATGGGAGGAAACATCCTCAAACATTTCCGAAGAGCATCCAAGAAGAGTAATGGAGAGCAGATAATGAAGTGGGCTAAGTCCCCTTTTTGGAGACCATAAGCCTGAAGCTGCTAGTTTGATTCATTTCTTTGATACAGGGCCAAGTCTATCTCCACCCACTCCCTGTGCAGCCCTCCCATGTGGGGAGCTGTCCTCAACTTCAAAGGCCTAGGGACCATCCAAGAGAATACAAATAGGGTGGCAATGGGGTGCTCTGCCTTGGAGCTGTGAGTGAATGCTCATGAGGGAATCCATTTGGGCTGCTTTCTTCATGATTTACAGCCAAGGCTTGTTGCTAAGTCTCTGGGCACAGACACAGCAGAGACAAAGGTAATTAGTTGTACAGATGTGTGCCCAGTCCCACACGGAGGCTGATCACCTTATTCTTTCCTGGATTGGATTTAAACACCAGGAGGCCAGGGAGCAGAGCTTGTCTTATCTAAGGACTGAGGTTATGCTCAGGCCAGAGAGGTTAGTCACTTTACCCCTTAATAATAATAGCTATCATTCATGTTGCAGCTGAAGGTTACAAAGTACGTTATAGATGCTGTCTTATTTGAGCTTTACTCTGTAAGCTAGATGCTATTATTATCTCCATCTTATCTCCATTTATATCCCCATTCTCTTCCCCCACCCCATATACATATATGGAAATCAAGGCTGAGAGAAATTAAGTGTCACATAGCCAGTAAATATCTGAGGCAGGACTTGAATTCAGCTCTTCCTGACTTCAATTCCAACATGCTAGCCTCCTCAATGCCTTAATGCTTCCTTTTCCTTTTTATTCTTTAGCCGTATCAACAGGAGCTGTTAGTCTAGATGAGGGGGTGATGAACCTCCCAGAGAATATTGGTTTCCACTTTCTAATGCGCATGTCAGAGACGTTGTTTACTGTTACTATAACCTGGGCTTGCCTCACTCACATAGCCAGCTGGGCAGATTACCCAGAATTCTCCATGTTCCCTTTGCTCTTGACCTGGAATGAATTTCTTGGGGCAGCAGTGGAGAAGGTGCATGTGGCTTTTCCACATGGAAGTCCTGGCTTCCCTAGGACTCTTCATTCTGGATAGTTGGAGGATCACCAAGTGACGATGAGGAACAGGGGACAGTGGAGCTGGTTAGCTAGGGCACGGAAGATGACATTGGTCTCAAGTTGTTAAGTGGGCTGATGTTCCTTGCTGGCTCCAGGAAGGGAACACCCAGCTTAAATCACTCACTCTCTTCCCACAGTCCAGAGAGCTGAACCCTCCCGGCCTCTGAGGTGTTATCAGCTCTTATGGATTCTAACGCTGGCAATAGTGACCCCCATACAGAAACATTTCCTGGGGATCGAATGACCAGCCTCATTCAGTTAGTCATTAATCTGTGGCAGAGCAGGGCTATGAGTCCATTCATTTGAGAAGCTACTACATGAACCCTAACCCTGCGCCTCTAAGGATTTGGCCAGTGAAAGATCGGTAATTTACAGACCTCTTTAGTTTCCAGGGATTATCTCTTGAAATTGCCCGATGTTTAGACAAACTGAACTGCTCTTTGGGTTCACCGGAGGGTCCCGCTGCTTCATAAGAAAGGAGTTAGGGGGGTGCAGCAGAAAGAGCACCATGGGGCATGTCCAAAGACTCAAGTGCTAGTCCTGTCTGCTTCCTCTCTCCTCTCACAATCCCATTTGCTGTTGTGACATTGGGCAACTCACCCAACATCTCTGAGTCTTTTATCTTAACAATATTAATAATAGCTAAAATAAAGGCATGTACACATATATACATATACACACATACATAATACAAATGTATACATGTGTATGTATCTATCTATCTATATATATACCTATATCTATATCTGTATTGATATCTATATCTATATCTATACCTGTATCTATATCTATCTATATCTATATCTATATCTATATCTATATCTATATCTATATCTAATCTATATCTATATCTATATCTATATCTATATCTATATCTATATCTATATCTATATCTATATCTATATCTATATCTATATCTATATCTATATCTATATCTATATCTATATCTACATCTACATCTACATCTACATCGACATCTACATCGACATCTACATCGACATCGACATCGACATCGACATCGACATCGACATCGACATATCGATATCGATATCGATATACACACATTAAAAGACTTGCCCAGGGTCATACAGTCAGTAAGTATAAGGCAAGATTTGAATTCAGGTCTTCCTGACTTCAAGCCCAGCGCTCAATCCACTATGCCACCTAGATTATACTTAAGTAGTTCATTATAGTATATAAAGCACTTGGAACACCAGTGATTCATTTGATCATAGATTTAGAGATGAAACAGACCTTAGAGGATATCAAATCTAATCCCTTCATTTAATAGGAAGAAGTAGATGCACAGAGATAAATGACTTGCTCAAGGTCATATGACCAGTAAATATCTGAAGGAAGATTTGAACCCAGATCTCCCTGGTGTCTTCTGCTTGATTCACTAGCCCACGTGGCTTAACAACAGCCCTGTGAAGTAGGTAGTACATATATCATCATCTACATTTTACAAATGAAGAAACTGAAGCAGAGTGAAGTTAAGCTTTTATGTGGGTGACCATGGCAGGAATCAAATATAGGTTTTCTGGCTTAGTTGTGTGGGTTTTGGAGACTTGGAGTGAGAAGAATTGAGTTCAAACCTTACCTGTATAATCTTGGACAAATCACTTCACTTTCCTGGGCTCGGGGTTCCTCATCTGTAAAGGGAGTGGGTCAGATCAGAGTAGCTCTCCAGGTCCTCCTTGCTTGTGATCCTAGTTTTAAGGAGGATTAAGTCATTTGCTCTCCCCACTACACCATAGCTGTCTTGTTAAGACAGACTGAAATGTCCCCCAGGCTCACAACTGTAGGTCATCCTCGACTCCCCATTCTCTCCCCCCACCCCATATCCAATCTGTTGTCAAGTCTGGTCAATTCTGCCCTCACATCACTCCAGTAGGCCCCCATCTCTCCTCTGACCTAGGCACCGCCCTGATGTGAGCCTTTAACACATACACCTAGGTTATGGCAATCACCTGCTGGAGGGTTTGCCTGCCTCAAGTGTCTCCTGGCTCTAGTCCATCTTCCACTGATAGGTCTGACCACATCACCTCCCTATTTAGCAAACCTCCATGGCTCCATCTTGCTTCCAAGATCAAAGAGAAAAACCTCTGTTTAGTTTCAAAAACTCTTCCCTTAGCTTTCCAATTTTACACCTTTCTCCCCTTGGACATATTCTACAATCCAGTAAAACTGGCCTCCTGACTGTTTCTCTCACAAGACACTCCATCTACAATTCTTTCCTTCCTCATGTCCACCTCCTGATTTCCCTTCCAGAATGAGCTTAAATCTCACCTTCTGTAAGAAAACTGTTCTCAATTCCTCTTAATGACATCATCTTTTCCATCTCCAATTTATCCAGGGTGTATCTTGTTTGTATACAGTTGTTTGCATGTCATCTCCCCCTTTAGAAAGGGAGCTTCTTGAGGGCAGGGACTGTATCTCCAAATGAAATAACATTTATAAAAATGCTTTAGCACAGTGCCTGGTATATAGCAGGTGATTAATCAGTGTTTGTTATAGTAGGTAATTAATAAATACTTGTTCCCTTCCCCATCAGTACCTCACATGTATTAGGCACTTTATCATTATATTTTGCATTGTATTGAAGGCATCAGCAATAGTAGTTGGAAGGTTGGCCCCAGCCTAAGAGCTGTTTGTCTCTCTGATCACTGCTAGAGCCTGGTTCAGCAGGCCTGGATGGGAGAATGTGCTTTTTATCTTAACTCAGGGATTTGTAGTCTTGATTGCAAAGCCCAGGATAATGAGTGGTTCTTTAGAAGAATCACTTTTCTTCCGAGTGATTCAAATTTCTGGCACTTAATTTTATGGAAAACCCATCCATCTTCTGCCACAGAGCCCAGAGATTGTTGACTGGAAATTACCAGACTAATTAAAAAAAAACCCAACAACCTAGTCACATTTCTTTCTTGTCAGCTGCTCAGCAATTCATATATCTTTCCCTAACCAGAAGGACCTTAAGAATGTGCATGTAACTAAGGCGTTGCCAGGGTGTGTTTTGTAAACATACATGTAAGAAACCAAGAAGAAAACCAGGGCAGCTGCATCCCTCCTCCTTATCCCAGGGTGAGATGAAACAGAAAAGGGGAGAGATTGTGTCCCTTTCTCCAATTTTTTTTTTTGGAGCAAACTAGAAATTGTTTTGGCCAACTCCTGACTATGTGTACAACACATGTGGGGCTCAAGGACAAAACAAACTTTATAAAGACTGAAACAAGTCTAGAGAGGCAACATGACAGAGTGGATGAAGGGCTGGCCTTGGAGGCAGAAAGACCTGAGTTCAAGGTCTATCTCTGACATCTAGTAGCTGTGTGATAGGGGGTAAATCACTTAGCCACTCAGTGCCCCCCAACCAACTCTCTGAATATAACTTGTGGAGGGATTGTGGGATCGTCTCTGAGTTCCTCCAAATGATGCAGTTAAACCATCATGGTACAGTGGAAAGAGCCCTGAAGATGGAGTTGGAGAATCTTTGCTCAGCCAGCTCTGCCCCTTGTTCCTTAAGATACTTTGGGCAAGTTACTTCACTTCCCTAGGAAATGTAAAATGAGGGAGTTAGAATAAGTTGCTTTTGAGGTTGCTTGTGGCTTTACATCTATGAACCCATGGGTCTAGAAAAAAAAAGATCCTTCCTGAAACAAACAAGGCTCACAATTCAATTGCCACCTCCTAGAGGAAGCTTTCCCTGATCCCACCAGTTTTGTACCCTCCCCATCCTCAAAATATATTTATTGTCGTTTAGTCATTTGTTATGACTGACTCTTCGTGACCCTATTTGGAGGTTCTCTCGGCAGAGATACTAAATGGTTTGCTATTTCCTTCTCCAGCTCATTTCACAGATGAGGAAATTGAGGCAACCATTGTTAAGTGACTTCCCCAGGGTCACACAGCTAGTAAGTGTCTGAGGCCAGATTTGAGCTCAGGAAGATGAGTCTTTCTGACTTCCAGGCCCCACACTCTATCCACTGTGCCACCTAGCTGTCTCATAAATTAACGTACCATGTTTAAATGAGAGGCAGCGTCTTTGAGTCAGGAAGACGATTCAAATCCCACAGCTGAATCATGATGGCAGTCATGGAGTAAGTGCTTAAAAATGCCAAGAAAACCCCAAACAGGATCACAGAGAGTTGGACCAGGCTGAAACGATTCAACAACAAAATGCTTGTAGACTGACTGGGTGACCTGAGCAAGTCATTGCCTTGCAGGCTTCTCAGAGGCCTAGGCAACTGTGTAAGAGGAGAAGTGACGGACCAATTGCCCATTTGCTTTGGAAATTCCCTACCTGCATTGGAAATTCCCTACACTGAAGAAATCGCAGGTCTGGATCAAAAAAAAAAAGAGTAGAAATTTACTCAAAGAATTACCATTTTGGATAACAGACTGCTGGTTAGAAAGGACCATAGAGGTCACCTAACCCAATACTTTCTTCCCCCCTTTTTTTTTTTCCATTTTATACATAAAGAAACTGAGGCCCACCAAGTGAAAGTGAATTGCTTAAGGTCATACTTGCCATAGTAAATGGCAGAGAACGGAATTGACCCAGGTCTTCTGACTTCCAACCCAACACCCAATCCACTGCGTCATGTTGTTTTGGAATTGTTCATATTTCTGTGGTCCTTGGCAATAAGAACAGATCACCTGTACATGGGACTCCCTGAAAGTGCTTGCTTCACAGGGACTCCTTGAATAGGTGGGCTAAATAACATCATTCCTATTTAAGTAAGACGCAGAGAGATGGAACGTTCTCCCTAGAATCCCACAGCTAATATATTTTGGTGGGTGAATCTTTATCCTAGAAATGATAGATTCCCCATAATTTTTATAGTATCTAAGAATGGTGTTTTAATGTTAATCCTGACTAAGATTTGAGGCAAGAAGGAGAAAAGGAACTAGAAATAATTCCCCTAACCCAGAGCTAAACCTAGGAAAAAACTGTACCTGAGGCATATTCATGTACTGGGAGAGATAGACAGCCAGCACAGAAGAAAGTCTGAGCTGGGGGTGGCAGGCGAGAAATCAGTGCAAAGGACTACGGCACCACCAGGAGGGGCAGGCAGTCAGCTCTCTTGAGGAGGAAGTTTGGAAGGCTGCCTCTGCCTTCTGAGAGGAAGAGTGCTCCCCACTATGAAAGCACCTGAAACAAAGCCCAGCTCACCCCACCCTAGTTTGAGCTCTTCCCCAACTTGGACCATTCTTCCTGCTGGAAAGAGGAAGTTGGGGAGGGAAAGGAAAGGGGAGAGGAGCAAAGAGGAAGCTGATGCAGAAAGTCAGGTAGGAAGCCCTGGAGTGGTTTTGTACCTTCTCCAAATTAAGGCAGTAGAAAGAAAATTACTGAAAAGAAAACTTGATCTTAACCCCCAGACTTGGCCTTAGAAGCCTAGCTCTTAGAAGTAACTTCTTTCTTCCCTAACTAGAGCTAAGGTTCATGAAGCTATGCCTTTGTCCTTCCTGCTGCCCTGTCTTTCTATCCATGAGTGGAACACCCCGGCTGGTTATGGCCAGTAACATAGTCTGGGGTTTTCTGTGTCTTAAGGATATGTGGATATAGGTGGAGGAAAAGGGGCTCCATTTCCCTTAAAGCCCAAATGGGAGAGGGCAAAGTTGCCTGGACTTGGAGTCTGAAAAATATAGGCTCTGACAGGTACCAGCTGTGTGATCAGGGACAAAAGGTCCTTTCTGGGCTTTAGTTTCCTTACCTGTAAAATGGGAGTAATAAGACCTATCCTATCTATGTCACATTGTTGTGGAGCTCAAATGGGATTATGTATGTGTAAAGTGCTTTGCAAACTTAGAACTGATGTGTAAACACCAGTTATATTTTAAAAGGAGTCTGTGTCCTGGGCAAGTCACTTAACCCTAATTGCCTCAAAAAATAAAATAAAATAGAAGGAGGGAGAGACCTGGGGTTTCTTCACTTGACTCAATAGGTTAGACCAGGAGTGGGGAGCCTGCAGCCTCGAGGTTCCTTTTATGAAGGGGATTTGTTCTGTGAAGTTTGGATTCAGTCAAAGGGCCACACTTGAGGACCTAGAGGGCCAATATGGCCTCAAGGCTGCAGGTTCTCCATCCCTGGGTTAGACCAATATTGGGAGGTAGAAGGGGAGAAGAAGGTCGTGTTCATGGTTTTTACTTTGTAAAATTTCAAACTTCAAAGTCTCTTTTGGAGATAAAGTTGTAAGGATGGAGATTCTTAATCAGGTATCTTTGCCTCCAAGCCCCACCAGTGATTTCATCAATACAGGGAATCAACTCCCAGGGTGGAAACTCCCTCCACCAGTTCATATCAGCAATTCATCTGTGACGTCTAGTCTTAGAGATCTGTCTACTCACCGAGATCTTAAGTGACTTGCCTACAGTCACACAGCCCATCTATGGCAGGATTTGAATCAAACCTTCCTGACTCCAAGGTGGGCTCTCATTACTTACTATATCTTGCTGTCTCCATGTTACTTCTGTAGGATCCCTGGATCATAGATTTAAGGAAGGAATCTCAGAAGTAATGTCCACTCACTTCATTTTACAAATGAGGAAACTGAGGCATAGAGAGATCATATAGGCATTACATGACAAGAGTCAGGGTCTGAGACATTCAATTGTAATTATGGGGCGTATAATCAGTGAGACTAGAGAGCAGTGGAGAAAATGACCCTTGACTTTTTACATTTGCGGAAGATTTTTCCAGCTGGTTATTCAGGGTGTCCCAAAAATCTTAGTGCAGATCAAAACTCTAGTAGCTTAGTACCTTAAAACTTCTCTAAGATGTTAAGGCTACTTGGTATTAGTTATCTTTCACAGAAGCTTTGAGGAGCAAAGCCACATGCCTTAGACTCAGGGAGACTGAGGACTAGGTTCAGACAGAACTTATGGTGGAGCCATATTGAAATTCAGGATAGGCTCTTAGAGCTATGGAGAGTTGAGGAGGGACTTTGTCAATTTCCTTCCTCTGGGTCCATGGAGAGGCCAGAGTGCATCAAAGGAAAAACATCAGGAAGAGAAGGAAGGGATTTGGGGTCCCTGTGGTAGAAGGGGAAAAAATGACTGAGGACGAGCCAAAGGTCAGCAAATCAATCCCCCGCTCCCCCCCAAGATCTATAAGTTTAGAGCCTTGTAAAGGTCAGCCTTGTCCCTTTAAAGTACCTCCAGGATTTACATCCTAAGTAACACTTGGTTTCCTCCTCAGTAAACATGAAGATCCAATTAGTTTTCCCAATAATTCAAAGAGCTACAAGAACCAGGGACTTTTTTTTTCCAGTTGGGAGTTAGCTGAGCCATAAAGTTTCTTGCTACATTATTCCAAGGATGAACTTTAATCCATATCTTATCTTCTGCTTGAAAATGAACATCCCTTCTTTTCTTATCGTAATGTTTTTGCTTCTCCTCCCCCTCCCTCCCCCCTCTCCCACCCTCCCCCCTCCTTTGAAGCTTTGGCCATATTCCTTTTTGGCAGCTCGAAGGAGTCCTTCAAGCTTACTTCTTAGCTACACTCAGTTACCTTAAGAATTTTTCCTCCTGACTCAACTCCAGAAGCCTTTTTTATTGAAAAAAAATTCTTTAAAGGTTCTGTCAAGGCCTAATGTGGCTGGGGCTTGTCATTGTCTCTAGATGTAGAGAGCACCCATTTCTTTACAAAGCCAAAGGGTGGATCAATCCATATTTCTCTTTGGATCCTTGGCATAGGAGGAAATTTCAGAGAGGTATTAACCCTGTTTTCAGTGGCTGCCTGGCTATTTAAGATGTCTCCTCTAAAACTGTTAAAGCCTCATCCTTTCTTCATCCTTACTCATAAGATCATAGACACAAAACTGGAAAGGATTTTAGAAGCCACTGAGTCCAAACCCCTCATTTTCAGTCAGCCAATAAGCATTTATTAAGTTCCTGCTATCAAATGAGATGGGGCAGTTAGACGGTGCAGTGGGTACAGAGCCGAGCCTGGAATTAGGAAGATTCCATCTTCCTGAGTTCAAATGTAGCCTCAGACACTTCCTAGTTGTATGACCCTGGGCAAGTCACTTCACCCTGTTTGCCTCAGTTTCCTCATCTGTAAAATGTGCTAGAGAAAGAAATGGCAAACCACTCCAGTATCTCTGCCAAGAAAACCCCGAATGGGATCACAAAGAGTTGAGTGTGACCTGAAAGACTGAATGACAATCAAATGAGATAATATTTATAAAAAGTGCTTAACGTAGTGCCTATAGTTGGTATATAAATGCTCATTCAAAAAGCCTTGAAGAGCTAATGAAGAAACTGAGGCACAAAGAGACTGATTTGTCTAGGGTCATATAGCTGTTAAGTGTCTAAGGTGGATGGGATGAGGGCAGAGATGAGGTGGAGGACTTTGGCCCCCAGTGTATGTTGGTTGGCACATACCCATATAACTCCAGGTTCTCGTATCAGTGGAGACAGAAGTATCTGTTGCATTCATGCTGGTGATAGTGAGAATGAGTTGTTGTTTTTCTATTAGCCAGGGTGGAACTGGTAAAACATCCCTTTTTGAGCTCATGATGTTGCAAAAAACTTTCTTGGGAAATCAGGTAGGAGGAGCCCAAGTAAAGTTGAGTAAGTTTTTAAATACAGAATATTCATCTTTAATTACTGCGTAGAGCCAAAGATAGAAAAAGTCAAGGTTGGAGGGGCCCACAGCACACTGATTCATTGCTGGTGGAGCTGTGATTGAGCCAACCATCCTGCAAAGTAATGTAGAATGGTGCTTTAAAAAAGGGAGGGGAGGCATGAAAACTAAAATTTCCACATCTTTTGACCCAGAGATCCAATGATAAGCATATACATCGAGGAATTCAAAGACAAAAAGAAAGATCTTATACATGGTAAAATATGTGTGTGTGTTTGTGTGTGTATGTGTGTGTGCGTAACACACTAGGTGGTAAAATGGATAGCACCGTGGGCCTGGAGTCAGAAGGGCTGAGTTCAAATGTGGCCTCAGATACTTATAAGCTTCCTGACTCTGAGCAAGTCATTTAACCTCTGTCTGCCTCAGTTTTCTCATCTGCAAGATAAGGGTTAATAATGGCACCAATGTCATAGGGTTGTTGCAAGAATCAAATGAGATGGCACATGTAAAGTCCTTTACAAACCTTAAATCACTATGTAATTGCCAACTATAAATATTTTGTGAACATCTTGTACTCTACTTCTGGCTTAAGGTGACACAGGGAGTTTCTTAGCAGACACAAGGGCTCAGTTTCCTTATCTGTAAAATGAAGTGTTTGAACTAAACGGCCTCTAAGCTCCCTGCTGGTTCTATACTCATAAGCCTATGATATTTTCTTTTCTTTGTTTTTTCAATAGCAAATTTAATATGATTTATTCGTATGATAAATCCTGACGCATATAACACAAATACTAGGGTACATTTTTCAATAGTGTGCAAGAGATGAATCCCAAAAACCTGTTAAGTAAATAATGAGTTTTGCCTATAATTCATCAGCAAAGGTTTTGGAAAACACCCTAGTATAACTATGCTCTTTTCTAATATAGAGTTTATAATTTACAAGACTTCTCTGTAAGCTAGTTATAACCAAGTATGCTATGTGACTCAGGACAGTCAGTTAATCTCTTTTGGACTCATTGGTCAAATGAGGCAGGTCTGGATCTGTGGTTTCTTGGTGTAGGGACCTTTCCGTTTAGGAATTCCCTCCATAGCTTGGAGGCAATAACTTTTTGAAAACCACAGTCATTCAGCCTGTATGTCTTAGGTGCAGGGGCTGAACCTGGGACTTCTTGACACCAAGGTGGATCTTCTCTCCACTACGGTATGCTTCTCTTCTGAGATTTCATACTAGGGATACAAAGACAGAAATTTAAAACTGTCGTCAAGGCACTTAGATGCTACACACGAATAATTTGCACAGGGAGAGAGGATTAACATCTAGCTAGGCTAGACCTACAGAGATTGATATGTCATTCATCTCTGGGTCTTGACTTGAAGACTTTCCAGCTTAGTAGCAACTACCAGAGGTTGTTGAGAGCCTGGGTCACTAGAAGGCTTTAGAAAAAGAATGCAAAAGGAATCCAAGGTTGAATAATCACATTTTTGACTGTCAGCATCGTGATGCTGGAACAAGAGATTTAGACTTGCAGTCAAGAGTGATATGGGTTCAGGTCCTGCCTGTGTGACCCTGGGAATCTCTCTGGACTTCAACTTCCCCACCCGTAAAAGAAGGAAGATTGGCCTGGAAGATTTCCAAGGTCCCTTCCAGCTCTAACCTGGGGTCAGATGAATAGGAACATTAATGGGCGTTTGGATGAGGGTGAATTTAGCATCTTCTTGGCCTAAATAGAGATTTCTCCGCTAAATCAAAGACATAACTCCCATATTGCCTTTCTAATTTGGAGTTGCTAAATCGGGGTGGGGAACCTGTACCCTTGAGGCTACATGTGGCTTTCTAGGTCCTTGAGTGTGGCCTTTTGACTGAATCCAAATTTTATAGAACAAATCCTTTTATGAAGGGGTGAAATTTGGATTCAGTCAAAGGACTGTACTCGAGGACCTAGAGGGCCGCATGTGGCCTCAAGGCCACAGGTTCCCCATCCCTGTTCTAGATGGTTAAAAAAAATTTTCCCAACTAATGGCCTAATGTTTGGGACCTGTAATTGAAGCTCAAAGGCTATTTTAGATATTCTCACACTCAGTAAATTGGGATTAGTATCAGAGAAGTATTTTTTGGCTCCTTTGGGGCAGGGGTACTTAGGCCAAGAAGGTGCCTCAAGAGAATAGAAAAATGGTTGAGCAAGAGAGCCCAGAAACCGCCTTCTCTGTGTGTGTGTGTGTGTGTGTGTGTGTGTGTCTCTGTCTCTCTTCTGTCTCTGTCTCTCTCCCTCCTTCTCTCTCTCTCTTCTCTCTTTCTCTCTGTCCCTAACTGTCCCCATCTTTCTTTTTCTACTCTTTCTCTGTCTCTGTATCTCTCTTTCTCTCTCTCCCTCCTTCTCTCTCTCTCTCTCTCTCTCTCTGTCCTCTGTACCTCCATCTTTCTTTCTCCACTCTTTCTTTCTCTCTGTCTCTTTCTCTCTCTTTGTCCCTATCTGTCCCCCTGTCTTTCTTTCTCCACTCTTTCTCTGTCTCTGTCTGTCTGTCTGTCTGTCTGTCTCTCTCACACACACACTCATTCACACACAAACTCACAGAGGCATATTCACTATGTTTTTTAGCTGGAAACATATTTCAACTGTGTCCATTCATTTTCTGTTTTCTTCCCTTGAAAAATGAAATTTCACTGCAATTGGAAGCAAATTCTGTTGTATTGGAGAAATGTGCCAAATTAATCTGCTATTAGAAAAGAAAACTCTCAAAGCCAGTAAGGAAGCAATTGACCACTCATTAGGCAGTTCCAAGGGGAGGCTAACATTTCCTACAATGTCAGGCTTAATAGCTAACACCATTTTGTAATGGAAAGCATGTTCAACTGGGCAGATGGAAAATCAAAAGACCTGGCTCACCTTAGCTCTGCCATTTATTCTTTGCTAGGCGACCTTGGGAAATTCAGTCGCCTCTCTAGGTCTTAATGTCCTCATTTATAAAATGAGAATATCAGACCAAATCACCTCTCAAGTTCTTTTCAGCTCCTGAAGTTCTCTGGTTCTGTATGAATGCATTAATGTATCATAGGAACCAGGACAAAGGTTGCCAGCTCCACCCTGCCTCTTTCAGTATTGCTAAGCAAAGTTCCCCGTTAATTTATAAGGACCTAGGGCTAGTGGTCAAGAGTGTGATGGAAGTTTAAAGGAATTTTATCATTCCCAACTCAAATAACCAGCAGGCCAGAGGGAGTAGTCAATGAGACAGAATCAAAGCAATAAAGAGAAGGGTTTACCAAAGGCTTTACTGCCTAGTGCATTGGAGCTGTGGGTCTGAATCACAAAAGAGCTGACATAGCCCTAAGACTATGAGATAGATTCACAAAAAGAGCCACGATCTTTCTGGTGGGAGCAGTACATAGTTCAGCAGAGAACTCACAGATGGCAGTGCAACATAGAAAAGAACGTGGCAGCTGAAAGCAGCTGGTTACAGCTAAGGTGAGAAAGCAGAGGGTAACGCAACAGAGAAAGCAGCCCATCAGATGGTGTAAAGGAGATGAGTAGATGACATCACCACCTCTATCAGGAAGCAAAAAGCTGAATCATCAGAGGCAGAAGTGTTCCAGCTCAAATAGAGCCTTAGACTCTTGAATTGTCTTTGTCATGCGTGTTCCTACATACAATGGCGTGGTGACAAAGGGTTAACAACGTTTATATATAAAAACACTTTATATACAACAACATGTAACAAAAAATACTTTTAAGTTTGATTTGTATTATTAACATTTTCTCCATTACTTTTTTAAGTCTAGACAATCCAAAAACAATAAATCAAGCCCTGATGCATAAGATTTATAGATTTCTGAGGTATAAATGTTTACACTGAAAATCTAGTGATTGGCTCTCTTGAGCCATTTTGAGCTGGCACCAACATACTTTTGCCTACATAACTCCCATGGGTGATGTAGGGATCTGTGGTAGAATGGGCTTCTAGATATATATGGGGGTTTTTCATCGTCATTTACTTTGCTATGCTGTATAATTAAATACTTTGTGAGTTGACTTAGTGTGCCCTCTGGTTTGGTCTGGTAGAAGAGAACATTTTGGGGGGAGGTATTCCCTATGGTGTTCCCTGATACTGGGTATAATTTTTGGGGAGCTATATTTTAAGAGAGTCTGTACTGTTATAGTATTTTGAATGTAAATGCTGTTTAGAAATGACTCTATCCTTTAAGGCCTAGTTTGAGGCTCATTCTATAATACTAGTAATGTCACATTTAAAAAATAGTCACGTTTAACATTCTTAAATTTTTTTTGAGTTACAAATTCTCTCTCTACCTCCCACGCTTCCTACATCCATTGAGAAGGCAAGAAATGTGATATCAATTACACATGTAAAATGATGCAAAACATATTTCTATATTAGCCATGTTGCAAAAGAAAAAAAAGCAAGAAAAATAAAGAAAGTGAAAACATTTTCACTCAGACTTCATCAGTTCTCTCTCTGGAGGTGGATAGCATTTTTCATTATGAGTTCTTTGGAATTATCTTGGGTCATTTTGTTGATCAGAGTAGCTAAGTCTTTCACAATTGATCATTATTACAGTATTGCTATTGAGACGTACAATGTTCTCCTGGCTCTGCTTCCTTTACTTTGCATCAGTTCAAGTAAGTCTATAGCACAACACTATTCCATCACAGTCATATATCACAACTTGTTCAGCCATTTGTTTAGTGATTTAAGGTTTTATTCCGGGAGCCAAGACGGCAGAGTGAAAAGGTAGTCGCTCTCACTCTCCCCTGTCAACCTCTGCAAACCCAGAAAATATCAGCCCAGGAAAAAAAAACCCTGGAACACCTGAACTAGGAGAAAAACAAGGAGCAGCAGTGCAGTAGCCCAGCAAACGGATCTCTCAGTGCCTCAGCAAAAACAAGGGGCCCCAGGCGGATAAGTACCCTGCGGCATTCATCTGAAAGGAGGTGAAGAAAACAACCTAAAGGCTTCCTAAAGCCCCGGCCTTGCTGATTCCAATCCAACACCAGGTGAGCTGTAGGAAGCCTCCAATTGTGAAGACATCCTGAAGCCCAGGTGGTAGAGCAGGCAAACACCAACACCTGGACCTCCGAGTGCCTCAGTGAGGGCTGGGGAACCGGTGGAAACCAGCTCAGAAAACCACCAGGAGCCTCAGCACTCCACTGCAAAGGAATCTCCTGGTGCATTAGCAGAACCGAGGGAGACAACACTGCAGGGGGCCCCAGGCAGATAAACATCCTGCAGCAGCCATCTAAAAGGAGCAGAAGAAAGCTAAAGGAAAGGAAAAGCAGGCAACCTAGAATTGCCTGAAAGTTCCAGCCTTGCTCATTCCAGCCCAACACAAGGTAAGCTGCCAGAAACTTACAGCTTCCAAATCCCAGCGTAAGAGTCCCCAGAACGCAAAGCCAGTGACCAAGACCTAGGCTCCCAACACAAGAAGCTTGGGTCAGTGCTCTCTGCTCCCCAGCAGGAGAGCTCAATCTCTTTAAAGGCCAGGAAATAAAGAAACACCATGAGTAAAAAGAAACGTACCACAGACTCATATTACGAGAAGAGTGACGATCAAGACAGAAATTCTGATTTAAGGTTTTGCAGTGTGCTTTGCTCCCTACCACCTTGTAAGTAGAACAGGTATCATCTTCCATTTTACAGATGAGGAAACCAAGTTTCTGAGAAGCTAAATGACTTACTTATTGTAGCAGAGCTAGTATCTAGTTAGGATTTGAACTTGTCTTTTGACTCTAAGTCCAGCGCACCTTCCGTGATGGTAAGCTGCTTCTCCATGGAGTCTTTCCTGACTCCAATCTCTTTCTTCTCAGGCCTGTGCTACCTGTCCTCTGTACTCCCTAACTTTCTTGAACTGTTCTCTAACTGTTCTTTGTGCTCATCTCTTACCTCCTCAAATAAATTATAAACTCCTTGTGAGGAGGGATTATCACACAGTAGGTCTTTCACTTATTAAAAACCTTGTATTCCAAAAGTTTCTTAGTGAATTCATGGCTCTTAATAGAAGCAACATAATAAAGAATTAGATTCTCTGACCAGCACATAAAAGCCAAGATTATCCATAATAGAGATGAGATATTGTATATTTGCAGAGGAATAAAGTCGAAAACAATGCAGTTGCAATGCTGGTAATTAAACAAAACAGGAAAAATATAAATGAATAATGAGTAGTTTATTTTGAATGCTGTATTTTGTAGAGAAGTAAATGGCTCCCCCTCACTGGAGGTGTTTAATCAGGGCTCAGTTGACCACATGTGAGGTCTGTTATACAGAGAATTCTTGGTAAGGCAGGCAATGGGCTGGAGGGTCTCTAAGGTTCCTTCCAATTTTGAGGTTCTATGACACTGTAGATGAAAATGTAAATGATTGGACTGAAAGTATATAGGGTGCTGAACATCCTCCAGAACTTTTTTCTTTTTCTTTTTCCTTCTCTTCTCTTCTCTTCTCTTCTCTTCTCTTCTCTTCTCTTCTCTTCTTTCTCTCTCTTCTCTTCTCTTCTCTTCTCTTCTCTTCTCTTCTCTTCTTTCTCCTTCTTTCTCTTCTCATCTCTCTTCTCTTCTTCATCTCTTCTCTTCTCTTCCCCCTCCTCTCTCCTTCCTCCTCTTCCCTTCCTTCCTTCCTTCTTTTTCCTTCCTTCCTTCTTTCCTTCCTTCCTTCCTTCTTCCTTCCTTCCTTCCTTCTTCTTCCTTCCTTCCTTCTTCTTCCTCCCTCCTCCCTTCCTCCTCCCTTCCTTCCTCCTTCCTCCTCCTCCTTCCCTCCTCCCTCCCCTCCTCCTTCTTCCTTCCTTCCTTCCTTCCTTCCTTCCTTCCTTCCTCCCTTCCTTCCTCTTCCTCCTTCTTCCTCCCTTCCTTCCTCCTTCCTCCTCCCTCCCTCCCTTCCTTCCTTCCTTCCTTCCTTCCTTCCTTCCTTCCTTCCTCCTCCTTCCTTCTCCTTCCTCCCTCCCTTCCTTCCTTCCTTCCTTCCTTCTTCCTTCCTTCCTTCCTTCCTTCCTTCCTTCCTTCCTTCCTTCCTTCCTTCCTTCCTTCCTTCTTTCCTTTCTCTCTCTCCTTCCTCCTCTTCCTTCTCCTCCTCCTCCTTCTTCATTATGATTTGCTTTTTCCTCCTAAAACTGAGGACTAAAAAAACTTTCCAATATCCCAATCTTCACCTAATCAAGGTTTATAGTAGAAGATATGTACATAGCAACAATTATACAAACTGAGATGATTGTAGTATTGTTAATAACAAAATTGGGGTAAACAACTAATTTCAGTAATCAAGGCACTGGGCTCAAAACTTAACTGAATTCATGAATTGAGATAATTTTATGGGGATATGGATAACTTAGGGTAGAGATAAGTCCATATATTTATATGTGTATGGAAACTGAGACATCACCTAGTCCAGCCACTTTATTTTACAGATGGGGAAACTGAGGCCAGAGAGACTAAGAGTCTTGCCCAAGGTCACATGGAAAATAAATAATAGAGCTGGGCTTTGACCCCAAGTGCTTTGACTCTAAATCCAATGCTTTTCCCCCCTACTGTGCCCCTGTAGTCCTGAACCTGCCTTGTTTAGTGGAGTTCTGCCTTCGTGTTTCTTATCTCTTAGCTTAAAAATGCCAAATCTTTAAGAAGATTTATGACACATGGAAAAGAGGCTCTAACTTTGCCAATTGAAGGTCATAGAAAGGAAGCTGGTTATATGTTTATAACGACCAAGCTTATCCCCCAAATGGGCCCCTCTTACTTCTTTATAGAGGTGGGGAACTATGGGTGTGGAACACTGCTTATAGTATGATTCAAGTGATAGTTGAATTGCTTTCTCTTTTTTTTTTTCCAGTCATTGTCATAAGGGGTGGTTCATTAGGTAGGGCAGGGGAAGGGCGCTGTTGGGAAATAAAGATGATGCAATAAAGACATCAATAAAATGTTTTCAAGGAAGAATGGAAGCACCTTCTAGTCCCACCACAACCCTTTGGGTCTTTGACTCCCTGCTCAGCTGCCATCTTGCCAAGGACTGGTAAGTGTGGGTGAGCACCAGGCTCTAAATTACAAACAAAGGAGGAGGAGGCACAGCGAATAAGCCCAGCTACTTATCTTTCTTTTTTTTTTTTTGACCAGGTAATGGGTGACTTGCCCAGGGTCACACAGCTAGTTAGTGTCAAGTACTCTACCCGCTGTGCCACCTAGCTGCCCCAGCCCAGCTACTTATCAGTGGGCTTTGCTGGGAGTACTGAAGGGTTTCTGGTAGCCCTTCAAGCTTCGTATCTAGACTCTATCTTAGACTCTCCTCCTAGACTCTCACTCACTCCCCACAACCTGGCTCCACACCCCCACCCCCAGCTCTGTCACCCAAACACAAAGCACGGATCTACAGAACCCCACCTCAAAGGAATTTGTTTTTTCTTCCCTTCTCTTTTCTTAGGGCCCATTTCACCAAAGGAGGGCACCAAGGGAGAGGGGGGAAGAAGTGTTTCTGTAGTTAGACTCAAATGACCTCAAGAATGTGTTCTTCCTCTGTGTTCTAAAGAGAAGGCAAATTTGGAAACACTGGGGAAATCTTACCTTTGTGGCTGGATCAGAGCTGGAAGGGACCCCAGGGGCCCTTAATTCCAATTCCTTCATTTTACAATTAAGGAAGCTGAGGTTTTCTCCCTTAACAGGGAATTAAGGTGGTTTGCCAAAGGTCACACAGGTAGTAAAGAGGAGAATCAGGATTTGAACCCAGGTCTTCTAACTCTGAATCTGAAGTGTTGATCTCTAAGGTATTGTTTGCCTCCCTGGCACTTGAAAACATAATAGGTGCTTAATTAATACTGATTGAATGGAATTTGAAATGTGCTAGAAAAGGGGATGGAAAGGTTTAAGGCCTCCTAAATATTTTCAATCAGCAAGGGCCTTACTTAGTAGGAATGATGCTGGACTTGGCAACAGAGGATCTGGATTCGAACCCCCCCCCCCCCCCCCCCCCCCCCCCGCCCCATTACCAAGGAGGCGAATCGTTCTCAGGGCATGTTTCAGTCTTTGTAAAATAAGGTGGGGGAGGGTTGGGGTGGATATTATCCCTCCCGCTTCCAGTTCTGACTTTCCGTAACCATCAGAGGTTAGCGCTAGACCTGGAGGGGGCATCAGGGGCTATCTACTTCAATCCTCTTGTTTTGCAGATGGGGAAACTGAGGCTGGGGGAAGTGGTGACTTGTGGAAGGTTACACAGTTAGTAAGCCTCAGAGGTGGGATTTGAACCTAGGTCTTTAACTTCAGAACCAGAGGCTCTTTCCTTTTGTAACCTTATGTGTCCTGCATGTTCACATTTTGGTCCTCTATTTGAAGTGAGGGAGGCCAGTCCAGGGCTGGCCCCATTCTGGAAGGAGGCTCTGACCATCAGGGAGGATTTCTGTGATGGAGGGCTGACTCCATCCTTCCCTGCCCTCCTACCCTGTGGGGCAGCTGGTACCCCAGGCCTGCTCACCTATGGGCCCTTGGATCAGGCCTGAGAATTATGACCCTGAGCCGCCCGTAGCAGCAACGAACACGGTTTTTCTGGACCCACATTTTGACGGCTAGTGTATCTGGGGCTCTCCCTGAGGAGTCTAGGGACTGCTTGCTGCATAAACCCTCTCACCCTTTAGCACTTGGGAGTGCTTGGCTGCATTTGTGAGTTCTCCAAGGTTCTGGTGGGAGCTGGTCATGAAAGATAGGCTGTTTATGTTGGACAGCAGACATGCTGAATAATTAACAGTGTAACATCCAGCTGATGTCCTCAGCCTTTCCCTGTAGGATGCTGGTGACGGCCCAGCAGCCATCCTAACATGACTTAGTACTCTCTTTCCCAGAAATGACTTCAGATTTTCTGGTATTTGTTGTTCCCTTTGACTGAGACTCGGTGTGGTACAGGGCTGGAGAACTGGTGTTGGAGTCATGTAGACCTGTGTTCAAATCCTGCCTCTGACTTGCTGGGGGACTCGGGGAGAGTCTGAACTTCTCAATGTTCTAGGCAGTTCTTTAAGACCAAGTTGCTGCCAACATGCTGACCTGCCCTTTGCCAACGAAACCCCAGATTCAGTCCCTATTCCTTTGATACTTAGTACGCATTTTATGGTGACTAGAAGAGAAAACCAAGACTCCTAGAGGTGGTACAACTTTTCCAAGCTTACATGCATATCTAGAACGGGGACTTGAACTTGGGTCTCCTTCCTTTCTATTGGAAGCTCCCTAGCTTTTGTCCTTCTCATCTCATGACCTTTGCCTTCTGTACGTTTCTGTGGGTTCATACACACTGCTTCTCTCACAGCAAGGAGAGGTTATGCCACTGCCCACCAGTTAAAGGTGGGAGTTAATACTTCTTATGACGCTAGGGTGGGAGGGGAAGGAAGAAGGATGTAAGGAAAAGAACTGTGGACCTGGGTTCAAATCCTGGCTCTGCCACTTACAAGTGTGGCCTTAAGCAATGCACTGCATCTCCAGGAATGTGTTTTCTTCTGTAAAATGAAGAGGTTGAATGCGGCGAGCTTTAAGGTCCCACCTAGCTTTAAGTCCTAGGATCCTGGGATCCATTGTTGTGATTTGTTGCTGTTCAGTTGTTTCAGTCCTATCTGACTCTTCCTGACCCCATTTGGGGTTTTCTTGGCAGAGATACTAGAGTGGTTTACTATTTCCTTCTCCTGTTCATTTTACAGATGAGGAAATTGAGGAAAACAGGGTGAAGTGACTTGGCCAGTGTCACACAGCTAGAAAGTGTTTGAGAACAGATTTGAACTCAGGTTTTCCTGACTCCAGGCCTGGCACTCTATCCACTGAGCCACCTAGCTGCCCCATTGTCATGGTAGGTTTTGCTTTAACAGTTAGTCTTTGGGATAGAATGAAAGATACCGAGGTTGAATTCTGGGTCTGCTACTTACTATTTGTGAGACCTTGGGCAAATTAACTCAGGTCACCATGCCTCCACTGTAAAATCAGGGTGTCTGACCAAATGGCCTTCAAGATTCCTTTCAGATCTAAATCTCTGATTCTCTGGTCCTAAGTTTGAAAACAGATGCTTAAAAGATTTTGGAATTCCTTGTGGATCTAATCCAGCCCTGCTATTAATGTGTTGTGTGACCCTGGGAAAGATATTTCCCCTCTGAGACTCAGTTTTTTCTTTCCATCAGATGAGAGGGTTGGACTGGATTCTATTCAATTCAATTCTACCCCAAGCAAGGTGAGAGGCAGCATGACACAGGGGAAGGAGTGATGCCGTAGGATTCAAAAAGGTCCTACCTCTGACACATAACATATGTGACCCTGGGCAAGTCACTCAATGCTTCATTGCCTCGGACAGCGCTCTGAGTCCTAGACACTATAGAGTACAGGCATAATATTATAAAGTTACAGAGGGAAAAGGTACAGATGAGTCGTCATCAGCCTCAGGAGAGTGTTTTTCCACACCAGAATTACCTCACACAGATGAGATCACAGTTCTGTAGCAAACAAACAAAAACAAAAAAGAATGAGATCCTGTGTAAGGAGTTGGGACTGCAAAGCCACAATGATTCCTTTTATCATTCTCTCACATCCCTTTTTATCACTAAGGGTGGTAAATGGACCTTATCTCTCCTCATGCTCCAGCATGTGGATAATTGAGAAGTAACTAATAGAAAGGAAGAATTCCAGTTTTCTAGCTCACTGTTCATTTAGTTATAGAGACCAGGAGGACAAAAGAACTAGATTTATTCTGCTTGGCCCCAGGTAGAGATTGCCAGAGAGGCAAGATTTGACTCAAAGTAAGGAAATACTGTTTAAAAATTAGAATGATCCCAAAGTGGGGTGAGCTGCCTTGGGAGATAGCACTCTCCTTTTCATGGGAGGTCTTCAGTTGGAAGCTGCATAGCCCCTTGTTGGGAATTCTGGGATGTGTGTGTGTGTGTGTGTGTGTGTGTGTGTGTGTGTGTGTGTGTGTGTAGGGAGCTAGTAAGGGGATTCCCATTCTAGTACCAATTGGATGCCCAAACACCCTTCCAGTCCTATGACTCTTCAATTTTGCCTTCTGGCTCCAAGTTCCCAACCTGGCGATGCCATCCTTAGTTTTATAATGACTCAGGATTGCAGCCTCCATGGGGAGGTGGTCTTCCTTGGTTTTGTAGGATAGAGACTGATTCAGAGGACCATGGCAAGCTAGCATTTCCTTCCTTCTTTCCATTCCGCCATGACGGAGCACCATCACAAAGCAACTTCTGGTTGAGGCTTTTATGCAGAACTCATCCCAAGCAGAAGATGTCTGCGCTAGATGGAGATTTAACCTTTTGAGTACTCCCAAACCCCAGCATATTCATAGGATCATAGATTGACAGCTCAAAGGCACTTCAGAAACGATCTAGTCTAACTCCCTCATTTTATAGATGGGGAAACTGAGGCCCAGGGAAGCAAAGTGACTTGCTTAAGGTCGCACAGGTAATAAGAGTCAGAGATGGGTTTTGAACTCACTTCCTTTTATTCTAGAGTCAGGATCCTTTTATTGCACCATATTTTAAGAAAATAGCAAATGGAGATGGAGCTGGGAAGGCAACCAGGAAAAAAGGAAAAACTTCCTGAAAAGTTGCACGTTCATTTAAATGAGCTAATGATTAAAGCAGGATAATGGTCATAGTTATTTGCTTTTAGGTAGATATTTTCTAATTGCGTGTATTTGAAATGCTTCAGTTCTGGACCTCTGAGAGAAAAAAAAGTGGTTAATGTGGCTCAACTACGCCCTCTGGTGGTTAGATGAAGCAGTTCATTCACTTTTCACTTCTCTTTCAAGCACATCATCTGTCCTCACTCAGCAAGATATAACCCAGCATTATGGAATCTAATAGCGGGAAAAGACCTCAGAAGTCTTCTAATCCAATGGGTGCCTGGCCAGGAATCCCTACCTGCTTGATAAATGGTCATCTAGGCTTTGTTTGAAGATCTCTAGTAAAAGGGAGGAAGAGGAAAGACAGTAGGGTGCCAGTTAAGGTTGTAACAACCAGATCTCTTTAAAACAATGTACACAGCACACTCTTTTTTTCCCCAGGCAATTGGGGTTAAACGACTTGCCCATGGTCACACAGCTAGTAAGTGTCAAGTGTTTGGTCTGAGACTGAATTCGAACTCAGGTCCTCCTGACTTCAGGGCCAGTGGTCTATCCACTGTGCCACCTCGCTGCCCCAAGAGTTGTGTCAGTGAGGTTAGCACAACACACTCTTAAATTTAATTTATATCATTAACATTTTCACAATCAGTTTCTTGAGTCTAGAAAATCAACTAAACAATATTAATCAAGTCCTGATTTGTAGCATGTCTGAGGTATAAATGCTCAGAAAAAATTAACAATTGGCTCTCCCAGAGAGGTTTCCTCTAGTGCTCCTCTGGTAGGGAGGTGGGAAGTGGGACTTCAACAGCCCATTTCACCTGTGAACATCTTGGATTGTTAAGAGGTTTTTTTCCTTGTATGTATAGAGCCTGTATCAGATTGCATGCCCTCTTGGGAAGGGAGGAGGTAAGGGAGGAGGAGAAAATTTAAAATTCAAAAGCTTATGGAAGTGAATGTTGAAAATGAAAACTAGATAAATTAATTAGAAAAAAGAAGTTTCTTTCTGACATCAAACTCAAATCTGCCTTTTTGTAACTGGAACTCACCATACTGAGTTCTGCCCTCTGGAACTAATCAGAGCCAGTAGAATCTGTCTTCCAGGTGGCAGATCCTCGGATGCTTGAAGATGGCTAACCTGGATCTGCTAAGTCTGCTCTCCTCAAGATTAAATGTCCTCAGTTCCTTCAGCTGATTGCCATGGTCCTGATGCCCTCCAACATATGAGTTCTGAATTCTGGAAAGTCTACAGCTTAATCAATGTTCCCCCCAAATTGTAGTGCCCAGAGCTGGACACAACACCCCATAGATGGTATGACCATTGCAGAGGACAGAGCGACTGCCACTTCCTTATTCCTAGAAACAATGCCTCTCAGTACATCCCAAAACCATGTTAGCTTTCTTTTCTGCCAAATCACGAGGCCATAGCAAACAGATGTTACTATTTCTCCTCTCAGAGGCAGGAAGGTCTAATGCCTTTCTTCCCAATCACTATTCCTCTATTCATTCTTTTCCAAAAAACCCAGCTTTTCTCTGCCACTCTGGTGCCCCATGATAGAACTAGCTTCATGGGCCACTTTTTCACCCACTGCCTCCACAATCCCCCCTGCTGAGGAAGAGAAAAGAGCTCTGAACCAACAAGAACCTTGAAAATCATCTCACCCAACTCCGTCATTTCAGAGTTGAGAAAGCTGAAGCCCACCAAAGTCGAGTGACTTACTCAAGGTCACCTGGCTGATAAGTGGCAGAGACTTGAACTTATGTCTTCCTGATTCCAAATCCAGTTCCCGCTGTGCTACATGTTGTCCTTCGCCTAGAACAATCCAATTATAAATCGGAAGAAATTTAGGAGATCACCTAGTCAATCCTCTTATTTCATTTAGCAAGGACTAAAGCTCTGATTATCTGACTCCTATTCCCAGCTCTTAAAGTCTGGCTAGTACATGTTGGTTATACCGTAGACAAGTGGCCTTGGACCAAACTGCCTCTAATGGGAGCTTTCGGTGAATCTGTGACTTACTTATGGTCATCTAACAGGAAAGTCTCAGGGCCAGGACTTGGACCCAAACATCCCAACTCCAAATCTAGCATCCTTTCTACAACTCATGCTGCCCCTCAAATATACATATACACATACATACGTACATGTATACACACATATACATATATGTATACATATACATACATATATATGTGTGTATGTGTATATATACACACACACATATATATGTATATGTATATATATATACACACACATATATATATATACATACATATATATGTGTGTATGTGTATATATACACACACACATATGTATGTATATGTACATATATATACACACACATATATATATACACGCACACACACATATATATAGATACACACACACACACACACACACACACACACATATATATATTTGGTGAGGCAATTGGGTTAAGTGACTTGCCCAGAGTCACATAGCTAGTGAGTATTATGTGTCTGAGGGCAGATTTGAACTCAGGTCCTCCTGGCAGGGCCAGTACTCTATCTACTATGCCACCTAGCTGCTTCCCTCAAATATTTTTTAAAAAATTTAAATGCTGTAGATGGATCCTCTAAATCTGTTTCAAATAGGCTTTTTTTCTTCTTCTAGAAAATTATTTTTTTGGCATAAGGCACCAATTCTATTGTACAATTCATTTTCTAATTATTTTTGCCTATATATGAAACATTGTTTTCTGCTACCTAGCTAGGTAAGCATAAGGGAAAGGCAGGTTAGTCTGGAAATGTAGACTGCAGCCAGGTTGTCAAGGTCTTTCAAGGTCAAACAGGAATTTGTGTTTTGTCTTGATGAAGAAACTATGGCTCTGAAAAGGTCAATGGTTAGCAGGATCATATAGCAGGAAGCATAGGAAATAGGATTTAAATCCCAGCTGTCTCCTTACTCTGAAGTCTCCTGCTCGTAATATTATTGTTCTGGGCATCTCAGAAATATTCAATATATAATCCTGACTGATGACATGAACCATCACGTCAATTTTTATAGGTGAGTGCTAAGTGTAAAGAAAGTTGGAGGTGAGCTGTTTGTGGAACCCAGGTTTCCAGTCAAGTCTGGGTAGTTTTTTTATGCTGCTGTTTAGATGTGACTCCTGATTGGTGGAGAAAATGTTGATGTAAGTCTGTGCGCCTATGTGAGGGTGGAGTTAGTGTGAGAGCTTTGGGTAGGAGAGACATTCTTCATTTGAGTGGACATATGTGGTTCCACACACTCTTCAGGATTGACCTCAGTCATGGAGTGGTGGGGAGAAAGAGAGAGAGAGAGAGAAAGAGAGAAACAGAGACAGAGAGACACACAGAGAGATTGACAGAGATAGGCAGAGACATACAGAAGCAAAGACAGAGGCATAGAGACTGAGAGAGATAGAGAGTCTGAGAGAAAAAGATTGAGAAACAGACACAGAGAAAGAGAGACAGAGAGATTGAAAGAGACAGAGAAAGAATCAGAGGCACATAGAGGTAGAAAAAGATATAAAGTGACAGAAACAGAGAGACAGAAATACACATACAGACATAGAGACACAGGATAAAAGAAACTTTGGAAACTGTAGAAATGTAGGGGAATTCAGCTCTCCAAAATGTTCCTTATTTCCAGCATGCCTTCCCAGATACTTGGGGTAATTTCCTCTTAGATGAGATTGAGCCTCTCTCTTGGTTTGAGCTGAGATTTTATTGTGCTCTCAGCTAGATCTAGGAGAGTTCATTCACTCCATGTATTTTCTGGTATATTCTAATCTGTATAACTTCTCTAATTTCTGTTTACTATTTGTTTGTATAAATAGGCTTACTCACTATTCACTATTTGTGATGGTCTTTTGTGTAACCATCATTTGGCAAGGAATTAAACCCAGGGGTATAAACTTGGGGTAACCTCCCCCCAATTAAGGGATAGTGGCCAGGGAAGTTATTTTTTGTTTTGTATCAAAATTGTACCCCTAAAGCAGAAATATTTAGGAGAGGTCAGATAGAAATAATTTTAGTCTTGTACTCCTATCAGACACTATGGAGATGAGAGCAGTCAGCCTCCTGGCCCTTTTCCTGTTCCCTTCAAGAGAAGAATCACAGTCTTCCTTAGAGGGGGTTGAGCAAGATTCCAGAGATATCTATCAGTGTCTTCCCATGACTTGCATTTCACACACACACACACACACACACACACACACACACACACACACACACACACATGCACGCACCTCTTACATTTGAAACTTTGGTACTTCCTAGGGAATGGGTTTCAGGGACTGGGTCTGCAAGCAAAGAAAAATTGGTAAGCTTGGACTTTGGAATGGATGGTTTCTTCTCAGGTTGCCCATACCTTTGTGTTGGCTTAGAAAATGAGTTTTCATCAAGGACTCTGGTCTTCTTTGCATCTTTTTATTCTTCTGCCTTCTTTAGAGAGTGCAGCAGGATGTGTGTGTGTGTGTGTGTGCGCGTGCGTGTGTGCGATTTCTCTTTCCAATCTCCCTACCCCAAGCTATTAATAATAGATGCTTTAGATACATCCGTTATTAATACACGCAAGCTTCAAGTGTTCTCCAGCCTAGTGCTTTCCAAAACCAGATTAGAGATGTTGGACGGTTTTCCCAGTCCGGTAAATTGCAGATGTTGGAGCAATGGTAGAGTATCCCAGAGAAGAACATAGGAGCAATATGGGCTTGCCTCTGTGCTGTAGGGGGAGCTAATCAGCATTTTGGTTCCTGAACCCCTGGTTCCAATTAGATGAGGGAAGGTTTCCTAGGCAGAATGATTCCAAAATTTAACTTTCAGCCAGCAAAGGGAGATTTCTTGGGCAATGCTAATCCTGGGGGATTTCCATGAGAGTAGCCCCAGTTTCCTAAGCAGTATGCTTCCTGAAGAGAGAAGAGGGTCACTAACTTGATCCTGAGGCTGGATTATTAAAACCATTCAAAGAAGGAATGAAGGAGTGAGACCTCATTACCTTCTGTATCTCTTTCCCTATTCTCCATACCTATATTACAGTGAATTATTTAGATGATGTCCAATAAAGTCCATTGAGAAAGAAGTTGCCTGATTAGCATCTCTAAAGCGCATTTCCTTTCCACAGGGGAGTTTGGGTCCCTTGTAGAAAAATAAAACTTAATTGAAAAAGGAAAAGAATTATACTGATTACTTATGGGTGATTGTGAGTATCTTTATGTAGTTTTTTTGCATTTGTGTATGGGCTTCTTGGAGTCCTTTCCAACTTCTGTGTTTTCTGTGGGGTGAAATAAAGGCTTCCCTATGTGCATATGGTTTTATTACCTTGACTGCTTGTTCAGGAGCGGGGTTCAATTATTCACATTCGTGGAAACTTAGATATGAACTATACACAAGCTATATTTGGAGATTTTTCCAGAGTTAGCTCTGGGTAAAGGCATATTGAACCAAAGAGATATTGATCTTTTATGGAAGCCCGTAGGATTGAATTTGCTCTCTTTCAGCCCAGAACTCTGTGGCCCATAGCTTACATGAAGTTTACTATAACATCCAGAAACAGAACTCAGCGTATGTATCCCTTAAGGTCAGGGACTCCTTCCCTCATGTCTTTGTATCTCCAATGCCTAGGGCAGTGTCTTCCATGCAGCAGGTTCTTAATAAATACTTTTGGCATTAGATCAGATTTGTTTCTTCTTTAAATATAAGGAAACATTCCTTCCTTAAACCTCCCGACTTCTCATAGTAGAGCTCATAGGCTAAGAGGTGGGAATGAGTACAAGGGCCTTTCAGTGTCTATGCCATTAATTAATATGCTTGAACTGGTTCAGGCCTCTCAGGAATCATAAGTCAAAACTGATTGGAAGAGAGATTACAGCAATATCGTGTTTCAAGCCATATCCGACTCTATTTTTGTACTTTATCACTTTTTAGCCATTTAAATTACGTTCATTTTAATAGAATCTATGTTTTAACATCAGCAGACAGGTTGCATGTTTAATGTCCAGTTGGGTTTTTATGGGTAATTGAGCACATATGTACTAAACTAACCCCAATGCTCAGAACTGAAGGCTTTTATTTAAACAAATGGCCTTTTTCCCCCTCTCCCTACAGACAGCTTAGTTTCATCTGCTTTTTTTTTTTTAACAAGCCATTATTCAATACAAACAAAACATGTTTCTCTCTCTCTCTCTTTCTTCCTTCCTTCCTTCCTTTTTTTAAAGCAAATGTATATTTCTTTCACAAGTTTAATAGGAATTCTCAGAAATCAGGGCTTCTTAATTGAAGCTGAGAAAGTTGGGGTACCTGTTAAAGCTGAAACCCTGCTCAGCAGCCCCAAAGATGAGGTTCTGAAATGAGTTAGTGGCATACGGAACCCCTCCGAGACTTGACAGATACAAATGAGTGAAGGCTTTTTTGGATCAGGGTCCAAAGTTTCAAGAAAAGGAAGTTAGGGTAGTTTTAAGAGTAGCTGAGTACATTGGGAAAGAATTGTTGACACCACAGGAAATGATCGGAAATTAAACTTGAGAAACATTTCTTAAGTGGCTGCTGCATGCCAAATACTATCTTAGTTGTTAAGGATACAAAGACAGAAAAATGAAACGTCTTGCCATCAAGGAGCTTACATTCTACTGGAAATAATGGACACAGGATATTAATTATTATTATTGATGTTGTTTTCATCATCATTATCATTATTTATGTTATTATGAGCTTAGCACTCATCAATAAAGATTTCACTATAGAAAGAACAAAAAAGGATATTGTGTATGAAATTTGTGAACTGCTAGATTTTTAAAACCTAGAAGCAGCTAGATGATAAAAGAAGATAGAGTGCTGGGCCTGGAGTCAGGAAGATCTGAGTTCCAGTTCAACCTAAGACACTAGTTGTGTGAGCCTGGGCAAGTCACTTAACTTTTGTTTGTCTCAATTTCCTCATCTGTAAAGTGGGAATAATAATAGCACCTTCCTCCCAGGGTTCTTCTGAGGATCAAATGAAATAATAATTGTAAAGCATTTAGCACAGTTCCTGGCACATAGTAAGCATTATGTAAATGTTAGCTATTATTAAAAAATATATTAAATTTAATAAACTTGCCCTGTCTTTTTGTGGACTCTAAGTATTTTAAATCCTCTAAAACCTGAATTTTAAGTCATATCACCTTGGAATCAAGAAATCCTGAGTTTGAATCTCACTTCAGAAATTTACTAGCGATGTAACTCTGGGCAAGTCATAGAATTCGTAGGTTTAGAGTTGGAAAGTATATTTGACAATAATAATAAATAACATTCATATAATGCTTTAAGGTTTCTGGATTTACATGTGTTAACTCATTTGATCCTTACAATAACCTTGAGGAAGATGCTATTCTTATCCCCATTTTATAGGTGGGAAAACTGAGGCACAGAGAGGTTAAGTGACTTGACCAGAGTCACATAGCTAGGGAATATAGGCCTTCATGACTCCAAGTTCTTCACTCTGTTCATACATTAGAGGTCATCTAGTCCAATGTTCTTATTTTACAGATGAGGAAATTGTGATACAGAGAGGTTAAGTAATTTTGCAGTCAGTATTTGAACTTAGATCCTCTGATTCAAAATCCAGTGATCTTTCTACTGTGGTCACTTAATTTTTTTCCATCTTGGTTTCCACATCTGTAAAATGAGGATGATTTTTTTTTCACTCTTTGTGGTATCTTCTTTTTCAAAAAATATTATTTCTAGCATGCATTTAATTTTTGTTTTGAATTCTGAATTCTTTCTCTCCTTCCCACTCCTGTGCCATCCATTGAGAAGGCAAGAAATGTGATATTAATTATACATGTAAAATCAATGCAAAACATATTTCCATCTTAGCCATGTCGCCAAAAAAGCAAGAAAAATAAAGGAAGTAAAAAAAATGCTTAAATCTGCATTCGGACTCTATCAGTTCTTTCTCTGGAGGTGCATAGCATTTTTCATTATGAGTCCTTTGGAATTGTCTTGGGTCATTGTATTGCTGAGAAGAGCTAAGTCATTCACAGTTGATCATTATACGCTATTGCTGTTACTGTGTACAATGTTCTCTTGGTTCTGCTCAATTCACTTTGCATCAGTTCATGTAAATATTCCCAGGTTTTTCTGAAAATACCCCATTTGTTGTTTCTTACAGACCAATAAGTCCATCACAATCATACCACAATGTGTTTAGCCATTCCCCAATTATTGGACATTCCCTCAATTTCTAATTCTTTGCCATCACAAAAAGAGCTGATACCTACACACACACACACACACACACACACACACGTATACATATATACACATGACATGCACACACACATACATACATGTATATATATATTTGCATATATAGGTCCTTTTCCTTTTTAAAAAAATCTCTTTGGGATACAGACTTATTAGTGGTATTGCCAGGTCAAAGGGTATGCACATAGTTTTATAGCCCTTTGGGCATAGTTTCAAACTGTTCTCCAGAGTGTTCGGATCCATTCGTAGCTTCACCATACTGCACTGATGTGCCAATTTTTCCACATCCCCTCTGATATTTGTCATTTTCCTTTTCCTGTCATATCAGCTGATCTGATAGGTGTGAGGTGGTACCTCAGAGTCGTCTTGATTTTCTTTTCTCCAATAACAGTGATTTAGAGCATTTTTTCATATGACTGTAGGTAGCTTTGATTTCTTCATCTGAAATCTGCCTATCCATATCCTTTGGCCATTTGTCAACTGGGAAGTGACTTGTATTTTTATAAATTTGGCTTATTTCTCTAGATGTTTGAGAAATGAGGTCTTTAGCAAAGAAAATTGCTGTAAAATATTTCCCCTAATTTCCTGCTTTCCTTCTAATCTTAGTTGCATTGATTTCATTTGTGCAAACCCTTTTTAATTTAATGTAATCAAAATTATCCATTTTTCTTCCTGTGATCCTTCCTATCTCTTGTTTGGTCATAAATTTTTCCCCTATTCATACATCTGACTGGTGCAATTTTTTCATGTTCCTCTAATTTGCTTATGATATCATCCTTAATATCTAAGTCACATACCCAATATCGGGCTAATTCTAACAACTGTGAGCACCAAATGAATTAACACATGTAAAGTGCTTGGCAAACCTTAAAGTGCTATAAAAATGCCTTTGTTACTAGTAAATGCTACATAAATGTCAACTACTATTGTCATTGAACTCATGAGAGCAGTTGTATTGGATTTGGAAGGTCAAACAGCCCTACTTTTCCATGGAATGTGAACAAAAAGGTCAAGAATCCAAGTCAGGTCTGCAAGGTCATTCTAAAGAAAGATCTTCTTGATTGTTCTAATCAGTAACAAAATGGCTTGACATCCTCCTGGGTCCATCATAAATATCTGCTACAACAAGTCGAGCTTGATAAACGCTTGTTGCCTTGACATGACTTGTTTCCTCCAAGTGGATCATTGCTCCTTGGCATTTCTGACACCTAGATGGATATATACCTTGGTTTTATTTTTGGACACTAACCTCCTTGAGCAATATTACCTTCAAGCAATTGGTCAGGTACAAAGGATATCATAGACTCTTAAAAAAATCTCTGAATCAGATTATTAAAGGACAGCAATAAATAACACACACACACACACACACACACACACACACACACAGGAAAGCAAACTCATCTCCAGTATACATTATCTTTTGGGAGACAGAAACTGATACCTAGGAAACAAAAGGCCTGGAATCCTGTACCAGGTTTGCCCCTCACTATCTGTGTGACCTTAGGCAAGTCACTTAACTTCTATTACCACAAAAAGGGTCATAATCCCTCCCCTCCCCCACCTCAAAGAATAATTATTGGATTGGACCTGAGCTCTCAGTTGTAGAAAGATATTCCTACTAAGGAAATTTTATCCACCAAAGCAGGTTATTACCTTCTTTGCAACTTGGAGAATGTTTTGGAGTATTGTCTGGGGACACTAAGAGGTTAAATGATCTCCCCAGAGGTAGCCAGTAATCATCAGAGACAGGGCTTGAACCCAGGTCTTCCTGACTCTGAGGCTGGTTCTTTATTATAAGAGCTGGCACGGTATGTACAGTGGATACAGCACTGGAGTTGGAGTCCGGAAAATCTGAGTTTAAATTCTGCCTCAGCTGTATAATCCTGGCCAAATCACTTAACCTCTATTTGCCTCAGTTTCCTCAACTGTAAAATGGGTATAATAATAGTCCCTACTTCCCAGGGTTGTTGTGAGTTTCAAATGGGGTAATAGTTATTTAAAAAGCACCTGGCTTGTAGTAGATTCTATATAAATGTTTATGCTTTTCCCTCTTTATTCATTCTACTAAGCTGCATCAGGATAATTATGAAGGTCAAATAATGAGATCATTTGTATGCAAGTACTTTGAAAAGTATAAAATTCGATACAAATGTTTTTGTTTGTATACTTATAATCAGTCTGTACAGTTATTAAACATTATAATAGTTGACATTTACTTCGTGTTTTAAGGTTTAGAAAGCATTTTACATCCATTATGTCATGTAGGCATCATAGTAGCCCTGTGAGGTGGGTATTAATGATACCCCATTTTAATAAAAAAAAATTAATGAAGCCCCATTTTACTGATGAGGAAACTGAGGCTCAGAGGGGAGACTGACCTCTCTGTTGTCACATAGCTAGTAGGGTTGAGAGACAGAATTTGAACCCAAGTCTTTCCTGACTCTGAGTTCAGCAGTTTCCCCCTTGTTGGCTTCCCTGTGACAATAATTATTCATTAATGAACAAATGGAAATGAGTGAAAAAAGCACATTGCAATCACTTACTATGAGCAAAGCACTGTGGTAGATACTGGAGATATACATAAAAATGCAAGACAGTCCCTGCCCTCAGATAGCTCACAATCTAACTGGGAAGAAGATGATTGGAGAGTAAAGTTGTAAGTCTAAAGCTGTAAGTCAGATGCAAAGGTTCCATTATCCTTAGGGTACCATGGCAACGTGATGTATCTTCTGAACCATCATTTCCATTAATAAAACCATATTGAAATGTTTGATGGTGCCAAGGATGTCATCTCATGGTGAGAACTTTCTCTTATGGGCCTTGGGTAACTGTGACTTCAAAAGATGTGGGAGCTATAGTCAAGTGAAGTCAAGTCAATTGTGTTAATTAAACACTCAAGATATGCAGGCACTTGTGCTAAGCCCTGAGGATAGAAATATAAGAAGATAAAAGACAGCCCTGTCCTCAAGGAGCTTACATTCTCATGAGAGAAGACAACATATGAAAGGATGCTGAAAAAGAATGGGGGAGTGGGGAGGAAGGAACTCACTGAAGCATGGTAGAGAAAGTCCAGAGAGTCAGGAGTGGAGCCTGGAGAAAAAGGATGACATAGTTGGCCTGGGTGCTCACCTTAAGATGGGGAGTTTGCCTCTCCATCCTTAAGATGGACCTGTCAGCTTCAGTTTCCTCATCTGTAAAATGGGGTGGGCAGCTAGGTGTCACAGTGGATAGGGTCCAGAGCCTGGAGCCTCAGATACCTACTAGCTATGTGGCTCTGGGCAAATCCCTTAACCTCCGTCTGCCTCAGGCTTCTCAGCTGTAAAATAGGAATAATAATAGCACCTACCTTGAAAAGATTGTTGTGAGGATCAAATAAGATGAATATTTGTAAAGTGCTTTGAAAACCTTAACGGGCTATACAAATGCTATTATTATTATTATTATTAATTACTTGGGGGTTCATGGGTAGATATGTGTGTGTGTACACGAGGAAATGTATTGTATATGTGTGTGGATACACATGGATCCATGGCAACCGTGTGGATGCTTATGTATCCTGTGTGTTTGTATGATGCACATGTGTCCATAAACATGGATGTCGGATGACCTGGTACCCTAACCATCTTGGCCCAAGAGCTCCGTGAGTCAAACACTATTAACTTTAATGAGGCGGTTCGGATAGGGGACGGGGAGGAGCGTGGGGTGGGACAGCTGATACTACACTTCCCTGACAATAAACCCACACTGACAGACAAAAACAAACGTGTGTAAGATAACGGATAGCATTTCAGAGAGCCAGGCTCATAATGAATGTAGGCAGATGGGACCGGGCTCTTCTTTGAAAGTCTGCTCTTTCCTCTCTTGTGGTAATGTCTCGAAAGCAGGCCAGACTCATCTGGCTCTCGAACAAGACGCGGTTCCTGGCCCCGGGACGAACGTCGTCATCAATCTTTGGGATGCCAGAGATTTTGAAGAGATCGCTGTCTTTACCTGCCCTTTTATGCGGCGGCTTCCTGCAGTCGGGCAAGGTCTGCATTCTTTCATCCGTTCATTAATTCAACAGACATTTGTTAAGTGCTCACTTTAATAACCATGGCTGACATTCACATAGCGCCTTTTCAGTCTTCACTACGAGCCTTGGTGGTAAAGACTACAGATATTTAACACAGCCTCTAGATTGCCGTTTTACAGATGGGGAAATGGAGGCTCCAGGAAGTAAAGGGATTTACGTATGATCACATTTTACCGTCCCTCATTCATTCAACATTTTTTAATTGCCTATTATAATAAGAAAGAGTTGACATCTCTATGTAGGCAGCTGGGTCGTTCAGGCGAAACAGTCCTGAATTTGAAATCAGGGAGTCCTGAGTCTAAATCCAACCTCAGATACTTTCAAGCTATGTGACCCTGAACAAATCATTGCACTTCCTAATCTAGAAACTATTTAGATATAATCTAGATATTATTTACATAGTTTATCCGTAAACTATATAACAAAATGTATTGTATAACTCTATAACACAACTATACATTACATAGTTTATATACAAACTGTATTATATGTCACATTTAATATATTATATGACTAAATAATATAACTATACATTATATAGTTTATATGCAAACTACAGGATATGTACCACATGCAATATGCTATATAACTATATAATATAACTATGCATTATTTATATGCAAACTTTGTGCTATATTCATGTGACATATTATATAACGATATAATACAACTACGTATTTTGCAATTTATATAAAAACTATATGATATATATGTAATATATAACTATACAATATAACCATACATTATGTTATTCATATATATAAGATATATGATATATGCCACATGTAATATATGACTATACATTATATCATCATTCTATATAAGTTATATGGTATATACATGTGCTGTGTTAATACAACTATATATTATATAATTATTTACAAACTATGTGTCATATACAACATATGTAACTATTTTTAATGTAACTCCATAGTATGTATTATATAGCTTATTTATAGATAATATATCACATATAACATTATAGAGATATATATTTTATAACTATATAACATGTAATTATGTGATAAAACTATGCATTATATAGTTTATATATAGACAATATAATATATAACGTGTAGCTACACATTGCATAACTATGCATATTATATAGTTCATGTGCAAACTATATGATATAGAATATATGTAACTATATATGATATAGTTTATAATAAACTATGTAATATAACATAAACCGTGTATCATTTTCAATATGGTTTATATCACCTGTAAGCAATACTTAATTTCCTAATCTATAAATTGGGGATAATCAGTCAATCAACAAACATTTGTTAAGCACCTACTCACTACGCCAATCACTGAGCTAAGTGCTGGGGATACAAAAGGCACTTTTAATGGCAAAAGAAAGTCCCTGCCCCCCCAGGAACTCCAATAGCCCAAACTTACAGGTTGTCGTGAGAATCTAATGAGAGAAAGGGTAAAGGGCTTTGCAAATCGTCAAGTACTGGATGAATGTTAGCTACTATCTTTACAGCATTTAAAGTTATATCCATGATTTCATTTGGGCCTGACAACAACCTTGGGAGATAGAGACTTCAGGGCTTAAGCCCATTTTACAGTTGAGGACATCAAAGCTCGGGTGGCTTGCCCAGGTCAAACAGCTGGTTAGAGTTAGAGGCTGGATCTGAAACTCAGATCTTCTGGACTCCAGGTCCAAACCTGCAGTCATAATGCCTTTCTCTCTGGTTTGCATGACACTGTGTTAGGCAAGAGAGGTACTAAGAAGTTTAGTAGGACATAGCCTCTGTCTTGCTCCTTCTGTTTACCAGCTAGTAGACAAGATAAATTAGGTTGATGGTGGGCTAGTATTTGACTTGATTAGAATTTTATCGTGGATACTAGCAAGAACATTAGATTTCTAAGAAACAGTATTTGGATCATGCCATCCTTTCATCACTATAAGCAATGTACCAGAGAGTGCAGGGATTGGAAGTATATGGCACATCCAGGATGCCTTGAGGATGTGTCATAGTACTGTGTTATTTGATTCTCACTACCACCTGGGAGGATAGGAACTAGCCTGTGAACCTCTTCTCTGGAGTATATGGGGCATTCAGGGAAGATTAGTTCCTCTGGTGTGAGGGCTGCTCATCCTCCTTTGGTGTTCACCTGTGGCTCCAAGAAGTTCTAGCATGCGCAGTGGCCACATCCTAGTAAACTGTCTTGGCAGATGGACTAAAGCAGTTTCAGGGTCACTGATAGGCTTCATACCCTTTGGCAAGTTAGTGGGGTGTCTACCCCAACCATGTGAAGACTTTCCTGGAGGAATGGATGGATGAGGACAATTTGTTCCAATGGCCATGAAGGAGGCTGGAGTGGGTGCTGTGCTTGGCCAGACATGGAAGACACCAAGGTCATCCGCTGCATCCTGGGCCATCGCCAGCCATCCTGACTTTTGTCTTGCCACTGGACTCTGATGCCACTTATGTCTGATTCATGCATGAATCAAGACAGCACACTCATGGTGTCATTGGTCCTCTTCGAATATGAGGGATGAACAAGAACACAAACCACTACTTTACAGATAAGGAAAAACGGCTTCTCTCCCACATTTGATTTTGACATCCCTAGAGATAAAACACATCCACAAATAACTAAGGAAGCATGGCCTAGGAGACAGTATGTTGGACCTGGAATCAGGAGGACCTGGGTTCAAATCCCACCACTGACACTTACTAGATGTATTATTCTGGGCAAGTCATTTAACTGCTGTAAGCCTCAGTGTCCTCCTTTGCGAAATGGGGATAACAATGAATATAGCACCTGTCTCATGGAATTGTCATGAGGTTTAAATGAGATGATGGATTTAAAACAACTTGTGATCATGAAACCGTTATATAAATGCCTAGTTATTATCACACAGATTAGCACATGATAACTACTAGGAGATCAAGTGAATTTTAGTTAATTTCTAATAAAGACAAATTCCTAGAAGATAGGATCAGAGCTAGAAGGGACCTCACAGGCCATTTAGCTTAGTCTCCTTATTTTACAGATGAGGAAACTGAGGCCCAAGAAAGTCCAGTGATTTCTTCAAGGTCATACAGGGAGTAAATGACAAGTGGGATATTAACCTAGGTCCTCTGACTCCAGGGCTAGATTCTTTTTTGACTCCAGACCTTTGGTCAATGGAGATCTAACTGGCCAACATCCTCCCTTTCACTGTACTCAAGTCCTAAATGCATTTTAAAAAAAAAGATATGTATAAGGGCAGCTAGGTGGCACAGTGGGTAGAGCATTGGCCCTGAAGTCAGGAGGACTTGAGTTCAAATCCAACCTCAGATTAAACACCTGACACTTACTAGCTGTGTGACCCTGGGCAAGTCACTTAGCCCCAATTGCCTAAAAAAGAAAACAAAAAATATGGATATCAAGGAATTTTCCCAGATATAAATAAAAGATGATTGACCTCCATTTTCTAGGCTACAAAAACCATTTTCTATCCTGATAGTCAAAAGAAAGAAATCTCTTCTGGATTTGATTCAAAGGTGAAGGTTATTTAGATTTAAAAAATTTTTCCCATGAAACAGTGGATGAACATTGGACAAACACTCTGAATACCTAGAGTTGGGTTCCAGGCAGGGGCATGCTGGCAAATGTTTAACCATCAGCTCTCTGAAGGAAAAAAACCTCAAGCAAACAAACCCTTTTCAAGTTTAATATGTATTATGAATATTTTTCCATGACTTTCTTAAGTCTAGACAATCAACAAAATAATCAGTCAAACCCTGATGTGTAGAATTTGTCTGTTTCCAGGATGCAAATGTTCACACTGAAAATTTTAACAATCAGCTCTTAGGAGCCAATAAGAGCTGGTAGCAGCACATCCCTATCTCCAACTGAGTCTATGACTGGGGTCTGTCCAGAGAACAAGGCAAGGACTCGTACAGTAAGGAGTCTCCAATGAAAGGGGGGAGAGAGAGAAAGAAAGAGAGAGAGACAGAGACAGTCAGAGACAGAGAGAGACAGAGAGACAGAGACAGAGAGACAGAGACAGAGAGAGTTCAAGCTTTAAGAAAAGAAGGCTTAGGGACAACAAAGTAGTCACCTCCCAGTATTTGAAGAGATGTCCTTTGGAAGATATGACTTCTGCTTGACTCTGGAGGAAAGAGCTAGAAACAGAGGGTAGAACTTGTAGAGAGATTTTGATTCACCTTGAGTAAACTCACTAACCATTGGAAGTGGGCTGTGCTGCTTTGGAAGGCAGGGAGTTCCCCCTCACAGGTGGACTTTAAGCAAAGGCCTGGATGAACACTTGTGGGGGCTCTTGGGAGGGAGGGATTTTGTTCAGCTGGAGTTTGGACCTCATGGCCTCTGCAGCTCCTTCCAGCTCTGGCATTCTGAGAGACTGTGGAATGCTCTAACTTGGGTCACACAGACGTTGTCAGAGCTTACTCATCTGTTTCAGGCCTGGCCTCCTCACCAAGATGGCTGGACACAGTGGGCTTGGCCGGGAGATGCTCATCTGGGGTCACCGAGGCCCGCTGGAGGCAGCCAGAGGGAAGGAGGGTGTGCCATTTGGAATTCTCTGTGACATTCTTACCATTTGTCATCCAGCTGAACTCTCAATTAGATCATGATGAATGGGGGAGAACGGCCAAAAGCACATACCCCAAATCCTTTTTTCATTCCTGACATTTTCTAACAAATGACCCAAGATTGTCTTCTTTCATCTAGGGCAGAAGAGCTCCACGGTTTGGGGAAAAGAACGTTGGCCTGAGCCTCATGGGACTCCTCTGCGTTTGAGTCCCAGGTCCACCACTCACTAGTTCTGTGACCTGGGGCAAGTCCCTTGACCCCTCTGCTCCTCAGTTACCTCATCTGAAAAGTGGGGATAACATCTACCCTGCTTTTAAATTTAATTCCTTTTTTTCCCAAACAGAGCTATTGTGAAAAATCACATGAGAACGGATTTAAGTTTAGAGTAGGAAGAGGCTTTTGAAGTCACCCACTTTGATATCTTTATTTAACAGATGAAGAAATCAGCACCCAAGGACATTAAGTAGTGACTTGCCCAAGGTCAGAGAAATCATAAATAAGCTGAACTGACATTCAAACCCAGGTCCTCTGACTCTGTCTTTCCACTACATCATACTGAGACAACTGGGTGGTGTAGTGGATAGAGCATCAGGCCTGGGGTCAGGAAGACCTGAGTTCAAATGTCCTCAGGCACTTCCTAGCTGTGTGACCCTGGGCAAGTCATTTAACCCTGTTTGCCTTGGTTTCCTCATCTGTAAATGAGCTGGTGAAGGAAACCACTCCAGTATCTTTGCCAAGAAAAGCCCAAAAGGGGTCACAAAGAATTGGACACAACTGAAATGATTGAAAATTGTTAATCAACCCCCAGGCTTCCAAGGGAAGTGAACTCCAGGATAAAGACCCCCTGATCTAGAGTATCGTGCTTAGTGGGACATCACATTTTAAGGGGGGCATTAGCAAACAACAGAAGCAACATGGTGTCTATTGGACAGAATGCTGGACTTGGAGTCAGAAAGTCCTGGGTTCAGATCCCTGCTCTCCTATTTACTAACAGTGTAATCTCAACCCCTTCAGACTATAGGCAATTTTCTAAGAATACATGATAGATGGGCTATGGCCTGCCTTGGAGTCAGTTGCTGTAACAAGAAGGTAACAGATTCAATGGCAGCTGTCCAACTGTAGAACGATTTGCTTCACAAGGGCTCCCCATCACAAGAAATACTTAAGGAAAGGCTAAGTTCTCTTTGATTTAACAGGGATTTATTAAGACCTTACTATGTGTAAGGATCTTAGTTAGACTCTGGGGATACGTCTTCAGTTCCATGCCCTCTACAAGTTCATGAGCTTCTGGGGATATGATAAGCACAAAAAGCAGTATCCTATGAGAAAAATGGAGGAAGGGAGAAAGCACTCCCACCTGGAGGTGGAGCAAGGAAGGATGAGGGGAGGCTTCACGGAGGAGGTGGCATCTAATTTGAGCCTCAAAGAAGACAAGAATTCTGAGGGTAGCTTATAGGTCAGCTACTGATCAGAGATGCTGAAAAGGGGATCTTTGCATTGAATAGATGCATTAGCTGACTTTTTGATCAATTTCAGCAAAAAACATGCTATGATTCTCTTGCAATGTAAAGTGGCAAAAAAAAAAGCATTGAATTTGGAGTCAGGAGCTGTGGTTTCAGGTACTAGCTTTGCCACTTACTAATGGTACGATCTTGCTCAAGTCACTTACCAGCTGTGAAATTCAGTTTCCCCTTCTGTAACATAGAGGCAATAACCACTTTACGGAGTTGTGGGGATCAAATGAAGCAATTCAAGAGAAAAGTGCTTTACTAATGTAAGGTGTTATAGTTATGAATAATAATCCCAAATTCTTGCTATCTCGAGACAAAAAAGAACCTCTTATGAATTTGTGAAGAATTTCCTAGAATTTATGCACCAGGACCGAAATAATTTTCAAAAGATAATTCAGTTCAATTCAATAAGTATTTACTAAGCCAGGCACTGTGTTGTGTGTTAGAGATACAAAGAAACAGCTCCTGCCTTCATTGAGCCTACATTTTACTGGTAACATTTAAAAAAAGAGTTTAGCACATTGGGTACATATAATTAGTACATTTAATACATTTAAAAAGTTTACTACAGTTAGTACATTTAGTTTGGTTTGATTAGTCTGGTTTAAGCACTGGCTTTTTGAGCCAGATTTACCTGTATGACTTTAGGCAAGTGACTTAAGCTCTCTTGGGCTCGATTTTCTTGTCTGTGAAATGGGATTGGACTGGACTGGATGGTTTCTAAGACTCCTTTTATGAGCTGACCAAGGCTCTACTTTTCACTCAGCTGCTTATTGGAACCCTGCCTACCCATATTTTTGCATCTCATCACTGGTTTATTCATGCAAGAGTTTGTACCAATTATTTTCTTTGACCACAATCTTCATACTTTTAAAAAACAATACCCTCACCAATCCCTCCTTGTACCCCAACCCCTTGTAACCAAAATGTATAGTTAAACAAAACAAACCAACATATTGCTGTCAACATACGCCTCATTCTGAACCTGTCATCTACCAATTCTGTGATGAGAGAAGGGAGCTTTGTTTCACTAAGAGAGCCCTCTGAAGTGATGCTTGGTTATTTCACTGATCAGCGTTCTGATGTCATACATTATTTTGGTCATTGTGTGAAGTTTTCTCCTGGTACCACATTCTTTTACTCTGTACCTAAGACTTCCTACAAGTCTTTTCAGATATTCCACAATTCTTCATAGTTGCCATTTCTTATGGCATTATAATATTTCATTACATTTCTATCACAGTTTGTTAATCATTCCTAAACTGATAATCACCTACTTTCTCATTTTATTTTGCTTTGCTTTTTTTAACTACCACCAAAAGAGCGGCTATAAATATTTATGCACATATGGAACCTTCACTTCTGTCTTTGACCTCTTTGGGGTATATGCCTAGGAGTTAGATCAATTTAGTGACTTTTCTAGCATATTTCCAAATTGTTTTCCAGAATGGTTGGACCAGTTTGCAACTCTACTAACAATGTATTAATGTGCCTATGTTTCGTCATCTGCAAAATGAGCTGGAGAAGTAAATGGCAAACCACTTCAATATCTTTGCCCAGAAAACCCTAATGGGATCACGAAGAGCTAGACATAACTGCAATGACTCAACACCAGCAAAAGCAACAACAACTTCCCTTGGTGAGGCAATCAGTAAGAATGTATTAAGAGCCTGCCATGTGCCAGTCACTGTGCTAAGCCTCTCTAACATTTGCCGTTATCTAATCTATCATCATTGCCAATCTGATGAGTTTGAGGAAAACCTCAGAGTTGTTTTACTTGGCATAACTCTAATGATTGTGATTTGCAATATTAGATGAAGGCAATAGGATACAGACAAAAGAATTTCCTTTAAGGCACGGTCTTCAGAAATACACTGTACGTAGACACGGCAACTATCCATAGAAGAATTTTAAATTCACATCTGGCACATCTCTCCAACCTGCAGGTTGAAGAAATGAGTGACCTTGCTTCACATCAGGAGAAATTCCCCTTCATTCCCTGTCCTCCCCCTCCCAACATCCGTGGCTCTCCCAGACACCCTCTGACACAGTATAGTGTGGAAGGGAAAACTCAATTTGGCAAGTAGATGGAACACTTAGTACTCCCTTCCCACACCTACCAAATGCAACAGTTGCTAGGTTGGATGGTGATATCTCACAGTTATTTCTCATATCTTTAAGTTCCATTACAATGGGATGAGTTAGGACTCTGGGTGCCAAGAATGAGTTTTATAATCATAAGAATCAGAAACTTTTAATGTGAAAAAGCATCTTCTAGGTTGGAAGAAAGGAGACTTAGTGATAACTTTTAAAAAATTATAACTAGCTCCATATTGCTATCTGGAAGAGCTGACTAGCTCAGAATTCTCTGAAACTGTCCGAGGACACTCCAGTTTATCTCATTTTCTCTGCCAGTCAGCAATACCCAGGTTTCGCTTTCAAGCTCTTAATTTTTGGCTTCCTTGAAATACAGGTCGAAGGAGTTGGTGCAAGTGAAGGAATAGGAGCAAATGATTTCCAAGGGGACCTTCCACCTCAGGATCTATTATCACTTCCTACTCAACAATCCAGTTGAACCATTTAATTAGTTTAATTTAAGTTGGCTTTTCAATCCAATTTAATACTATTTACTAAGCACTTATTATGTGCTAGGCATGTAGGCAGAGAAAGCATGGAGTAATGGATAGAGAGCTGGCCTTGGAGTAAGGAGTTCGAGTCCCACCTGTCACATTCTGCCTGTGTGAGCATTTTTCAGTGCTCCCAAGCGACAGGTGCAGGGTCTTCATTGGCAGAGTGAGGTTCAACATTGAGAGCTTCCCATGACAACACAATTACAGGCCAGGTTTTAAAAAAAAAGCTGAAGGGGAGGCACTTCCAGGAACATACGTTCTATGAGGGCAACATGATAGACAGCTAAGTACTGGTGACTGGGAAAGAGACAATAATCTAGTTTGGTTGAAACCAGAGGGATTATATGAGATAAGTCTGGAAAGGTGGTTTGAAGCGAGATTAGAACACAAGATCCCATGGTCCCAGATCTTGAGCTAGAAGACACCTCAGAGGTCATCCAATCCATTTTGCAGATCCATCAGTCCACCATTTTACAGATGAGAAAGTTGAGACCTAGAGAGATTAAATGGCTTGTCCCAGTCAAAGATATGGAAGGCCTTGAATAATATAAAGCAGCACCCACAGAGGGCACCCTTATTATTGAGCTTTCTTTATTTGGTTGATGGATCGGAGAAAAAAATGTGCGCGCTTATGCGCGTGTGCGCGCGCGCACGCACACACACAGATACAATAAAACTCATACAGCATTTAGTCATTCTGTAGGTCCACAATGCTTCAAATGACTCTCTCTCAAGAGAAGTTTGTGTCCTATGGCTATGTTAGAATTCACATTTATTCTAAAGTTCAACATGGAGGGCATAGACACGGGCATTTCTAAACTTAATTTAAAACTACTCTTCTCCTGGCTTTAGGTGTATGTTGTATCCAGATTGGTAAGTCTGATTAGGTTTAACAATGAGCATGTATGAAATGGAGTAGTGACAATTTTTGGCTCAGGCCTGGGTAGAATTATGCCCTCAAATAAATGTTTAAAAAAATGCCTACAGTTCGGTCTCTGGAAATGTATTTCCAATGGCTTAGAGTTGTTCATGGTAAATTGTCTGTCTTGAAGGACCAGAGAGTCCTTTTAAAGTGTGCTCAAGATAGATTTGAGTTCTGGATTTAGAGTCTGAAGATCCAGAGTGGAGGATCAGAATCCCAGAATCCCAGAATCTCAGAGTTGAAAGGAGTTCCAAGGCCTACTAGTCCAACCAGTATATGGATCAGAAGGTATTCCTGCTGCAACGCCCTCAAGCAGAAGTCACTCCTACTTCTTCATCTGATTTCTTACTTTCATTCTTCTCATGCTATTCTTTCCTAATTTTCATTTTATCATTATATTTTATTCTTGTGCTTGTTTCTCTCCATTCCCCCAACTCTGCTGTCCACCATATTTCTCCTCTCAAGTTCCTATATTTCTTCACATAAGTAACAGGTTAGTATGTAATGCTGAAGCAGCATGGTGTAGTCAATTGAGGGATGGACTTGAAGTCAGGAAGACCCGGAATTAAGTATTGTCTTTGCCACATGCTGGTTTTGCAGTACTGGGCTAGTCTGCGCCCCAGTGCCCACTAAGGTGCCAAGCAGGTACCTATTTGCTTTGATGAAGGGGTTCCCTCACTGGGAGTTTCTCTTAGATATCTCTTCGATTCTCTTAGATTTATGAAGCCATAAATCTAAGCTCTTTCTCTCTCTCTCTAACCTTCCCATCCTCCCTCTGTCCCCCCCATACACACATATTTATATGTGTGCATGCATATATACATATATATATGTGTGTGTATATACATATACACACACACATATATGTATGCATTTCACTCTATCCCAACAATACACATATGCTTTTAAAAAAAAATCTATTCTGCCCTTCAGTGATTGGTATTTGATTTTTTTCTTGGCCTTCTTTGGGATATTTCTAGACAGGGAAAGGTCCAATTAAAAAATTCCATTAAAATACCACTAAAAATAAAAATGAATCCATATTCAGAAAATTAAAACCTGATATTGACTCCTTTCCTTAGAAGAGAAACCTAGAGATGTTCAAGTTGCAAGTGGGTTATTTTCATAGTGTTTTCAAAGTAGAGATACTTTGTAATTTTTCCATACTCCATCCATCCATGCAATCAGTCCAGTCTCTCCATTATCATATACAAACTTAGTCCTCTCTGAGGAATCTTGGTGACATTTCTCCCATGTAATTTAGTATCATTTTCTTATCCTCATTTTCTGCCATGTTTAGAGTAAAAACTCTTTAGCAACATACCTGCCTGGCTAATTTTATTTCATTTTCCATTTGGCCAAAATGAGCCCGCCTTTTAATTTATATGGAAATCTGAACTGTGTGCTCCTGTCTCAGAGTTTTTAACTTTGACCTCCAGTTGACTCTTGTCGACTATGTGACCTTGCACCCTGATTTTTCGGGTTACTTCCTGTACTTCATTTGAAGTGTACATAAATCACATCTTAGGTCAACCCTTTCCTTAACATGAATAATATTTGTGTTCTCGCTGTGCAACACAATTTTACAACAATGCCAATTTATTTTTTTTGGCAGCCTAGAGCTTCTTAGCTTTTTTTTTTAAGGTCCTATTAAATTTCAAACCTCTCTTAACTTTCAAGGTGACTGTGGTTTTAATGCACTCACTTTTCACCTTAGGAGACCTTAGTGCAAATCTGGATAATGTCATGTGTGAAGTGTACTTGGGATTCAGTGGGTCCAAAGAAAATCAGCGACTATTTGGAATGATTAGTTATGAGGTTATGAGAGTAGAATTGGATCTGAATAATAACGACAACAACAATAGACATTGATATAGTGCTTTGCAGTTTTAAAGCACTTTGCATATGTCACATGAACACTCTGTCCCTCTCAGAGCCAGCCACGTTACATTTCTCCTTAAGTTCTCAGTGGGGAAGTGGGAGAAGTTGGGATATCTCTTTTCTCTGTTATCAGTTCAAATTCTCACTGGCTGTGCTCCTCCCATTTGTTAAAGGTTAGAGTCCAGCATCCAGTTCCATCTGACAATTTCGGGGTAACTTTTATAAAGGAATATTTACTTGGAAACTACAGCAAATGTACAAACATTGCACCCACACTCCGCACCCAATACCTCTGGAGCATACTCTCCCTATATGACCTAAATTTCAGAGGGAGCAGGCTCAAAACCTAGCTTGATTCCTACAAGCCCTTGATCCCATTAAATGTGTGTCTAAAGGTGGCCTTGCTGCTCCTGAGTTTTCATTTCAGCTTTCACTGGCATAAGACAAAAAGGACTCTCTCAAAGATCCCTCCTTGCTCCTTGAGGCTAGGCTGGCTATAACGTGCAGCCTGGAACCCATGATCTGGAGTACCTTCACGATGACCTTTTGAATTCACTAGGGCACGAGACTCTGTTCCCTTCACCTAGAATTGAAAAAGAATAAACAAAAAGACCAAGAATTGAGACCTTTCTTTTTCTCTCGGGAGTCATATGGCCTTAGAAAAGGAAGGTCTCACGACTGTCTGTCTTATTTCAGATGCCATGAGCAAGATAGTCAGAGACGGCATCAACAGCAAGTAGCTGAAGCTGAGAGGTCTTTTGGAAGATACCAACACTTCACCTGTTTGTTGTTCTTATTCACTTGTTTCAGTTGTGTCTGACTCTCTGTGACCCCGTTTTGGGTTTTCTTGGCAAAGATACTGCAGTGGTTTGCCATTTTCTTCTCCAGCCCATTTTACAGATGAGGAAACTGAAGCAAACAGGGTCAGGTGACTTGCCCACGGTCACACAGCTAGTAAGTGTCTGAGGCCAGATTTGAACTCAGGTCTTCCTGATTCCAGGCCCAATGTTCTATCCATTGTGCCACCTAGCTATGCAGCCAATCCAAAAAGGCTCCTCCCAATCACATGGTTAGTCAATCAGAACCAGTGACAAAAAGTCCATGTATGCTCCAACATCTCTCAAAGTCATTTCAGTTACATGTGGTCATCATGATTGTCCTGGAAGTAAGCTTCCTGGCATCTTCCATGTGGAGAAATTGAATCACCCAAGCAAGCTGATGGGGTCTGCACTTATGCCAGACCTCCATTACACACACATTATGTCATCTGGATAGTATTCATTATCCAATTTAATTCTCTCAATAATCCCATGGAGTGGATAGTTCAAGAAATCTTTTTTGTCTGGATCTGTAATTTTATTGGCAAAGGGAATTCTACAGATGGAAATTCTGTACGTAGGTATAGATGGGCAACTTGTCTGTAATGTCACACAGCCAGTGTGTGTCAGAGATAGGGCTTGGAGGAGTCTTCCTGACTCCAAGGCTTGCAATGGTTGTCCCTCTATCCCCTCTGCCATGATGTTTTTCAAGTATCTCAAGTGTAAGTATTATCATCTCCGTTTTGCATCCAAGGAAACAGGTCTAGAGTGATGAAGTGACTTGTCTAAGGTCACATAGCTAGTCCGTGAAAGAGCTGGGACTCAAACCCAATTCTCTTTGTTTAGAGTCTAATGAGTACTCTGACCATGACACCACACTGCCTTATGAAGGACTGGGCTGGATTTATGTGCAGGCCACATGGACCACAGGCGCTATAAGGCAGAGGTGTAAGGCTTCTTTTCTCACCTGCTTCTCTGGGTTGGTGATTTCCTCTTTTGCTTTCTCTTAAGTAAGTAAGTCTCCTTTAATTAAAATGACATTGTTGAATGATTTTGTAATCTCTGGTTTGTTTCTAGAAGCTATCATATTGCACAGTTGGGAAATCAATGAAGCAAAAACCAAGAGATTGAGTAGATGCCTTTGCTCCCAAGGGATAGCTGGGGGGGGGGCAGGCGGGGGGCTGAGTGGGAGAGAGGGGGATGGTCAGCATTTGGGAAAAGAGGGCTAAAAGGAGGAGAGAATGTCAAATACCCACCAAGAATTTTCTCACAGCTAAGATCCACGTGCTTTCCCTGGAAAGGTTTTTTTTTTTTATTATTCCCTCTCCCCCCAATACATACACCTTGTCCTTCAGTCTCCCCTCAGTTCTTGGGCAAACAGGAGACAGTACAGAAAACCTTGTATCTACATTAGGAAGACCTGGGCTTACATCCTGATTTCATTTTGTATTAGTTGTAAGACACTGGACAAATTTATTAACCTCTCTGGAGCTCAGTTCTTTCATCGGTTGAAAGAACAGCATGATATAATGGAAAAAATCACAGGCTTAGGCAGGGATCCTAGGCTGAAGCCTGGCTCTGGTATTTTCAAGTTATGTGGCCATGGGTAAATCACAATCTCTGCAAGCCTCAGTTTGCCCATTGGTAAAATGGAGATAATAATATTTTCATGGTGTGTCTTGGAGGTTTGTTGTGGGGAAAGTTTTGTGAACTTTAAAATGTGTTCTAAATGTGAATTATCCAATTCAATTTAACAAATATTTATTGACTGCCTACTATATGTTAGAGTCTGTGATAGGCACTAGAGACACAAAGGAAAAATATGAAAAGTCCCTGCCTTCAAGAATTCTACTGTGAGTTACAACATTTCCACAGGTCAACCAGTCAATAAATGACCCCTAAGTGTGTACCATGTGCTTTGACATGAAAGAGAGGGAGATGGAGAGGGAGGAGGGAGGGAGGGAAGGAGAGGAAGAAAGTTCTTGCTCTCATGAAGCTTCCTTTCATTGGGTGAGAACACATGTCCACATATATGAATATAAGTATATATCAAATTTGGGGTGGGGTGGGACCTATTATTTTGTCGACTGAGAAACTCTTGTCTGTGCAGGTTGGAAGACTGCTAGTCTTAGAGTCACCTGAAGACACTGAGAGGTTAAGTGATTTTACCCAGGGCTGTGGCCAGTACAGTCAGAGATTGGACATGAACCCAGTCCACCCAAGGGTGGCACTCTATCCACTGTGCCATGGTTGTGAAAATACATTGAAAATAATTTTGAGGTAATATTGGTGGGCAAGATGCTAGTGCTTAGAGACATTTGGAATACCTCAAGAAAATTGAACATAAAAACAGAGCTGTAACTTGAAGGTAAATACAAAATATTTTGGGGTGGAGGTAGGGAGATCACAAAGAGCCAAGAAGGGGTGGATTAACAAAAGCTTTGTATGGTATATTGGAAATGGCGTTGGCATCAGAAGTCTTAGATTCAAACCTTGCTCTTACTAACTGTGTAGGCAAATCACTTCACATCTCCATGCCTCAGTTTACTCAGCTGTAGAAAACAGAGGGAATAGACTTGACCTCTAAGTTCCCTTCTAGCTCTGAATTTTTGGACAGTCTTATGATACTATATTGGAAGTAGCACCTGTGCTAAAACTTGTGACGGATTTCAGAAATGGAGATGGAGAGAGAGAATGTTCTCAGAGACAGCATGGAAGTGGGGAGGTGGCGGGGGTGGGGGTGAGGGAGAGATAGAGACAGAGACAAAGAAAGACAGAGAGATAGAGACAGAGAGATACAGAGAGGAAGAGAAGGGGGGAGAGATAGAAGAGGGGAGAGGTGAAGGGGGAGGGAGAGAGAGCACATTTATTAAGTGTTTACTGTGTTCCAGTCACTGTGCTAAGTCTGAGAATGCAAACACAAGCAAAAAGAAAGACAATCCCAGACTTCAAGGAACTAATAATGGAGGAAGAAAACCCATTAAAGGGAAGTACGAGGGGGAGAGAGTGGAAAGTTTCCTGCTGGGGTGAGATAGAGAGGTGATCTGGGGCATCATGGGCTGGTCTGGGTTCGAAGAGAGCGTGACGGAGATCTGGATGGAATGTTGCATAAATATTGGGACTGTCATCATCACTTTGTGTTATTATCATTCCTCTCTGTAGAATGAGACTAGCCTGTAAAATTGTGTATCTGGAGTTCCTGAACTGCTTGCTTCACAGGGTAGTGATGTTATAAAATCGTACTTATATGATTACTTTGCATTCATTCTCACACAACATTGGGATATGTTTATCTAATCTTTTTCATTCAATTACAATTACTGAGAAAGTGGAAATTGATGCCTTGCAATAATTTGATATTTGGGCACCGTAGGAACGCCAATGATTGACTTGACAGTTGCCATGTCCACATGAAAGCATCAAAGAATGACCTTTCCCGAAAAGCTTTGGAATCCTATTTGACATTCATTTTTATGAATGACCCCATCACAAAAGGGGACCATTCTAGGGTTGTTAATATATCATGGTACAGTAGAAAGAATTGGAGTCAGAGAACCCAGGTTCAAATCCAGACTCTACCATTTGCTATCATTGTGACCTTCTGCAAATGACTTAACTTCTCCGGTTCTCATATTTTTTCCACCTATAAAATAAAATGAAAACTCAATGACATCTGAAAACCTTCCAGTTTTGAATTTATGATCTTCTGATATTCCTAGGAGGACATGTCCTCTAGCTGGACATTGGCACAGGCCACCTTGCCCAGTACATGTATTTCAGCCCTGGAGGAGAGAAGATAAGATACCCTGGATCAACACTTTTTCTGTAAGATGACATCCATAATTTTCATTCTTATGTCTTGAAATGTATCAGGGTCTTTGGTTTCATGATTTTAATTGTTGAGTCAGCCAATGAGAATATTGGTGTGTAGCTAAAATTATCCTCCTGTGTTATTACAAAGCACTTACTTGAAAGTTCTAATCTTTCCACTCTGGAACAAAATGCCCAGTTTGTAAAGCGGCAGAAGAGTCACAGGGATGGCCCTGGACATCAAGTGTTTCTGATGTTAACTAGTGAGTAGGAGAGAGAGAGAAAGAGAGAGAGAGAGAGAGAGAGAGAGAGAGAGAGAGAGAGAGAGAGAGAGAGAGAGAGAGAGAGAGAGAGAGAGAGAGATGCAACATACGAATGCAACAGAATGCAAGATAGTGTCACTGTTCTCCGGCTTCAGGCTGGACACAATTTTACTGATTCCCCAGTGGAGTTTCTTAGAGTTCTAGGAGTTGAAACCTTGTTAGTGGAAACAGTTACTGACATTTCTATGGCTACTGAAAGTCTGCAAGGTATGTGATCTCATTTGAGCCATGACAGCCACTCTGTGAAGCAGGCATGACTGTTGCTATTTTAGCAGGATGTTGGTAGAGACTTATGTCCCACACAACAGTTAGATTATTGTCCCTATTTTGCAAATGAAGAGATTAAGGATTAAGGAAGCTAAGTGAAATGCCCAGATTCACAAAGCTAGTGTTAGAGGCAGCATTTTAAAACAAATTTTCCTCCTTCTGAGTCCAGCATTCTAACCGCTTCACCTCCCGAGTGTGGGAAGGTGGGAAAAGGTGTCAGATCGAATGGGCAGAGAGGTCGAAAGAAAGCTAGATTTGTCTCTTTCCCCAGGAGTGCTGACCTTCCCCCTGGTGTGGATGGGGCTATGAGAAATCCCTACGCCCACTCTTGGTGTTAGCGGCGTTCCTTCTGCTTATACACACAATCTTGATTTATAGGGGCAGTCCAGCAAGCATCTGAGTCTAATTACCTGGATATATGAAAGTTCAAAAGAGCTTGTCTCAGTTAGCCATTCAGGGATGCTCTTTACCAAAAGCAGATGGAAAAAATAAAACACTGTAGTTTATGGCTATTTTTTCTATTTGAAAAGGGGAGGGGGAAGGAGAGAGAACAAAAAGAGTTGCCAAATTGATCCTTGTCAAGCCCTAATTAAATATTATTCATGATTGATTCGGCTGTTGATATGTTCTGTGTTTTAGCAGTCATAAATATTTTTAAAGAATGGAATAACCTATTTTTGTGTAACCATAATCCATCATGCATACCGAAGTGAGCACAAGGTCCTGCTGAGCCAGCCAGCCAGTCCTCCTTCTATGGAACTAGGAAGGAAAATACCCTGTAAAGCACCCTTTTCAATAGACCCAGAACTTCCTTATGGCCAAGACAGGAAAGGGACATGTTTACATATTTGTTCAGGCCAATGTTTATTCCAGTTGCTTGTGTTTTCAGGTGGGAAGGTATGGATAAGATAATTCACTTAAATCAAGTTGAAGCAAAGAATATTGGGAACTCATTACATTTAGAGGCAGGACTAGGGGTGAGCAAACTGGGCAGTCCACTAGGGCTGAAAGCATTGGTGGGAGCAACCAATACATGTCGATTTTTAATGCTAAAAAATCCCATGCTGCATGTATTTATATTGTGATAAGTCAGGTTGTATGAGTTATATTGAAGATTCAAAACCTCTGATAAACAATATCCCTGGTAATATCCTCTGATAAACAATATCCCTAGTTTAGCTGAATTTGTCTTAAAAAGTTAGTTTGAGCCCATGTTTCTTTCTGCTTTCCTTGGGTGCCAAAGAAATTATAGCCCAGAGAAATTAAATGACTACTCCAAGGTCACACAGCTTAAAGAGCCAGGGCTTGAATTGAGGTTTTCTAATTCCAGATCTGGTATTCTTTTCATTTTGCTATGTTGTCTCTCCAAGAAGCCCTGAGGTTCCATCTACTTCTTAATTATATAATTCTCTGATTTTTCAGAGTTTAAAAAATTTTAGGATCATAGGTTTAGAGCTCAAAGTAGCCTTTGAGATTGTCCTGGTGCAATGGAAAGGACACTGACTGTGGCTAGAACCCTGGGGTCCAAATTCTGATGCCTCTGACCCTTATTATCTCTGTGACCTTGCACAAGTCATTTTACTTCTTTTTTTTCATCTGTAAAATGAGGGCATTAGATTAAATGGTCTCTGAGATTCCTTCACCCTCAAACTCAAGATCCTTAAAGTAAGAAGAGCAAGATGAAGCCGGGATGGAACCAAATAAGTTTAGTATAGAAATAGTTCTGCAAAGCACCTGCTGGGTTTTTTAAAGAGCAAGCTGGATGGCTAGATGCAGCCTTATACAAGGTCAGTTAGGCTTCTCAGCCTTCTGGTCACCAGGCTCTGCTCCCAAGGAATGTGGGTGGAGGCAAATTTCAGGGGGAGCCCCATACGGCACTCAGATTGATGATTTAAAGCAACAAACCTTAGCATTGCCTTAGTCCATCACCGGGGGGCCTGCCGTCAGCCCTGCACTACCCCACTGTCCAGGGAGGTACAGAAAACAGGCAGCGCATGGACTGGAGTTTAGGTATTGATGAAGCCTTCTGACTCAGGACCTTGCTGAAATCTGACCTCTCTTACCCCACCTCTGATGCCTTTGGAAATCTGGGATTCATTTGGCTAACATTATTTTTAGCTCCACCTCTGATTTCTGTAGACAAAGTAAGTGTAAAAGTTTTGAGAATGACCTTACATACTTTCATGGGGGAGATTTTCCCCTCCCCAAGAGATCCTGGAAAGATGTAGGCAGGCATCCTAAGCAGAATTTGTGGTTAAATTTGTGAATTAAGCAGCTAATCTAAGCCCTGTGTAATTTGCATGACAAGTGACAGCTTGTGTGAAAATAACCTGCCCAGATCCTGTTACCCATTTGCATCAATTTTGCAGGGGAAAGGAGAATGTCACTGGAAGCCCATTAAGTCGCAGCCACCAGTGTTTTCCTAGGTGAAAGGGTAATTATTTTTGCTGTTTGTTCCTAATTTATTAATAGTCAGCACAGAACATTAGGGTAAAGGATTATTTCAAACAAAGTGACAAATCAAACGTGAGGAAGATACAGAGACCCAGTGAATGATAAGAAAAGCTATTAGTGCAAAGATAAGCTTTTGTTTGGAATCTGGAGGGCCGCTTGATTGGCAGCTCAGATGAAATGGGTATACTGCCTAGGAGGGAAGAAACACTTAAAAAGAATGCCCCAAGTAACCATCCGTTAGACTGAACAATGCTTATCTGGAGCTGACCTTCACTGCAGCCCTTCATTAAGTGGGGTAGTAGCTTCTCGAGAAGGCAGATTCTTCTTTTTTGAAAGCCTGCTGTTCCAGGACCCTGTCTTTCTTTGGAATTTTCAACATCATGTAATTTGAGAGGCATCCTGGCATAGTGGATAGAAAGCCTCAGAGTCATGAGGTTCTGGGTTCAAATTCTGCCTCCAAAACATACCTGCTGTGTGGATCTGGGCAATTCTCTTAACCTCTTAGTGCCCCCCCCCAGGCAGCTCTCTAAAAGCAAGTCACACATCTCATGTTCTGGTGACATGCTGCTAAATTGTGCTTTCTCTCAGTCTCTGCCTCTCTCTGTGTCTCTCTCTCTGGCTTGCTTTCTCTGACTCTAGCTGTAGCTCTCCATCCCTTCCCCATTTATATCTATACAATCATATCTTTCCATTCCTCTCTTTCTTTTTCCTTCTTTCCCATTCTCTCTGTCTTGTCTGCCTGTCTCTCTCTGTCTCTTCCTTCTTTGTTTTTGGCTCTCTCCTCTGTTTCTGTCGCTGTCTCTATATCTATATGTCCACATCTCTCTCTCCCTTCCTCTCCCTCTCTTTCACTCCTTCTCTCTCTCTCTCTTTCCTTCTTTCTTTCTTTCTTTCTTTCTTTCTTTCTTTCTTTCTTTCTTTCTTTCTTTCTTTCTTTCTTTCTGTCTTTCTCTTTCTCTCTCTCTCTTTCTCTCTTCCTTCCTTCCTTCCTTCCTTCCTTTCTTTCTTTCTTCCTTCCTTTCTTTCTTTCTTTCTTTCTTTCTTTCTTTCTTTCTTTCTTTCTTTCTTTCTTTCTTTCTTTCTTTCTTCTTTCTGTCTTGTCTGTCTCTGTCTCTCTCCTTGCCTCTTTCCCTCTGTCATTCCCATAGAACACACACACACACACACACACACACACACACATCCATCTTCTCTTCCTTCCTTCCTTCCTCTTTTTCTTTCTCTTTGTCTCTGTCTCTCCATCTCTGTCTCTGTCTCTCTTTGTCTCTCTCCTTATCTCTGTCACTCCCCCATCTATATCTATACTTCCATCTCTCTCTCTTCCTCCCTCTCTTTCTTTCTCTCTGTCTCTCTGTCTTGTCTTTCTGCCTGTCTCTCTGTCTCTATCTCTCTGTCACTCCCTCATCTGTATCTATAACTTCTCTCTCTGTCTCTGCCTCTCTGTCTGTCTCTCTCTTTTCCTCCCTCTCTTTCCCTCCTTTTCTTTCTCTCTCTGTCTCATCTTTCTCTTTCTCCTTTGTTACAAAGATTGTCTGGCTGGGTTGGAGATGCTATTTTTCTAATAAAAGTTACATCAAAACAAAAGCCAGTAATAAAAATAATCCCAGAGCTTTTGGAGCATATGTTGTAGAAATTTTTGATGAAAAATCTGCCCAAATGCCTGGAGTGTCTCCTTTTTCAGGCTAGAATCTGAGGTCTGGGAGGCAGGTGCAGATGGAAAAGAAGTTAAGTGTCCAAGAGGCCTTTGAGCTTAGCAAAATGTGGGAAAGTGAATTGAGGTGGGGCTGCATTTGTGAGGCAGCAGAGTATGGCAGAAGGAATGCTGAATGTGGCCTCATGGGACCTGAGTTCAAATTCTGACCCTGTTACTTACTACCTGTGTGACCTTAAGCCAATCACTTCACTTCCAAGGGACTCAGTTTTGTCTTCTATATACTGAGGAGACTGGTTTCTGAGGTCCCTCCAACTCTAGATTTATTATCTTCTAATTGCTTTGTCTACACGACACTAAGTTCACCTGAGTAATTTTGTCTACATGGTTGAGTAACTAGAAGCATATATTGAATGTACTCTCATATTGTCTTAATACAGGATGGAAACATGCCATTTAAAAAAAATTTTGTTGTAAAGCAGGCATTTTTTTTGTTATAATGTGAACTGTCTTCTTCAGTTCTGCCCTCAGATATTTGAGTAAAATCCCATAGAAAGTACAATATCAATCACCCACAGGAAGCGCTCACATTTCCTTTAGAAGTCAATTTGCCCTGCTCTTCCTTGATGAGGATGCAAGTATACTCCAAATACCCAAAGAATCATAGATAAAGAGTTAGATGGTACCTTAAAAATCATCTAGGTCACTCTCTTAATTTTAAAGATGGGGAAACTGAGGCACAAAGAGGTTAAGTGACTTGCTCAGCATCACAACAAGCAGTAGAGCCAAGATTTGAACTCAGCTCCTCTGGCTGCAGAGTCAGAATTCTTCCCCCTACTTCTGCTGCATTGCTGGGGTTCTTTTGGATTAAAAAAATGCTGTATGCATTTCTTATGTTTGAAAAAACCCTCATTCTAAAGAAACTTTGCCAGGGAGCCAGAAGCGGAATGCTACTTTGGGAATAAGCTGCTCTTTCCTCCCATGAAGTATATGGTTATCTGACCACGTAAGCCCTGACAGGAAATTGCCACCTTGATAAGAGGGTAACATGCATGAACTTGGGGGAACCTGATACAATGTCAGAGCCTGCCAATGAGTGGTAGATGTTAACCTTCTGGGAAGACCCTCATACACAGCAGAAAACAGAGTACTAAACCCCAGAAAGTAAGGTGTTGGGCTGGGGTAGTGGTAAGAGCACCGACTTGGTAGTCAGACAATCTAGGTTCAAATCCTGGCTCTCCTCCTTTCTCCCTATGTGACCCTGGGAAAGTCATTTATCTCTTCTGTGCGTCGGTGGCTTTGTCTGTAAAATGATGGAGTTCATGCCTCTGAGATCCCTTTCAGCTCCAAATCTGTGATCACATGACTTGTGCAGCAGACATTTGAAGATGCATTTAAAGAAATAACAACAAACTCCTTGAACCCAATAATCCACGACCATGTCTAATTTTTATGCTTTTGTATTAGATCTCTTATATTTTTGAAATGTACAAAATGTTCAGGGCTTATCTCATGAGCTTGTTCCCACAAGTTCTTTTATGCTGTTTTGTTAGTCAGTGCAAAATAAAACAACCCACCTTGATGATGGACAAAAAGAATGGTCCCTAAGTGGGTTGTTTTCCATAGAGGAATCTGAGTCATGCCTATTATTCACCTGCTGTGGGCAGACTGCCCTTGTTTTTATGAATCCGGACAAAATCATTAATCTGGGTTTTGAAATCTTAGAACCACTGCTGATCACCTGGGTGCCAGGGATCGAGTTCATAGAATGCCAGAGTTAGAGGGAGATGAGAGATTATGTAGCACAACCTCCTCATTTTTACGGAGAGGATGGGTCATTTATCCAAGGTCACACTGCGAATTCATGGGACAGTTGGCTCCAGGACCCTGATCTTCTGATTTCTAGTCATGGACTTATAGATTTTGAGTGCAAAGGGACATGAGAAGGCAGCTTGACTATCTCCTTTTTACAGATGAGGAAACTGAGGTCAATGGAGGTTAAGTGACTTGCCCAAGGTAATACAAAGAGTAAACAGCAGCAGAGCCAAGATTCGTACTAACTTGTTCAGTCATTTTTCAGTCTGTCTCTGTGACTCCATTTGAAGTTTTCTTGGCAAAGATAATGGAGTGGTTTTGCTATTTCCTTCTCCAGCTCTTTTCACAGATGAGGGAACTGAGGCAAATAGGGTTAAGTAACTTGCCCAGGGTCCCAGTAAGTGTCTGAGGTGGGATTTGAATTCACGAAGATGAGCCTTCCTGACTCCAGGCTCAGCACTCTATCCACTGTGCCACCCTGTCTTTAAAGCAGTCTATAATCACATTAATTATATATCACACGCTGTGGGCTCATATGGACTTGTAGCTCACTGTAACTTCCTTGTCTTTTTCTGTGTAGCAATATTCCCTGATCCCACACTCATAAAGTTGGTGTTTAAACCCAAGTATTGGACTTTCATATCTGACAATTCAGATATGTTCCACAATTTTTGTCAGAGTTACCAAATGATGTTGCATCATGATCACAATGAACTTATCTTGTAGAAGTGTGCCCGCAATGGTACCCTTGGAAAAATCGTTTGTGTAATTAGTATTAGGCTTGCTAATTGTCAGGGTTATTGTTAAGTTTCAAGGCCATTGCTATCAATAAGGCTCTGTTTCTGGAAAATATTGCTTACATATAAATCCTTTGGCTGAGTTTGTCCTGGCTGGGCACAGATAACGTCTACTGAGCAGGCTCTGATCTTGTGACCTGTTGCATCAAGCCCCAGATTCCAAAGTCTGAGTCATAACCTGTATTCTATTCCTCAGTGTTCGTGAAAAAATGTTGCTTGTGTTGTAACCAAAGAGATGAGAACTTGAGGACACCCAACACTCCCTTGAAGGAGGGAGAAGGGTGATGTGGATAAAACTTTGGATTGGGAGTCAAGAGCCCTACCTACTGACTGCCACCAACTGTCTGCAGGACCTTGGGCAAATTACTTGACCTTAGTCGCTTATGCCTCAGTTTCCTTATTTGTAAAATGAAGGGGTTGCTAGAGGTGCCTTCCCCTCTCCAATTACCTTCCATCTACTCTGTATATATCTTGTGTATATCTAGTTGTCTCTCCCATTAGAATGTGAGCTCCTTGAGGGCAGGGACTGTTTTTTACTTTCTTTGTATTACCAGAACTTGGTAGAGTATCTCCTAGGATCCACTGACCATGTAGGCCCTTTCCAGGTCTTTCTATGATCTGGGTTCCATTATTTATTTTGGCTCCCCAGTGCTCGGCACACAGGAAATGCTTGTGGATTGATTCAAGTTGAATCAATTGCTGATTGATTCTCCCATTAGATCGTGAGCTATTTGAGAGCAGAAATTGTTTTTGTGCCTTTCTTTGTATTCCTAGCACTTAGCAGGCTGCTGAGACATTGCAGGCACTTAGGAAATACTAGTTGACTTATGGATTCGCCATGTTGTAGCAGAGATTTCTTTTCGGGTATGGGTTGGATTTTTTGGCTGTTGATGTCCCTTCTAACTCTGAAGTTCTGGAATTCTATACGTTGACTAGGGAAGAATGTTGGAGCTTAAGGTTCTAGTTATGTGTTCTTGGTCAAGAGGGAATAAGAAAACTTTATCTTGAGTAGTTTCCATGTTCTACTCATATGACCTAGAAACAAAATGTGTGTGTGTGTGTGTGCATGTATACACACACACACGCGCACACATACACATATACACATGTACATACACATACATACACACACATATATATACATATACACAAATTCATAAATATACATATATTATATATATATATATGTATGTATATATGAATTTTAAAGTTTGTGGCAGCTTTGCTTTGGTACCAAAAGGGTATCTAAGAGAAGAATGGTCTAGTTTTGCATGAATCCGTAGTCTGTGGTTTACCAAGAACAGGACACTGGGGAGAGGCCAAGTCTCTTGTTTCTGTTTTTGTTACTTACTCTTTGAATTTTTTAAACAATAACAACTTCCATTTTTATAGTAGCTTAAGGTTTCTAAAGGTAGCTAAGTAGTGTAGTGGATAAAGTGCTGGGCCTGGAGTCAAGAAGATTCTTCTTCGTGAGTTCAAATCCAGCCTCCGATACTTACTAGCTGTGTGCCCCTGGGCAAGGCACATAATCCTGTTTGCCTCAGTTTCCTCATCTGTAAAATGAGGTGGAGAAGGAAATAGAAAACCACTCCACGATCTTTCCCGAGAAAACCCCAAGTGGGGTCATGAAGGGTCAGACACAAACGAACAACAACAAAGGCTTCTAAAGGTCTTCACATACACTAGTGGTAACTGTCATTGCTGAAGAGTCTCAAGATTTGCAGAACACTTTCCTTGCAATAGTAATAGAGGCAGTAATATGAAGAAATGAACAGTCAGTAATAATAGTCATTTGTTAATGTGTTTTTATTAATTCATTAGTTGAATCAGCTAATTATTTATTACTTCATTAATATGCTGAGCCCTGGAGATACAAATACATATATAAAAAAGACAGTTCCTGCCTTCAAGGAACTTCCAATCTCTAATGAGGGAAGATAGGACATAAAGGAAACCTGAAATAGAGAGGAAAGGTAGCCATGTGGGAACATGGTGGAGAAGCCAAGGAATCCCAAATGGGTGCTTCCAGAGAAGCCAATGAAATTCAAAATAAAGGTAGCCAGATGGGAAAGGAGATGTTTGTGGTTGAAGTGGATACAACACCAGACTTGGAGTCAGGAAGACCTGAGTTCAAATCTGATCCCAGAAACTTACTAGCTATGTGACTCTGGACTAGTCATTTGATCTTTGCCCTCCTCAGCTTCCTCATATGCAAAGTGGGAATTTAATAATATCACCTATCTTGCAGTGTTGCTGTAAAACTCAAGTGAGATAATATTTGTAAAACACTTTGAAAACCTTGTTATTATTATTAATCGATAGCTATAATAATATAATGACATTGGTTATAATATAATAACCATTATTATAACTAGCTATAATAATAGTAGAAAGGCAACATGGTGTGGTTGAGAAAAAGCCAGTCTTAGATTTAGGAAGACTTGAGTTTCAGTTCTGGGCCCCTCCTCTCACTCCACCGCCATTGGTTGGGTAACTCTGGGCAAATCACTTAACCTCTCAGTGCCTCAGACAAGTCTCTAAGAGTATGAGGCACAGAACTGGAAGGAAGTTTCCTTATCAGGAGTTCTCCCCAACTACGAAAGCGCTAATGTAGATTCCCTCTCCCTCCCCACAATAGTGGACATTTATCTAGAGCCTTAAGGTTTGCAAAGCACTTGGCATACGTTATTTTATTTGACTCTCCCAACAAGCCTGAGAGATAGGTGCTATTATCGTGCCATATTTCCAAATAAAGAAAATGAGGCTCAGCGAGGTTATGCAATTTGCTTGGAGTCACCTAGTTAGTAAGTTCCACAGCTCTGATTTGAACCCAGGTCTTCCTGACTCCAAGGTCAGTACTTTATCCACTATAATATTACTATGAATACTAGGATTTTTTTTACAGGTGGAAGAGGTGATGACCAGCTTAGGAAGAGGTGATGGCATCTCATGGTGCTCAAGATGACTTTGGAGTCAATAGCACAACCGGCCACCTGCCACCATCAGCATCTCAGAAAAATCTCAAGCAGGGTGGTCTTTGATTTCCTCCCTTTATTTTTGGATGACTTCCAGCCCTGCTCTGCCACCATGAGAAGACCTTTCCTGATTTCTACCACCACCATCACCACCACCACACTCCTAGGTGAGCTTCTTTCTAAGTCTCCCACTTCATCCTGGGCCATTTCCAGTAGTCCCGACCTCTGGCTTGCCACTGGACCCCAATGACTGGAGGAGAGAGTGAGACTGATGATTTTGCACAGCCCTGCCTCACTTAAATCCAATTCACTTGCAAATGAAGACTTCACCTTCCCGATATCATCAGCCTCCTTGGAGAACGAAGGATTAATAATAACAATAACAACAACCTATGTACCTTGTATGTGAATTAGATTTGGATTGGATTTAAAAATTAAGTCAAGACATCACCTGTGATGTCACTGGTCTTTTTTGAAAATGAAGGATCATCGTCATTGACAGTACCTTGTATATACATAGTTATTTGCATGTTGTCTGCCACATAAGAAAGTGAGTTCCCTGAGGGCAGGGGTTTTTTTTTTGTAGCCCTAGCTCATAGTATAGTGCTTAATAAATGCTTGTTGACTGACTGACTGATCTTCCCATAGCCAGTATTTTCATGCTGCTATCTGATAACCCCAACCCTACTGATCTGTGCTTTGTGTGCTCTGGCCTCCTAATGCTCTGTGCGCCCTGCTCCATGACCACTGGGAGAGTAAAGAGTTAAATGAAGTAATCTCTTCCCCATAGCTCCCTCTAGAACTGGTTCCCTGGTTAATTGCCCTCTCACTGGATAAGGAACAAGAAGGAAGTTGGAATCACAGAATCCTGGGGGTGGAAGGACCACCCAGTCCAATATGAACCTGAAGGGGAATGCCTACTTCACCATACAGAGCAAATGGCCATCCAACCATTGCCTGAAGTCATCTGAGAGCCTAAGAAACTAAGAATTAGGTGAGGCAATATCCTCTCCCAATGGGGACAGAAGGAAAATGGGGAACCAGGGCAGAACTTAGCACAGTCAAAGTGCTTGTTGCCATCAATTGCCTGCCACAGTATCCCATGAAGCTTTGTTCCTGATGTTTCCAGTTGGGCTTCTGCATCTGGAGACCTTCTGCATCCATTGAGCTGATCACAGCTTGCCTTGTTTCCACGTCTGTCCTGCATGACCTTAGGAAGGTCATTTCTTTCTTTGGCCTCAATTTCATTACTGATAAAATGAAGGGATTGGAATTGATGGCTTCAAAGACTCCTTTCATCTCTAAAACCTCGAATCTATGATAATTTTATACAAGAAAGAGGATCATAGTCTTAGAATGGACTCTACAGGTCATCTGGTGAAAGGTTTCTTAACCTTAGTTTTGTCATGGACCCATTGGGCAGTCTGGTGAAGCCCATGGATCCCATTTCAGAACAATATTTTTAAAGGTATTAAATCAAATACATAGGATTTTGAAGGAAATCAATTATATTAAAATAGTTATCAAAATATTAAAAAAAAATTTATGGACCTCTAATCTACTCCAACATCCTCATTTTATCAAGGCCCAGAGAGGTTAAGTAACTTGCCCAAGTCACACAAATAACAAATAGGAGAGTTTGAATTTGAATCCAGGGTCTCTGACCCTAAATATAGCACTTTCCCCACTGTACCATGTCATTTTCCTGGGATCATATATCTAGTGTTGGAAGGCACTTTAAATACCTCCATGTTACAGATAAGGAAAAAGAGCAAATTTCAGGAAGGAAAGGCATCTAGAAAAGGTGGCCTGTGTTTCCTTCCTCTGCAGGTGAAAGATGGCCTTCAGCAGAGTTGTGCCCAATTGGACAGTCTTCAGCTCGCTGCTTACAAACTCTTGAAAGAGACCTAAAAAATTCATTGGCCACACCAAGACTGTTGGGACAGGTTTACAACTTCCCCACCAACACCTTTCCCGAGAGGGAGCTACCCTATCAATTCTTTATTAGACCAGTTATTTTTTATTTATGAGTCCTGGTGTTTCATTAAAGATGGTGGCATTCCCTGTTGGGCAGGCCAGAGAGGCTTTTAGCCAGTCTTTCCTACATTGTTAGAGCAGCTATTAATATTTTAATACAGTCAACTTCAAACCTTCCATGGACTTAATTTGCCCTAGAATCTGCACGTCAAAACTTAACGGGGGCACGGGCTAATTTCAAGATCAATAGCCCAAATTGCCTAAAGAGGACGGCAATTAGGCAGACCACAAGGCCTTTCCTATAGGACGTCAGAGGATTTCTGCTCATTGGCTACAGTGAATCACCATTTCGATGGATGTTTTCAGTCCAGGCTGAGCGCCCTAGAGCCAACAATCAATTCCCAGATTCCTCTGCATGCCTCTGAGCTAGTGGAGTAATGAGTTTTACAGCCATTTTTCTCCTCCCTGATTTTATTTTATTAAATTTTATAGTTTCTTTTTTCTGATTTTTACTAAATGCAGCAAGACTAGAGAAAAGAAATTCATCTTATCCACTGGAGAGGGGCCACTCTTCATGACTAGCTGCTTGGAATTCAAGGCAGATTTGAGACCTTGGTGTAGTTTTCAGAATTTCCACTTGGTGGAGCTTTATGATTGAAATTTTCATGCTCTTTCTGGTTTTAAATGCTTTGAAATCAGATAATTTTAATTTATTTTTTTTTGCCGTGGTTATAACACTACACAGCCTCCCTGTGGCTAAGGGAACACCATAACAAGTAGTTATGATTTCATTTTTATTAGCAATTTTTTCAGCCTTTTAAGACATCTTTGCCTGGACCCAGATTCTTAAGGCTTAACAAAAGTATCCCAACTCCCAAATTAAAAAGTTTAAAGACAAAGGAGCAACATATCACAGTGGAAAGAGCCTGTATCTGTGGTCAGAGGACCCGGGTTTGAATCTTGACTCTACCATTTGTGACCTTGGACAAGTCACTGAACCTCTTTGGGCCTCAGTTTCCTTCTCTGTAAAATGAAGGAAATTGGACTAGATGACCTCTGGGGTCCCTTCTGCTTGTAAATTTATGATTCTGTGATCCTAGCACAAAAAAGGTGACAATGTTATTTACTGTACTGTGAAGGAGAGCCTCTGGCATTCATGCCCATAGCCACATGGGCACATATCAATACACAGAATCTGGCAGTTAGTCATTGGGGCATCGTTAAGCCTTAGTATGAGGAGCTGCAAAAGACTCTGCATCAACAAAAACATCTAGAAAACCTCCTCCAGGGTGTGTGTGTGTGTGTAGCTTAATTTAAAGGTCAAGGGCAGGAAGGACAAATTCCCAAAACGGAAAGGATGTGTCTTACACTGGGTTCTTTTCTGGAGTCCTGATTGTTACACTAGACGTTTGCCTTTTTGTGTAGTCAGCTCTAAAAGCTCTACCCTCTTTCCTCCTTTCTTCCCTCCCCTTCTCTTCTTCCTTTTCTCTTCTATTCTTTCTTCCTTTTCTCTTTCCTATCCCTCCTCTCTGCTTTGCTCTCTCTTTCCTTTCTCCTCCCTCCTTTCTCCTATTCCTTTTCCTTCTTCCTTTCCTTTTCCCTTCTCATTCTCCCTCTCTTTTCTCCTTCTCTCTTTCCATCCCTTCCTCCTTCCTTTCTTCTCTCCCCTTCTCTCCCTCCTTTCCTGTTCTCTTTCTTTTCATCTCCCTTCTCTCTTTTCCCTTCCTCCCTTTCTTTTTCACCCCTTATTCTCTCCCCCTTCTCTTTCTTCTCTACCTCTTTTCTTCTCTCACTCTTCTTTCCCTCCATTCCCCTGTCCCTACCTCTTTACCATTCTATTAAGAGCACATCTGTGCCTACATTTAGCAGAATCAGTCAAGGATGTCCAGCTTTCCGGGAAATGCTTTGAGTCTATCTTTCTCTGAAGAGTAAACCTCAACACAGTTTTCAATGATGCTTCATCCTAAGGAATATAGGAATATGGAAGGGACTGTAGAGGACATCTAGCCCAACTCCCACATTTTACAGAGGAGGAAACTGAGTCACTGAAAGAAGGGACTCTTCGATAGACAGAATGAGTTTCTTTCCTCCACCTGCCCCAACACCAATTTGGAACAGATTACTATTTGTTTTAGAGCACAGTATAGGACAGAGGCCAATTTTACCCTCCCATTTTACAGAAGTGGATGCTAAGGTATGGAAAGAGCTGACTCCAGCTGGTCCTCTGTCTCCTGCACCTTGGTTTTTCTTAGGTGACTTCATTTTGGTCTCACTGACCCTGATGATCTCCTCAGGGAAAGAGCTTTTCCATCCTCCAATTCAGTAAGCATTTTTTAAGGGTCTGCTAAGTGCTAGGCAATATTCAGGAGGGAAAGACACAAGGGAAAACAGTCCCTGTGCTTGAGGAGGGGACAAAAAGGCCAGCAGATACATACAGAAAGAAATACAAAGTAATTAGAGCAAGGAGTCAATGCTATAAACCAAGAGGTTCAGGAAAAGTTGTCTAAGGAGATAGCAACTGAGCTAAGCATCCTAAGCTAAGGATTCAAGGGGGTGGAGATGAGGAGGGCTAGTCTTTTGGGCACAAAGGATAGCCTATGCAAAAGTGTGGAGGTGGTAAGGGAGATGCTGAGTTTAGAGGAATAGCTTGTGGGGAAGTTTGGCCCAAACACAGACAAGTGAAAGGGAAGAGCACGAGCTAACTATGGAAAGGCAGGGTACAACGAGATTACACGTCAGGCTGAGGAGTTTGAATTGAATCCTGGAAGTAATAGGGAGCCATTGATGAGTCTTGAGCGGGAGAGTCTGACCTATACTTTTGGGAAGATTAGTTTGGCAGTGGTGTCAGGGATGGTTAGAGAGTGGAGAGACTGAAAGAAGGGAGGTGTTTGGAGTCTGCTCGTGGGCATGCGTAATGGAGGCTTCTGCTTTCTGTGCATAAAGACGGGACTGTGGATCGACCTCTGAGCCTGAACCGCGTGTCCACACAAAGGGATCCACCGAACCCTCCAGGTGGCGAGAGAATAATGCCAGGAACAGCCTCAGTGCTCTGCTCTTCCTCCTACGCCCACACATGGCCATGAACGCAAAGTATCTTGGGGCCCTTGGAGTAAGGATGACTTGAGTTCGAGTCTGGCTTCAGACACTTCTAGCTGTGTGATCTTAGACAAGTCATTTAATGTCTGTTTGCTTCAGGCTCATCATCTGTAAAATGGGGACAACCATAGCACTTACCTGCTGGGGTTGTTGTGAGGTTTAGATGAGATAATCATTGTACCTGACACAATGTTCTTTTTGTTCAGTCATTTTAGTTGTGTCCAACTCTTTGTGACCCCATTTGGGGTTTTCTTGACAAAGATATTGGAATGGTTTGCATTTCTTCTTAGCTCATTTTACAGATGAGGAAACTGAGGCAAACAGTGTTAAATGACTTGCCCAGGGTCACATAGATAGTGTCTGAGGCTGGATTTGAACTCAGGTCCTCCTAACTCCAGGACTGGGCATTCTATCCACTATGCCACCTAGCTGCCCTACCCAGTCCATAGTAAGCACTATATCAATGTTAGCTATTATTTTTTTTTCTTTGCATTTGTTCTTTCCTGCTTTTAGATGAAGGAACATTGGAGACAGCTACAACTTCATGGGCTTTTAAATGTTAGAAGAGCAAACCAATAGAGGTCCTAGAACTAGAACTCATACCAGAGTTTGCTGGCAGCCAAGCCCTGTGGGGAGTGAGGCTCTGAGTCATCTGCTTAGCCCAGCATAGCAGTAGATGGATGCACTTGAGACCCTGGGTGCCACATCTGGGGAGTGACCCATCCAGCGGCTATGCCACATTCAGAAGTCAACTTGGTGGGACAAATACTTTGGTGATTTAGGGAAGAGTGTGTTGCAATATGGCTGGCTATACTTCCATTCTCACTATCTTTTCAGTAAATATACCTTTGTAAAAAGTGAATTGATGTTGGGGTGCCAATCACTGGACCAACCAATAGTATAAGAGGATACTGTAAATGGCAATTGGATACTGGGAAGAACACAACAGAATCCTGGCTTAAGCAATGGCATTGGAGAAAATCTGATAGCCCTATGGGGTGAACCATGAGGTGGAGATATTGCCAGTCTTGCTCTTTGGGGACCCAGTTCATCAGCTGGAGCAGAGCTGGGACAAGGACCCTCAACATTAGTTCCCTAGGCCTAAATATGTAAATGGGCATAAACAATAAACATACAGAATAGATACAAGGTTACCTTAGAAGGAAAGACGTTAGGAATGAAGGAGGAGAAAGGAAAGGCTTTCTACAGAAAGTATCTCTGGAGCTGAATTGAGAAGGAAGCCAGGGATTCTAAGAGGTGGAGAGAAGGAGGGAGGGCATGCCAAGCATGAGAGATGGAGTGTCCTATGTGAAGAACAGCAAATCGGTAAGTAGGGCTGGTCCACTGACCCCAAGGAGGAGATCAATGTGCAAGAAAATTGGAAAGAAAGGAAGGAAGGAGTAAGGCTAATGAAGAGCTTTAATGAAGAGCACTTTCTATTTGATCCTAGAGGTCACAGGAAGCTACTGGAATTTATTGAATTGGGTGGATTTATTTATTATTGGTGGGGGGAGATGACATGATCAGACCTCCCCATCACTTTGACAGCTGAGTGGAAGATGGGCCAGAGTAGGGAGAGATGGGGAGCCCAATCAGGAGGCTACTGCAATAGTCCAGGAACAATGGGGTGCTATGTTCCTCCAAGCACAGAAGTAGCAATATAATGTATGACTGTGCTCTTTCCCTGTACCCACAGAGATATACATTTTACAGTCAGCTCATCCTGATGAGAGTGAGTTGTGGCTTCCTTTGACCCTCTGCTTTTCCCTGTCCCTTGACCTATGAAGGCTAGATGAGGTTCCCCAGAGTGAACATTGCTAGAGCCTAATAATTACATGCCAACACAAAGCATAAACATCTGTGCAGAGAAGTGGGCACAATCTGATTGCTTTATCATTCTTTTTGCCTTCTCCCTCTGGAGCGATATCTCTCTTCCTTTCCTTTTGAGCTTTACTTGGGGGCCTTTTTGGTGTCTCAGTTGAATGGGATAGGGTGGGCTTGCTGGGATGGTTGGCTCCTTGGGACTTTTTTATACTACTTAAACTTTTTTTTTTAAATTAAACTTGTGATTTCATTAGTATGTGAAACTCCCTATACCAAATGCAGTCTGATTTTCAACCTACAGTTTTATGGAATTGACAGAGTGCTCAGGTTAAAATGACTTGTCTAGAGTAGTTTAAAGGCACTTCAGTATTTTTGGCAGCCATATCACACTGCTTGGTCATACTGAATTTGCAGTCCATTAAAAGTCTTTTTAAACTTAACTCTCCATTTTAGCTATCTTTCTTATGTTATACTTGTACAATTGATGTTTTGAACCAAGCTGTAGAGATTTACATTTTTTCCTTATAAAGTTTTTTCTTGTTAATTTCAGTTTACTATTTTCGTCTTTGAAGATACTTTTGCATCTTAATTCTTTGATCCTTTGGATTAGCTATACCTCCCAGATTCACATTATGTACTGGCATTTGCTCTTTCCTGCTCATGTAAGGCTTTGATAAAAATGCCAAACACACTTGAACCACGAATAAATCCTCCAGGCACTCCAGTAGAGACTTCTCCACAGAGGAACACCAATTCATTTGTCAGTAATCTTTGGATTTGCCAGACAAACAGCTGTGAGCTCCCTTGACCATGCCATTATTTAATAAATATATCTATATTTTATATACAAGGACATCACGAAAGCTTTAGTCTCATTGATTCGTTCTATTGGGAAGAGACCAGTGAACGTATGACTAGACCGTAGTAAATCCGTCCTCACCACTTTTGGAATAACTCACAATATATGTTTTGGCAGCATCTTCTTTGTATTAGAACAGATTAGAACAAATTGTATTAGCTAGTTAGAAATAGAAGCCTTATTTTATACGTACATGAGGTAAGATCTTCAATCTAGAGCTGGCAGGGACCTCAGAGGTCATCTAATTCACCACTGCCTCCCCCCTGCTCTATCTTGCAGATGAGGAAACTGCATTCCAAAGTAATTAAGTGACTTGCCCAGGCAGCAACCATGAGGAGTGACATTTGAACTCAGGCCTTCTAACTTATGGCCACTAAGTGGTATAGTGGATAGAATACCGGACCTGGAGTCAAGAAGACCTGATCAAATCTGGTTTTAGACACTTACTAGCTATGTGACCCTGGGCAAGTCACTGCACCCTGTTTGCCTCAGTTTTCTCATCTATAAAATGAACTGGAGAAAGAAATGGTAAACCACTCTAGTATCTTTGCCAAGAAAACCCCAAATGGAGTCACAAAGAGTCCTACATGACAAGCAAAAAATGATTAAACAACAACTTCTAACTTCAGAGTCAATGTTTTTCCCACTGTTCTATGCTGTTTCTCACATATAGGTCTCAATAAATACCTATTTTGAGAACACAACCACTTAAAGGACAAATATGATGGCTCTACTATCATTGCCAATAAGAATAAAAAAATGATAAATTGATTACATTTCATCTCTGTTTGATTTCCTTTTGGCTTTATTTACAACTCATGGGAAGGTGAATAAGGTAGGTGATTAAGTTGTTCCTCATACCAATGATTAAACAAGATGTCTATAAAGCACTTTGTAAAAGAGTACTATTTAAATGTCAGTTCTTTATCTAAACCTACGATGGTTCCAGATACTCTCACACATACACACATATGATATGTATAAATATTTACATTTACATATGCATACACATATGAGTGAGGAGTGTGTGTGTGTGTGTGTGTGTGTGTGTGTGTGTGTGTGTGTGTGCATGCGCTCAAAGCTTGGGAATCCTGATGGTCACAAATATACAAGGCAAGAATTTGGAACAAAGAATTGAGGTGGCATGCAAAATCTTGAGGTAGCTTTGCCTTAGAGTTCTTGCCTTTTATGTTTCTTCCTCCTTTCTGTTTCAGACAGAGACTCCAAGAATCTCAGACTGTGGGAAAACCAAGACTCCTGAAAGCCACATAACTCTTGTGGGGTTTCCCTGATAGTTTCCCTTCCTCCAAGGATTTAGGAGCACAAGATCCTCTCAAGAGAATTAATTGGAGTTACCAGGATTTCTAACCCTTAGATAGAGATTTGGGCACAGAAATTGCTCATAACAAGCAGGAGGAAAAAAGGATCAAAGACAGATGAAATACCTGTAGGCTTTATTATCAGGCTAATGGTTTTGTGTTCTAAAAGATCTTGGTCCATGAGACAGCAACTTTTCTGGAAAGGAAAAAGTTGACCACAGATAAATGTGTGCTCTTCTATACATGATCCCTAGGTGTGCCCGCTCTTTTCGTTAATGGTATGTCTGTCTGCAGAAGAGAAAGTATAGCCCAGGTTTATGGGGAAAATGTTCTCTTTCTACTTATTTTATTATGCTACCTTATTAAATACCTTTGCTTTGAAACAATTGTGTCCTCTGACTGAGCAGTAAAAGTAAACGCATTGGTGGGAGGTCATAACTTACAATTCTGAGAGGATATGGATCCTCTGAGTTCTTTGATTCTCTGGGGCCTTGACACACTAGAGTGGGGATGCCCCATATGCTACATACATATTGACAGACCCATTCCAAGAGCATTCCATGGGTATTCCATTTAGTGGCATGCCATAAATTTAGCAGTATAAATTATCTATCTACTTGTTTTATGTTGTAGATGGCTAGATTACTCTCTTTTGTACCCTGTAGATTTCTCTGAGGATGCTGGGGAATGATGTAACTAGATGAGTGATTTTTTTTTTTAAAGTAGAGTGTTTGGAGAACAATATCATCAATAGAAAATCCCTGTTTTATTCGAGCATCATACAGAATAGTTTCCATGAAACTGGTGAGTACCTTTAACAAACATATATCTCCTCTTTAAACATCTCACTTGTCAATACTCAGAGAATTGTTGAACAAAGTAATTTCTGTAGTTGTGTCTGTCATAGTCTTGTGTGATTTTGATGTACATGTGAGAGACGCTTTGTCTAAGGAGAAACTTCAAGGCTGCATTTAGCGCAAATCAGTCAAAAGCTTTCTTGAAAACAATAAATAACAGATGGATTAGTGCTATAATTCTGTCAGTTGAATAACCATAAAGATATAGTTTGTTGTAGAAAATCACATGCAAAAGAAAGCTTACCTGTTGCCTTCTTTTCTTGCCCTTCAGTGTATAGACTATTCTTTTTTAAATAATACTGTATTTTTTTCTCAATTACATATAAAAACAATTTTTAACGATCATTTTTAAAGTTCTGAGTTCCAAATTCTATCCCTCCATCCTTCCCCAAGCCCCTCCCTGAGAAGGTAGGCAATGTGATATAGGTTATACATGTACAATTGTAAAACATTTCCGTAGTAGTCATTTATTAGAAGAAACTCAAAGAAAAAGAAAATGAAAATAGTATGCTTCTGTCTTTATTCAAATGCCATCAGTTCTTTCTCTGGAGGAGGACAGTATTTTTCATCATGATTCTTTTGGAATTGTCTTGGATCATTGTATTGTTGAGAATAGCTAAGTCATTCACAGTTGATTGTTGTATAGTGTAGAACATTGTTACTGTGTACAATGTCCTCATGGTTCTTCTCACTTCATTTTGTATCAGCTCATGTAAGTCTTTCCAGGTTTTTCTGAACTCATCCTGCTTGTCATTTCTTATAGCACAACAATATTCCATTACAATCATATACCACAACTTATTCAACTTTTTCTCCAACTGATTGGGTATCCCCTCAATTTCCAATTCTTAGCCACCACAAGAAGCTCTGCTATAAATATTTTTGTACAAATAGGTTCTTTTCTCTTTTTTTAACCTCTTTGAGATGAAAGATCTGTAGTACTAGGTCTGTAGACCTAGTAGTGGTATTGCTGAGTCAAAGGGTATGCACAGTTTGATAGCCCTTTGGGCAAAGATCCAAATTGCTTTCCAGAATGATTGGATCAGTTCACAACTCCACCAACAGTGCAGTAGTGTACCAGTTTTTGCACATCTTCTCCAGCATTTATCATTTTCAATTTTCCCTCCCTCCATCCATCTCTCTCTCTCTCTCTCTGCCTCTATCTCTGTCTTAAAGTCAGTTTGTGATTTTTTCTACATTTAAAAAATTTCCTCTGCTTAATTTTTCAAAAGTGTTGCTCATTGAGGCCTTTAAATTTGTGCCACCTCCCCAGTTAAACAGTTCCATAACCTACTTGGCCACATTCAGATTTTCTTTCTGACTGCATCTTTTTTAGTGGACATTTCCACATTTTTTTCCTATAGGACAGCAGGTACAAAGGGGGCCTTAGGCAAGCTAACATAGTTCTCAGGTTCTCAGTTTTCTCATCTATAGAATAAGGGGTTAAACTAGACTGATTGTTCAATCACCAAGCATTTATTAAATACTTCCTTTGTTCCAGGAACTGGGCTGAATGCTGAAGATACAAGTACAAAGAATGAAACAGGGACCTCTACAGTCCCTCTCAGCTCTAAATCTCTGATCCTATGAGCTTCATGTTCCAATTTCACTTCAGCAGCATTTATTAAGTGCCTGCTGTGTGCCAAGCATTGTGCTAGGTACTTAGAGTTCAAAGATAAGAGGAACACAGTCCCTGCCCTCAAGGAGCTCACAGTCTCCTTATTCTCATGAGAACCTGAAAATTGTCCTTCTGCTAGGTTCCACTTTCACTGTTTAACTTGATGTCATAATGGGTAAGGTGGAATTCTGGTGCAGAATCAGGAGAAGGGGGACCTAGCTGTCAGTCTAAAGGATGAATTAACTCTGTGGATGAATTAGCTGTAGAATTGCCCCATTATTTCGTTTGCTGCCGCGGGGACTCTGGTCTCTAGGAGTAAGTGTTAGCTTATTGAGGGCTAATCATTTTTTGGCCACTTGAGCTAATAGATTATGTTGAAAGGCTTTTCCTTAAAGCTTTGGTTTAACAAAGTCACAGGGCCATCAGAGATGGTCAGATTCATTAATGAACTTTGCCAGTTTTATTATATATCCCCTAAGATACAGTAATCCTGAAAAAGGATGGTCTACCTTGGGAAAGCGATTATATTGTTCTTTGGATATGGAGACCAGATGAAGGATTTATGTGTGTTTTGGGGGTTGTGTTTCCCACAGTGGAATGAGTTTGGGCTGATCTAACCCTCATGACCAGAGACTGGATGGATGACTAATATAGTTGGCATTATGGCCATGGAAAAATTATTTTATATATTCATTTTGTATATGCTTATGTGTGTATGAGATGTCTCCTCATATAGACTGTAAGCTTCTTGAAGGCAGCAACTGTTTCATGTATGTCTTTGAAGCCCTCGTGCCCCAGTGAATGGTCTGGCACTTTGTAAGTGCTTAATAAGTGATTATTGATTGATGGATTTGAATCCCTAGTGCCCAGCACAGTGCTTAGCACATAGTAAGGTCTTAACAAATGCCTGTTGATTAGGTGGCTCTTTGCATAGGGGTGATCTTGTCATGTAGGGATTAAAATAATGAATTTAACTGAATTGGTACCATGCTCTGATTCAGAACTGGTAACCAAAGGCATGCCTACCACCAAATGGTACCTGAGACAGATGGTAACATTATAGCTCCCCAGCTTATGCATATCTTATTTTTACCTATATTCTTTCTTTCTCTTGTCATTCCTTCTCTCTTCCTCATATTCTTTAATCTTTTTCTTTCCCCCTCTTCCTTCTTCACTTTGTAATTTTATTTTCTTTTTTGAATTGTGTGAAAGAAATATAAACAATGCCATCAGAGAGACATGCGAATGGAGAAAAGTGTGAGCTGGTCACATAGTGACTGACCCTCAGCGGGAATAGCCCATGTGATCCATTGGTATCCATGCAATATCAAGAGATCTAGAGGAAGATGCCACACCTCCCCCTCACTCCAAATTTTAGGTAGATGCCCTGTGTAATATTGGTCAGAGACCATGGACAGAGGCTGCTCTGGACAAGAGGGCAGGGATAGTCTCCAATGTTGGTGGGAGCAGCCAGCCATGTATGTAGAATCATAGACCTAGTGAAGCATCAAAGATTCTTGTAGGCCTGATAGTGGCCTCTAGTGGCTCCCTTGTGTATTGCATGATGGCATTCAAGACCGACCTTGGCTCTAACCAGAAGTTGTAGAGAGGAAGACCCTTACAATCTTGTGATAAATTCTAGGTTTACCAGATAAGGCAAAAATATGGTCCTTGCCCTCAAGGAGCTCAGACTTTACTGAAGGAGACAACATGTAAATAGCAAATATACAAGACATACACAGTATAGAATATCAGAGTTGGAGCAGACCACAGAAGTCATCAAGTGCAAACCCTATCTGTACAGGAATCCCACCTACCATGTTATCAACATATGGTCAACTGTCTTCTCCTTGAAGATCTCTAGTGAGAGGGCATCTTACTATTAGTGTGGTATAATGGAAAGGATGCTGAACTTGGAGACAAGAGAAAGTTCAAGGTCCAAACCCTACCTTGGACACTTACTGTGTGACCTGGGGCAAGTCACTTCACCTTATCCTGATCTTTAATTCCCTTACCTTTAGCAATAATACATACATACAAACATACATACATACATACGCACACACATACATACATATGTGTGCATATTTGCTGTAGTTGTTCAGTTGTTTTTCATGCATGTCTGATTCTTAGTGACCTCAGCTGGGATTTTCTTGGCTGAGATATTGGAATGACGTGCCATTTCCTTCTCTAGCTCATTTTACAAATGAGGACATTGAAGCAAATGGAGTTACATGACTTGCCCAGGGTCACCCAGCTACTAAGTACCTGAGGCCAGATTTGAACTCATGAAAATGAGTTTTCCTGATTCCAAGCCCAGTGCTCTATTTATTGCATCACCTAGCTGCCCCAAATAATAATAATAATACCTTGATTAATTGATACTATTTGTCTCATAGAGTGGCTGTAAGAATCAAATGAGATGATTTGGATTTGAAAATCTTAAAATACGATAAAAATGCCAATTTATTATGGGTATTGTTGTTGTTGTTATTACTTTCTGAGGTAGCCCATTACATTTTTGTACTAATCTTATTGTTAGGAAGCATGTCTTCATTTTAGGCTGAAGTCTATCTTTCTGTAACTTCAACCCTTGAATCCTAGTTGTGCCCACTTGGGGCCAAGCAGAATGACTCTAATCCTTCTTCATCACAACATCTTTAGATACTTGATGATAGCTATCATTTTTCTCTCCTGACCTGACCCACCAGTCCTTCCTAGCTAGCTAGTATTAATATAGTACCTACTATGCGCTAGGCATTATATATATGTACATGTAAATATATAATATTTACAAATATATGAGGTAATCATTTGTGTTATCCTCACAACAGCCCTGGGATGTAGGAGGTATTAGTTTATTTTGTAGTTGAGGAAATTGAGGCAAATGAAGGTTGAGTGTTGGAGACCAAATTTGAACTCGAGTGTTCCTGACTCCAGGCCCAGTGCTCTGAGCACTACGGTGCCCCCTAGCTGTCTCTTCCCCTAGCCAAATATCCTCATTTTCTTTACTTGAGTCTTAACCCCATGGCTTCCAGTCGCCTCACTCATCTTGGCCATACACTTCTGGATGCACACCAGCTTGTCAATTGTCTGCCAAAAATATAGCAACCAGAATTGAATCCGTGTTCTGGATATGGACTGATCAGGGAAGTGTTCAATGAGACTGCCAGCTTTGACTCCTATAAAGTCATCATCAACATCCTGGACTCAATAAAAGCTTGTTAATCGATTGCTACATGACTATGGGGCAGCTAGGTGGCACTACAGTGGATAGAGCACTAGACCTGGAATTAGGAAGACTTATCTTACTGAGTTCAAATCCGGCTTCAGACACTTACTTAGCTGCATGACTCTGGCCAAATTACTTCACCCTGTTTGCCTCAGTTCCCTGAGCCATAAAATGAGCTGGAGAAGAAAATGGCAAACCACTCCTGTGTCTTTGCCAAGAGAACTCTAAAAGGGGTCATGAAGAGTTGGACATGACTGAAAAATGACTACACAACCTTACAGCTCTCACACAGAGCCACAGCCACCTCATTGTGTTACCCCAGGACTGTGGTGTTCTGCCTAGTTCCAGTGATATAAAATGATGGGCTGGGATGTCTTTTTTTAAATGGAGACTGAGCAAAAGACAAAAACCTCTTTTGTCGGCAGCTGTTGGCTTTGGAAGCATAGATTTTAATCCCTACTCTCTTAGCAAAGCTATAGTTGTTTGCCTATTTGGTTGTTTTTAAGCTTGCCTCCTCCCCCACCCCACACCTTGTTCTCTCCACCCCCACCTTCAGGGTCCCCTCCTCCCTCCCCATCAGCCACACTAATTATCCCTGGAGTAATGGAGTAAATGAGAGCTCAAATATATAAAAGGTAGCATTAGTAAAGGGAATGAAGGCGCCCTCACCTAAAAAACATGGGAGACAAGCAGGCAGCCAAAGACAAGTTAATGAGCTAGAAATTGTTGAGCTTTGCTGTCTGAGGAGCATGGTAAATGGAACATGTGGCCTTGGGGCATCTTTGCATTGAGATGAAAAGAAAATGAGTTTATTTTACAAATAAATAGAGTTTGTGTTTCTGTTTGCTATTCATGGCTAGAGTGCTTACTCCTCAGAAATAGTGAAATGTCACCTAAATATTAAATATGGACAGAAATTTCTTTATTCTTTTCCCCCTCTGGTGCCACTAACAAAGTACTGCTTTTACAAAGTGTGTCTACACACACACCTCAATTAAGCATCCTGGATCTCTTCGCTCTTTGCTGTTACTAAGTGATGAGGACTTAACATGTAAATAGAGATTTTTTTGGGGGGAAAAAAGCCAGGAGGGAAATTTGATGGAAAGGCTTGGTACATTAAAAGCGCATGTGAGCTGAGTGCTGTGAAATGATAATAATAATGATGATAGCAAACATTTCTAAAGCATTGTAAGGCTTGCAAAGTGCTTTATGAATATTGTTTCTTTTGATTCTCACAACAACCCTGGAAGGTAGGCGCTATTATTGGCCCTATTTTACAGATGAGGAAACTGAGGCAAATAGTGGTCAAGACTATTTGACTTTTTATCTTTATATTCTCAGTGCTTAGCACAGTGTTTGGCACATAGGAGGTGCTTTATGAATACTTGTTGGCATGCTCAGGATCAGCAGCTAATAAGCATCTGAAGTTGGATGTAAATGGAGGCTTTCTTGACTCTGGGTCCAGTGCTTTATCCTTCACCAAAATGTTTGGCTCTAAAAAAACATATAAGACACCTCCCCTCACTTCTTCGCAGAAATAGGAGGCTATGGCTATGGAACACTATTTTCCTCATAATTTGGTTAGTTTTACCAAACTTTTTAATCTTTTTATTGTTTTTTTAAATAAAGGATAGGTTTCAGGGAAGCAGTTGGGAGAAGGACACATTGGAAAAGTAGGTGATGTAAAACTAAAAGCTATCAATAATTATTTGTTAAGGACATGTAAGTGCTTTAACAAATGTGTTTTCAAGCCAATCCAATTTAGTATTAGTGTTTGACACAAATCTATTTATCGTTGCAACTTAATACAAATTTCACATGATTGGAGTTTCAGGAAAAGTCCCATGATCCCTTGGGAAATATATTTCTTCTTCCATACTTTAATGGATCTGTGGTCTCATCAATGTCTGTTTTTGTTCCATCGATGATGGTCACAATCTATCCATGTCTATGTGACTGAGCTAGGCTGGAGGTCAGATGTTATGAGCATCAGAAGACAATGTAGCATGATGGAAAGAATCCTGTCTCTTTTGAGTCTGTGGACCTGGGTTCTAATTTCACCTGCAATTCTCCCACCTGTTTGATCTTGAGCATGTCACCTCAGTTCTTCATAACTCAAGGTTCTCATCTAGAAAAGGATGGAGTTGGATTGGTCTCTCAAGTTCTTCCAGCTCTAAATCCAGAACTTCACATTCTAACCCTAGTGTTCTTTCCCCAACATCTTGCTGCCTTGCCAAACGTATTTACATTGTGGGGAGTTTTCTCTGAGCTCAAAAACAACAACCTTAATCTAATCTAAGAGAACGGAGATTGGTGCTCTTAAAAAAATATTTCTGGGCTGGATATTTCCTGGGAAGTTAATTTTGTGGAAAATTAATGGCGGGTTCTCTTCATTCTTACCCCGAAGGCATCTATACCAACAAGCTGATAAAAACAGTGTTGGATGTGGAAGGACAGTGGGGAATGGACATACATGTAGCTTCAATAACTTTACATTAACTTATTAGATTGGTTGTTGTTGTTTAGTCATATCCAACTTGTCAAGACCCCATTTGGGGTTTTCTTGGCAAAGATACTGGGGTGGTCTGCCATTTCCTTCTCCAGCTCATCTTACAGATGAGGAAACTGAAGCAAACAGGGCTAAGTGACTTACCCAGGGTCACACAGCTAGTAAGTTTCTGAGGCCAAATTTGAACTCAGGAGCATGAGTCTTCCTGACTTTAGGCCCAGTGCTCTATCTACTGTGCCACCTAGCTGCCCAATTTATCAGATACTCTTGTTAAAAGTAGCTTGATGATGCAGTATTGAGAATGATGGGAATAGCTTCAAGAAGACCTGAATTCAAATCTGTCTTCAGACACTTATTAGTTATGTGATTTTGAGCAATTCACTTAACTTCTATCTTGCTCAGTTTCTTTATCTGCAAAATGAGTTGTTGTGAAGATACCATGAGATAACATTTGTAAAATGTTTTGCAAACCTTAAAGATTGAAGTTAGATATTATCTTGTTGTTCATGACAACAATTATCTAATAGCATGGACTCTGGAAAGAGAGCTCTCAAGTAAACAGAGAGCAGGCACAGCCCTCTGACTCCTCATCCTCAATCTTTTCACAATCTACCTACCCCATCTGGGCCCCCATATCCATGGTGAGGTTCACCAGTTCATCAGGCAATCCCTTCTTCCTTGGGCCTGAAAAACCCAACCAGGCCAGATATTCCAGATGCTGAGCAAAGTGGTGCTCTGAGCCTGGTACCATTGGCTCATGGATCCCATTCTTTGAACGCCACTGGGTTTTGCTTGGTTTCGGAAGCATCTTGGATGAACACATACCCTCCCTGTTACACCTTCCCTTTCCATTTGGTTTTTGAAATTAGTATTTTTGAAGGATATCTGCAAGAAAAGAAGATCTCAGTAGCTTGGGCATCTCCTCTGCTTCTGTTACTTTTTCTTCCTCTTAAATCCTAATCCTGTTAGGGAGACATCCCAATTAGATCTGTCACAGAGGATTATGGGCATCTGAGGAGTTATAGACAGAGAAGATCATGCTCCATAGGAACAGAGATTTTCTAAGGAACAAAGAGGCTGATTGTTATTAGCCAAAAAGTTACAAGCAATTAGAAGGCAGGGAGGAGGAAGGGACAACTTCTAGACAGGGAGAATTGTTAGGAAAGCCAATTGTGATAAAAAGCTTTTGTGAGGAGAGTGAGTCCTTTGATAAAAGAAATTCCCATTGGACTGAAAAATTTTAGATAGTTGGGAAGATAGAGCATTTATTTAGCACTTGTTATGTATTGGGCACTGTGCTAAATGTTGGGGATACAAATAAACCCACTCTCAAGAAACTTACATTCTGATACAAATTTATTTATTTTTAGTTTTCAGCATTTACTTCCACAAGATTTTGAGTTCCAAATTTTCACCCCATCTTGCCCCTTCCCCCACCCCAAGATGGCATGCATTATGAATACCCCTTCCCCTAGTCTGCCCTCTCTTCTATCTCTCCCCCCCACTTCTCTTATCCCCTTCCCCTTCTATTTTCCTGTAGGGCAGGATAGACTTCTGCACCCCATTTCCTATATTTCTTATTTTCCAGTTGCATGTGAAAACATTTTTTTTAAACATGTGTTTTTAAAGCTTTGGGTTCCAAATTTTCTCCCTTCCTCCCTCCCCACCCACCCTCATTGAAAAGGCAAGCAACTCAACATAGGTTATACATGTGCAGTTATGCAAAACACTTCCATAGTAGACATGTTGTGAAAAACTAACTCTATTTCCCTTAATCCTATCCTGCCCCCCATTTATTCTATTCTTTCTTTTGACCCTGTCCCTCCTCAGAAGTATTTGCTTCTGATTACCCCCTTTCCCAATCTGCCCTCCTCTCTATCATCCCTCTGCTCTCTTGTCCCTTTCCTCCCCATTTTCCTGTAGGGTAAGACGGGTTTCCATACCCAATTGAATGTGTATGTTATTCCCTCCTTAAGCCAAATCCTATGAGAATAAGATTCATCATTCCCTCTCACCTTCCCTGTTTCCCCTCCACTGTAAGAGCCTTTTCTTTTCTGTTTTTTTTGGATAATTTACCCTTCTACCTCTCCCTTTCTTCTTCTCCAGTATAATCTCTCTCATCCCTTAATTTTATTCTCCAGATATGACCCCTTAATCTTCAACTCACCCTGTGCCCTCTACTATCTATCTATCTATCTATCTATCTATCTATCTATCTATCTATCTATCTATCTATCTATCTATCTACATACATATAATTTTTCCCTCCAACTACCCTAATACTGACAAAGGTCTCATGAGTTATAAATATCATCTTTCCATGCAGGAATGTAAACAGTTCAACCTTAATAAGTCTCTTATGATTTCTCTTTCCTGTTTACCTCTTCATGTTCCACTTGAGTCTTGTATTTGAAAGTCAAATTTTCTATTCAGCTCTGGTCTTTTCATCAAGAATGCTTGAAAGTCCTCTATTTCACTGAATGACCATTTTTTCCCCTGAAGGATTATACTCAGTTTTGCTGGGTAGGTGATTCTTGGTTGTAATCCTATCTCCTTTGCCCTCTGGAATATTATATTCCATGCCCTGTGGTCCTTTAATGTAGAAGCTGCTAAATCTTGTGTTATCCTGATTGTGTTTCCACAATACTTGAATTGTTTCTTTCTGGCAGCTTGTAATATTTTCTCCTTGACCTGGGAACTCTGGAATTTGGCTACAATATTCCTAGGAGTTTTCCTTTGGGGATCTCTTTCAGGAGGAGATCTGTGGATTCTTTCAATTTCTATTTTGCCCTCTGGTTCTAAATATCAGGGCAGTTTTCCTTGATAATTTCTTGAAAGATGATGTCTAGGCTCTTTTTTTGATCATGGCTTTCAGATAGTCCAATAATTTTTAAATTCTCTCTCCTGGATCTATTTTCCAGGTCAGTTGTTTTTCCAATGAGATATTTCACATTGTCTTCTATTTTTTCATTCTTTTGGATTTGTTTTACAGTGTCTTGATTTCTCATAAAGTCACTAGCTTCCAATTGCTCTATTCTAATTTTTAAGGAAGTATTTTCTTCAGTAATCTTTTGGACTTCCTTTTCCATTTGGCCAATTTTGCTTTTTAGGGCATTCTTCTCCTCATTGGCTTTTTGGACCTCTTTTGCCATTTGGGTTAGGCTATTTTTTAAGGTGTTATTTTCTTCAGTATTTTTTGGGTCTCCTTTAACAAGCTGTTGACTTGTTTTTCATGATTTTCTTGCATCACTCTCATTTCTCTTCCCAGTTTTTCCTCTACTTCCCTTACTTGCTTCTCAAAATCCCTTTTGAGCTCTTCCAAGGCCTGGGACTGATTCATATTTTTCTTGGAGGCTTTGGATGTAGGAGCTTTGACTTTGTTGTCTTCTTCTGGTTGTATATTTTGATCTTCTTTGTCACCAAAGTAAGATAATATAGTCTGACTCTTTTTGCGCTGCTTGCTCATGATCCCAGCCAATTGCTTGAGTTTTAAACTCTTTGTTAAGGCAAGAGTCTGCTTCCAATGTGGAGAATGCACTGTGTCAAGCTTCGGGGGTTTGTACAGCTGTTTTCCGAGGTACTTGTAGGGACCTGTAAATTTTCAGTTCTTCCAAGGTGGGTGAGGTGTTTACTCCTTTCCTGGCCTGTGCTCTGGTGTGTTAGTGAGCACAAGCACTACTTTCTGTCCTGGAGCTGTGAGGAGGGTTTTCTCTTCCCAGCCACTACAAGCTCCACCTTGCCAGCACTCCTCCTCGCCCCAGGACCGCGGCCCAGAACTGTGATCCAGATCCAAGCACAGGCAAAGCAAGAGATTCCTGCCTCAGCACCGACAAATAGATCCCTGGAATCCCCCTCTGATCAGCCACTCGATTTCCCCTCAGTCTGTGGGCCAGAAGCTCTGGCTCTGACCTAGCTCGTCTCTCAGCACCACAGAAACAGACTTTTCCCACTGACCTTCTAAGTTGTCTTTGGTGTTTGTGGGGTGAGAGGTCTGGAAGCCACCACAGCTGCCCGAGATTCAGTCCTTTGAGGCCTGCTCCAGGTTCATTGTGGCCTGCGTGCCCATGCCACACTACGCTCCTCTCACCACCCGGCGCGACATACCTTTCTGATCAACCATGCAGGTTGTCTTGGGCTGGAAATTTGCTTCACTCTGTCTTTTTGTGGGTTCTGTTGCTTTAGAGTTTGTTTAGAGTCATTTTTATAGGTATTTGGAGGGGTTTGGGGGAGAGCTCAAGCAAGTCACTGCTTTCACTCTGCCATCTTGGCTCCACCCCAGCCAAGAAGCTTACATTCTAATGGAGAAGACAACATATAAAAGGGGGATGGAAAGGGAGTGGAGTGGAGGAGAGGTACCCGTGTAGGGGCAAAGCTGTAGAGGAGAAGGTGGGAAGGTCCAGAAGGTCAGGAATGGAGCTGAGAAGGAAGTGAGCATGACCTGCACATGGTCAGAAGAGAGGGTTTGAAGTTTACTGGAGAATCTTAGTCTAGAATGGAAAGGGATCATGAAATCATAGATTTAGAACCGAAAAGAACCTCAGAGACCATCTGGTTTAACATCTTTCTTCTATATATGAGGAAACTAAAGAGGGAAAGCAATTTGCCTAAGGTCACAAAGGAAAGCAGACCTTAAGAGGCATCCAATCTGACCCCTCTCTCACAGATGAGAAGAATGGGCCCAGGTAGGTTGATCTAAGGTCACCAAGTAGTAAGGGTCAGAGAAAAGATTTGAACCCAGGTCATCTGACTCCACAGGCAGTGTTGTTTTAATTATAAAGACATCTCAAAGATCTAGTGATTTTGATTTGAGCTAACAATTTAGGAGACTTTCCTATTACCATTTTTAAAGTTTGCCCTCCTTTACAAATCCCATTCTGCCAATTTCCCTCTTTACCTTTCATTTTCAAAAACTTATTTGTTTGGCAACACTATTAATTGATGCTCTAGTAATTTCCATTATTCCTGTCCTTGAATATTTTTAAAATTGGATTTATGATTTGACTGGTGTGGCAAAATCATTTCATGTCAAAACTGCCTCCACCAACACAGATGGGCAACTCACCTTTAACTTATACATTCAGCTCTGAGGTACTAAGTGACTTTAGCTATGACAACATGGTTAGCATGTTTCTGAGCCAGAACTTGAACCCAGGTCTTACTGGCTTCTGCCTACTTAATCACTGCTGCCTTTCTTAAGCATTTCTAGACTTGAACAAGACAAAATGATGCTTTTGCTGTAGCTTTCAGTCCTCCCTCCTCAAAGAGCCATTGTATTATTCTCGTTCCTCTGATGCTTCTGAGATCCTTCCCAATTTTAACAATTTGAACCGAAGTCATGGGCCTAAAGATAGATTGTTTTGAGGATAGGCACGCATTTCAGTATGGCAAGGGTTAAGTATTGATTTGTGGCTTGGTAGAGTACACATTGGCATCCATGAAGATACCAGTTCTCAGCGGGTATGGCTTAATGGAGATTTTCAATTTGAAAGAGACATGGTTTTCGGTGTCTCTGCCATGGTTCTCTCTCTTCTGGAAATAATACCAGGGTAGCCACTATTCCTGATAGGAGAGAGGATGTTGAAAGAAAGGATGCTGGCTTCCAGGTAAGGGTTTTGGCAGATCTAATGCCATCTCATTGGTTACAAAGCCTTCCTGGAAAGCTTGCAATTATCCTGCTCCAGCAGCACAATTAAGCAAACAATTCATCCAATCTCCCTCTATTGATACCCCATTGCCAAGGGACTGGGGTGGCCCAGGAGATTGGGGATGGAGCCATAGCCCTTTGCCCTGAAGTAGCTGATTTGAATCCATTTGCTGGGGGAGGGATCATATATTGCCTCCACGTGAAGGCTGTTTGGTGACCTCTGTGAAATAGACGGGTGGTTTTGGGCCCATGGAGAGATGGGGGCTTCTCAACACCCAGGAGCCCAGCTGGCAGAATAAACCAAATGTGTGGATTAAACTGACATGATTATCTCCTGCTTATGTTTTGGTGAAATTCATAGCATGGAAATCCTGACTGCAACAGAGTGAGATTTAAGGTGGATGCAGCAGCTACCAGAGATGAGATTTCAATTCAATTCAACGAACATCTGTTAAGTGCCTAGAAGTAGGTGATACAGAGACAAAAGGTGAATGAGTAATTGCTCAAGAGGTGTTTACATTCCTTCTACTGAGGCGATCCAACATTACACAGAGAACTAAATAAGAAATAGATAGGAGGTAAAAAGTATTTTTGGAGGGGGAAGGCAGAGCACCAATACCTGGAACTGAGCTAGGGCAAACACTGAATAACATCACAAAAAAATGAAAGTGACTCTCTCAACAAACAAGAAACACCCCAAAAATGTGAGTTCCTTGAGGGCAGGTACAATTTCACTTTTGTCTTTGGAAACCCAAAGCCCAGCACAGTCCTAGGTACACAATAGGCAACTTAATACATCTTCTTTAGAAATTAATCAGGGGGAAAAAAAACTTACTAGCTGTGTTACCCTGGGTAGGTCACAACCCCAATTACCTTGTAAAATAAAAAAGGAAAGAAAAGAAAGATGTAAATCAGGAAGAGATTCATGTAGGAGGTGGGACCTGAGCTGAGCCTTAGAGGAAGCTAGGGATTCTGGGAGGTGGGGGTAGGAAGAGAGCATTCTAGGCTTGGGCTCAGAAGGAATGCTTAGTTGGGAGAACAGCTAGCAGGTTAATTTGGCCAAAATGAAAAATGTCTAAAGAAGAATAATATCCATCCGTCAGTCAGTCAGTCAATATGCATTTATTAAGTTCCTGCTATGTACTAGGCACTATGCTAGGCATCAAGGTTACAAAGAAAAGCAAAAGACATTTCCTGTTCTTGAGAAGTTCACAATCGAATGTGAAGTCTGGAAAAGTAAACTCCAGCTAGATTGTGAAGGGTTTTAATGTTTTCAATGTACAGATTTAAAAATATTCAGGCCCACAGGTTTTTATCAGTGCTCTCATCTTACGTGTATCTTCTGACAGTCAATTTGAAGACAGTACAGGTCAAACATCCTTTTTTCAATTCATATTAAACTTTCTACACATCCCAATGGTTTTTTACTGACATCAATTCTTTGTGAATTAGAGCCTGGGAAATCCTGTTCATCTGAGCTACACTTTTCAAGTCTTGTTTCCTAATCAATAGATCAACACATATTTAGTAAGTGCCTACGGTGTGCCTGATCCTTTGGATTGGTGCTGGGATTACAAAGACAAAAATGAGAGTCTCTGCCCTTAACGTATTTTCACTGAAGGAAACCAAGGATTCCAAAAGAGAGAGAGGTGAGGAGGAAGAGCATGCCAGGCATGGGGAGCAGCCAGTGCAAAGGTGTAGAGGTGGAAAACAGAGCGTTCTGCGTGAGGAAGAGCAAGGAGAATAGTTTGACTGGACTGTGGGGATCCTGAAAGGGAGTAATGTGTTAAAAAGTTGGAGATTTGGGTTGGGATTAGGTTGTGAAGGGCATTAAAAGCTAAAATAGGAAAACTTCGCAGAATCAAAATCAAGGAATCCTATTTTTGTTAAGTGACCTCAAAGGCATTTGCCCAACACATGCCTGAACAGGAATTCCTTATAAAACATCCCTGAGAAGCGGACACTCAACTATCTCTTGAAGACAAGTGCTCCCATTGGCACTGCTGCATATTTTAATAAGAGAAAGAAATGTGGATGGTAGGCCCAGAGTAAATAATAAGTTATTCAAATGGTGTTTAATATTTATTAAAATAAGATGAGAGCAGAAGATGAGAAATTCCTTAGTTCTAAGGCTAGGATTTACAACCACAAAATCTCATCATATTTTTGTCTGCTACCATTTTAATTTAGTTCATTTCAATAAATATTTCTCAAGTATTTTTTTTTTGGCACAAGATACTGCATAAGGATCTGGCTATACGAAGAAAAAGTAAAAGTCAGTCCCTACCCTCATGGAGCTTACATTCCATTGGAGAATTCAAATTTAAACACATAAGGAGATAATATAATAGAAAATAACATAAAGTTATTTGAGGCAGAAGAGAGCCGTAATGACTGGGGAAGGTAAAAAGAGGGGTGTTGGGAAAGGATCCAGGTCCAAAGTGATAAATTATTTAAGCCTTGCAAATAACCTTATAAGGATTCTAAGAGGTCAAGATTTTAAGAGGTGAAGAAGTGAAGGATTTAAGGAGCAGAGAGGGTAGTCTATTTGAAGGCATTGAGATAAGAGAGGATGCCATGTTGGAACAAAGGGTGCATGAATTGGGGTAGTATGAATGAGTCTGGAAACATAGACTCGAACCAGATGGTGATCTTTAAATGCCAAATTGAAGAATTTGATTTTTCTTCTACAGGCAGTGGGGGGGGGGGCACCAAAATTTCTCCAGTAAGGGAGTGGTATGGTGCTTTAGGAAGAATACTTTGGCAGAGCTAGGTGAAGAAGTAGGGAAGGAGGGGAGGGAAACTGGAAGTAGGAATATCAGTTAGGAGGCTATTGCCATAGTCTATGTGATCCATGATGGTGGCTTATTGGGTGACTCCAAGAGAGGGAAGAAGAGGATAGATGCAAGAGAGATTGTGGAGGTAAAGGCTTGGTGACCAATTGAATATGAGAGAAGTGAAGGAAAGAGTTAAAGATGAGTCCAAGATTATGAACCTGGGTGACTGGAAAGATGGTAGTAGACTGAATAGAAATAGGAAAGTTTGGAAGAGAGATAAATTTAGGGGAAAGAGAAGGGCCACTTCTTTGCCAGAACCTGGAGCATAGGCAGGGAAAATGAGGGATGTAGAAAGGTTTTGAGGCACAGAATAGAAGACAAAATGGAACTCAAAACAGATAGCCTCTTTTTTTTCTGAGAGAAGTCTAAGGGGGGTCATTTGCTGAGAAAGTGGGGAGAAGAGGTGGTGTAGGAGGTCTCAGGAGTATGACAGTCAATCAGAGAAGAATGAATGGATTGCCCTACAGCAACAGAGGCCAAATTAAAAGCTCTTAACAAATGTGTAGTGGGCCAAGTCAAGCTAAGCTCTGTGTCTTCTTCCAATATCAATCAACATTATACAAGTAGGAACGGAAAAGGCACATCATAGGGGTAGACCGAGGGTGGTGTTTGGCAAGGCGTAAGTGTTAAGAGGACTGAGGAACTTGGCTTAAAGAATTAAATTGATTAATGATGAGGTCAAGATTATCAAAGAAAAAAGTCCCAACCAGGAATGACACATTAGGAAAATACATAGAGGAACTAAAGGGCATGGTGAGATGGGGGCAGGAAATGGTTTAGGAGGCCTGAGGAGAGGAAGATGTAGAAGGATAGGAAACTGATCAGAGAGAGGAATTTTGAGGGCACAAGGCCATGCAGGTAGCACAGACATGGATGATGGATGATGAGATCTAGGACACCACCATCCCTGTGGGTGGCTGAGGATGAGTGAAGATACATCACAGGAAATGAAGTTAGTGAAAAGGAAGGCCAAAGTGTTTGAGAGGACGTCAACATATGCATCAAAGTCCCAAAGTACTGGGGCAGGCCTGCTGAGGTGAAGAGAATGGAGTTCAGCAGTCTCATGAATAGATTCCAACAGGTGCTTCAGGGCTTATAATGCAAACTCTTCATTTTGCAAATGGTGCTTGAGTCCTCTCTAGGCTTGGTGGAAAGAGAGGAGATGCTTCAGCTTTGGGCCTGAGACACAGCAGAACAAGGAGCAGATTCCGCAGTGTGGCACAGTGGAAAGTATTAGATTTTGGAGTGAAGGGACCTGAGTTCCAATCCCAGCTCTGTCACTCGTGTGACCTTGGACAAGTCACATAACCTTTCTTGGCTATTTCTTCATCTGTAAAATAAAGAGTTAGACTAGAAGACCTCTAAAGTCCCAACTCTAAATCTCTAATCCTGTCTTTGGATATCACCCCAAAAGGCCATCAAACTATCTGTTGAATCCTGAATTTGTTTCTGGGTTCCTGATCTTATTTTTTGCCCATACCTCTCCCTGTTTTGTTTCATTTTTGCCCAGGTCTGGAATCTGGGAGGGGCAAGAACTTAGTCCTCAAGACCCCACAACCGACTCTTTGTGTTCATTCGTCTGTGTGTCTAACTTCGCTTTTCTTCTCCAGCCTCCTGGCAGCTGGCTGTGCAGTTGACAAGTGGAACTGATTGAAGAGTCCACAGGTGAGTTAATTAGCGCGGTGGCAGTTTGGAATGCTGGGAGCTGCCATTTAGCGTTACATCGTGGAGGCTGCTGTTGTTACCGATGGGAAGCAAGTGGTGTGCTGTGGGGTTCAGAAACCCTGCCTCCTGATTGGTCCCAGGATATGTCAGCGTTCTGGCAGGAAGCCACTAGTCAGAACTACTTTTCCTCTGAACCACATCACAAATCATATCGGTAGGCTCCCACTAATGATGGATGGTGGCCAGTCAAGGCACGGTTTCCTAATGAGATCCTTCTTCCCTCTTAACCATGATGCTGAGTGTTGAGGTGTGCAGTCCTGCCAACCTACTGATTGGCTTGGTCCTAGAGGCATGGGGAGTCAGTGGTTAACATCTAGATGGGGAACCTTTCAATAAAAGGATATTGTCATGGAGTGAAAGGAAACAAAAATGTATAAGAACACATTTAGGCAGAGACACTAGGAAAGACTCGAAACAACTCTTCAGGCTTTCTAGACCAGAATCAGTGTATGGTGGAAACAGTTCTTAAATCAGAGGACCTGGGTTTGAATCCAAGCTCTGCCACTTACCACCTGTGGGGTCCTAGGGCCTGTCACTGCACTTCTCTGGGACTCAGTATCTTCACCTATAAAGTGAAGGGCTTGAACTAAAAGACATCTAAAATCTCTTCTTGCTCTATCAATGAACCTTTTGCAAGGAACATTTTATTAAGCACCTATTGTGCTCAAGCTTCTCAAGGAAGCATGTGTTTAAATGGCTGATGCAGCTACCATTTCTTCTACCTATTATCTTTTTTTTTTTTTGCTCTTCCCAGTCTACTTGGGAGATATGGATGACACAACCAATGTTTGCATTCATTTCTCCTTTGGAGATGTACCCATCCTGAATGATGACTGAACCAGAATGCCTAGGTCATGAAATTATCTTTGCTTGGGACAATTGACTAGTACCAGCATTTTCTCCTTTGTACAGAATAATGTGCCAGAAGTTGACTTGTTTCCTTCTATGATTAAGGTTTATCATTTAAAAGCAAGACATCACTTAAATAACAGAATTGGATTGAAGTAGAGTTAAATTGAATATTTCTGTTGACAAGAAAATTATCCACTCTCTGTCTCCCAGAACTTCACCGGCAAATTACAGAAACAGCAGTGAGATGTTGTTTTTTTCTTCTTTTAATCCATCCTTTAGAGAGGTCTTGGCTAATTTACTTTGTAAGTTATTGGAGAAGACTCTTGTAGGAGGCTGTATTTCTGATTCACTGGTTTCTAGGAAGATGGGTTTGATTTTTATGTACTGTTGTTGATAATTTAAAAAAAGCTGCTGCTGTTTAGTTTAGGGAAAGACTTTCAAAGCCCTACTTTGTTTTTAATGGCAAACATCTATTCATTTATTCAAGCTTTATTAAGGTCTTTTCAGTTTTACATCAGTCATTTCTCTCTACTCCCTTCCACTTCAGTTGCATCCTATTAAACCGTCACTTGTGGAAAGAGGAAAGAAAGAAACAAAGGAAGAAAGAAAGGAAGGAAGGAAGGAAGGAAGGAAGGAAGGAAGGAAGGAAGGAAGGAAGGAAGGAAGGAAGGAAGGAAGGAAAGAAGGAAGGAAGGTAGGAAGGAAGGGGAAGGGAAGGGAAGGGAAGGAAGGAAAAGAAAGAAAAAAGGAAGAAAGGAGAGGAAGGGAAGGGAAGGGAAGAGAAGGGAAAAGAAGAAAAACATCTCACTTAAGGGGCTAAGTTCTCTCCACTCACCCAAGGACTCTGGGCTCATGTGGATCAGGTTTCATCCTATGGATTCTGATTCCAGAAAGGTCATTTTATTTCTTTGGCTGTATTTCTATCTTGGGTTAAAATTCCATGGATCTCTAAAACAAAGCATACATATAGAGTTTCCACATATATGAATTATAGGGTCCCCTCCTACAGGCTAATGTATGTACAATGTGGGTACTGGGAAAAATAAGACAACTTCTTATTTCCTCTAAAGCACACATGGACACAGACATAAATATGTAAGATGGAAAGGACTTTAAAGGAGACCATGAGCACATACAGAAGCATGAAACATGCAAATGGACCATTACACTCATTATGCTCCTTTGGAAGGTAGAGACTCTCTGTGGGATGATTGTACAAATCTCTCCAATTCACCTGCACTATCGACTCAACTCATGCCAATATCACAGAGGGTCAGCAAGGGCCAGATCATTTGGCCCCTCGTATCATGGCTCTAATCCATCGGCAGTAGGATCATCTTGTTGGTGTTCTTCACCTTCAAGAAGTGTGCCATTAAAAGGCATATTCCTACTTGAAAGATGGTACCTGACTCCCAAACTCAAGATTGTCCACAAAATAATTTATAACAAAAGGGATAAAAAGAATGGAGCCATTTCTCAAGTCACTTTTATAGCCTGCAGGGAGGGAAATTTCTTAAGCAGAGCCTTTCTTCCTTTACCTAAGCTAACCAATGGTCTTAGAGGCATCACAATCCCTGGGGACAAATCAGAGGAATTCCACGCATCTTACCAGCAAGGGACTACAAGGCTCACATCTACCACCATGGGAGGGGCTTCCTGCTATGTCTTATGATTTCATCAAGTAAATTAGGGACTCCTAAAATTAATCAGAGCTTCCCTGAACAACGCCTCATCCTTATACAGATAAGCAAAAACAATTGATATGTGTCTGTAACGCTCTACCCAAATAGTCCCTTACCTTCATGCTGAAAAGAAAATATAATAATAATAATAATAACAATAATGATTATTCCTTATATATTTCTTTATAAAGTTTACAAAGCACTTTATATTCACGCATATGTATGTATATAAGGCACATATGTGTGTGTATGTGTATTAGTTGAGCTATCCAGGAAAGTATATTTAATTATCTGTACTTTGGACCATTTTTGGATAGCTTCTTTTGTGTGACTCACAGCTTTCTGAGCAAAGTCACAGATGAGCTTTTGAGAAAGCTGATAGTATAGAGAAAGTTTGGCCTACTTTGAGTCACTATTTTGAGGAGGACAGAAAAGCACGGACTGTGGTAAAAAGCAAATGAGCATTAAAATGTCAACTTGGAAGCACGTCTGTTACAGAAGCCGCTTTGGTGCAAAGTCTAGGGGGTTGAAAGAACACAAACAAACCTGAAGGCTAATATCACTTTTCACAACAGGCGTGGGTTGCCCATAATTTCAAGGAAAGTGGGGCTCTGCTGCACTGAGGTTGTTATCTCTGTTGGGGGGTGTGTGAATTTCTTTGAAAGCTATTTGTTTTCCATGTAAAATGGGAAATCTGTTGACTCCGGCTGATTTTTAAAAGCCTGGAAATGGGAGTTTGCACAGATGCCATCACTCAAAGCTGTCTCACTCTCTCTGAGAGGAGAGTACCAAAGAGATGATGAATCGAAGTGTTGAAAGAAGTCTTGATAGGAAACTTGATAGAGACACATCTCACCCCTTTGTAATAGATTTGCAAAGAAGGAGGGTCATGTATACTTTGTTAGTAGATGGGGCTTTAACTTGGGGGTAAGCTTCTTCAGCCAAAATGCCTTTTGACTCCCTTTAAAAAATTGCAATGGAGGGGGCAGCTAGATGGTGCAGTGGATAGAGCACCAGCTCAGGCGTCAGGAGGACCTGCATTCAAATCGTCTACTTACTAGCTGCAAGACCCTGGGCAAGTCACTTAACCCCATTGCCTAATCAAAAAAAAAATTGCAGTGGAGTTGGATCGAGGGCTTGAAATCTGTTCTTGTCTTTCTTATACTCTTCCACCTTTTCTTTTCTGTACATTCTTCCCAAGCTGTCCCTACCTTCTTTCTGAGAGTCAGAAGGCTTTGCCGTATTTTGTCCTATGGTCATCCTTTTCTCTTGCTCTCTTTTCTCTTGCATCCTTGCTCTACAATCATCTCTTTTTATGCTTCCACATCTCCCCACTTTTCACTTCCCTTAAAACTTTTTCCATCCTCACCATGACAACCTGTCCCTCTATCTTTCCCTGGTCTCCTCTCTCTGCTCTGATTCAGTGACAGGTAAACTCCTTTTATTTTTCCTTCAAAGAATCAAAGAACTAGAATTGGGTACTTGAAAAATATTACAAAGTTAAGAAGTGTCATTCTCAGTTTAGGAAATTAAACCACCAGTGTCCATGAAGATCCTTTTTTAAAAAAAAAGTAAAAATACCGTTTATTTTTATTCTGGACTTAAACGTCAAATAAAACAGGTAATTTTATAGACATAATAGAACAGAATAAGAGGATTACACATGAAACTGCAGATCTCTATTACATATAGATTGTTTTTTCTTTTTAAGTTAGTCAGCTAGCATTTAAGCCCTTACTATGTACCAGGCACTATGCTAAGCACTTCGGATACAAAGAAAGGCAAAAAACACCAGTTCTTGTTCTCAATTCAACCCGTAACTTTCAAGGCTGTCCTGCTTCTTTTGGTTCTCTTCTCACCATTTAAAAATCAGGTGGCTTAATGACCTCCTTTCTTTTATTTTGCTTTTCCCTGGGATGGGGGGGGGAGGGGAAGCTACATTATCCTTCACCCTCATGGAATTCTTACTATCCCTTTTTGGGAAAAAAAAAAGGCAGAGAACAACCAAGCCCTGGCAACAAAAACTAGTTAAGCAAAACAAATCCCCACATTCATTGTGTCTGAAAATGTCTCATTCTGTGTCTTGGGTCCATCACCTCTCTGGCAAGAAATGGGCAGTCTTCACAATGTGGACGGTAGTATTTTGTGATGTCCACCAGACTGGAAAACAGTGTCATTGGTCGAGTTCTAGAAGCCAGTGCAACTCAGCAGACCTGTCGCTGTTGTTGTTAAGTCAGTGTTTGGTGGTGTCCCACTTTTTGTGACCTCATTAGGGATTTTTTTGGCAAAGATACTGGAGTGGTCCAATATAACACTTTATTGTTGTTCAGACGTTAATTTGCCATTTCCTTCTCCAACTCATTTTACAGATGAGGAAACTGAGACAAATAGGGTGAAGTGACTTGCCCAGTGTCACACAGCTAGGAAGTGTCGGTGGCCAGATTTGAAACTTGGAACTCTGCACTATGGCACTCCTAGTGTCCCTAAACAGGTAAGTATATTCAAAATAATTTCAAGGGTAAGTATATTCAAAATAATTTCAAGGGAGAGAGAGAATGCTAATAATTGGGGGAATGGAGAGAGACATCTAGAATTAATGTGGTAGTGATTTTACCTGTGTTGTAAATTTAAATATTTTGTGCATAAATTTTATAAATGTAAATTTAAATTATTTGGGGTTTTATGCCTTTTTAATACTGATTTTTGAAAACATCAAAGAGCTTTTTTTCTCCTTCATGTTAACATTACCTACTCATTGTGTATTTTTCCAGGTTTTCCTTTGCAAGAGGGGAATATTGTCCCAGGATTTTTTTTTTGATATTTGCAATCTAAAGGGCTTCTCTCCTCCCCCTCTCCATTAAGACTTAAAAGAAGCAACAATAATAACAACAACAACATTATAATAGTCATTTATGTAAGGTGTCCTCAAGTCTTTGGGGACATTTTGTACATCTCTTTAAAGTTTGCAAAGCACTTAATACATATTAATGTCTCATCTGAGCCTCTGGACAATCCTGGTTGACCCAGGTGTTAGTGCTCCCCTTCATTACTGTGCATTTATTTGTATGTATTCTTTGCTTATCTGGGAGCACGTCATATGCCTCTTATAGACTGTAAGTCCTAGAAGGCAGTGACTGTCCCCTTGCATATTTGTTCTAAGGCTTTGGTTTGGTTTTGGGGTCTTTTGTTTTGTGTAATTTTTGCTTTTAGTGTGGAAGAGGTAGAAGGAAAAAATAAATACATGTCAATTAAAAAAAATTAAAATTTTTCTCCAGGGACCAATTTATGTTTTTGTCCTTTAGAAATGAGAACACCAAAGCCTAAAGAGACTAAATGATTTGCCCAAGGTCACACAACCATTAAGTAAAGACTTTAAATCTCCTAAGTATAGTGTACTTTTCATGACACAGCCTTGCATCCCCTAATGACTTTTAGGTGACATAGCACCTTAAATAATAACGATTGAATATAAACATAATGCCGTGCCTTCAAGAAATCCACAAAGAGCTAACCATGTGGCATTGGCATGATCTATCAGATCTGGAGTCAGGAAGACCTGAGTTCAAATTCAGCTTCAGATACTTCCTCCCTGTGTGACCCAGGCAAGTCACTTAACCTCTGCTTACCTCAGCTTCCTCATCTGTTAAATGGGGATAATAATAGTGCCTACTTTCCAGTGTTGTTGTGAGGATCAAATGAGCTAATCATTGTAAAGTGCTTAGCACAGTGCCTGGAACATAGTAAGTATTGTATAAATATTAGCTATTATTATTATTATAATTACCTTTAGCATAATGCCTGGCACATAGTAAACACTATAAAAATGTTAGGTATTTATTATTATTAATACTACTAATACATAGTAAGCACTATATGAACGTTAACTATCATCATCATAAGTGTTGCTACTACTACTATACTACCTTTAGCACAGTACCTGACACGTAGTAAGCACCATATAAATGTTAACCTCTTCTCCTTCTCCTTCTTCTCCTTCTCCTTCTCCTTCTTCTTCTTCTTCTTCTTCTTCTTCTTCTTCTTCTTCTTCTTCTTCTTCTTCTTCTTCTTCTTCTTCTCCTCCTCCTCCTCCTTTTCCTCCTTCTCCTCTTCCTCCTCTCCTCCTCCTCCTCCTCCTCCTCCTCCTCCTCCTCCTCCTCCTCATCCTCCTCCTCCTCCTTCTCCTCCTCCTAAAATACTGCTACTACTACTTCTACTACCATCATCCTTAGCACAGTGCCTGGCACATAATAAGCACTGTATAAATGTTAGGTATTTGTTATTATTAATAATAGTGCTAATAATAATACTGGAACATAGTAAGCACTATGTACGTGCTACCTATTTATTATTAATATTATTATTATCCTTAGCACACTGCCTGGCACATAGTAAGTGCTATATTAGTGTTAGCTTATAATTATTATTTTTATTTACTTATTTATTTATTTGAAAATTTTTAAAAATTTATTTATTTTTAGTTTTCAACATTCACTTCCACAAGATTTTGAGTTCCAGATTTTCTCCCTATCTCTCTCTTCCCTCCACCCCAAGATGGCATGCATTCTGAATACCTATTCCCCTAATCTGCCCTGCCTTCTATCCCTACCTTCTCTTATCCCCTTCCGCTTCTATTTTCCTGTAGGGCTGGATAGATTTCTATACCCCATTTCCTGTATTTCTTATTTCCCAGTTGCATGTGAAAACAATTTTTTTAAACATGTGTTTTTAAAACTTTGTGTTCCAAATTTTCTCCCTTCCTCCCTCCCCACCCACCCTCATTGAAAAAGCAAGCAAATTGATACAGGTTATTCATGTGTAGTTATGCAAAACACTTCCCTAGTAGTCATGTGAAAAATTAACTATATTTCCCTTTATCCTATCCCACCCCCCATTTATTCTATTCTCTCTTTTGACCCTGTCCCTCCTCAGAAGTGTTTGCTTCTGATTACCCCCTCTCTCAATGTGCCCTCCCCTCTATCATCCCCACCCTTGTCTCCCACCCCCCCATTTTCCTGTAGGGTAAGATAGATTTCCATACCCAGTTCGGTGTGTATGTTATTCCCTCCTTCAGCTTATCATTATTACTGTTACCCTTAGTACAGTGCCTAGCACATGACAAGCATTGTATAAATGTTACGTATTTATTAGTAGTAATAATAGTACTAATAATAATACTGGCACATAGTAAGCACTCTACAAATGTTAACTTTATTATTATTCTTACTGATATTATTATTATTACTTTTAGCACAGTGCCTAGCACATAGTAAACACTGTATAAAATGCTAGGTATGTATTATTATTAGTAATAGCACAAATAATAATAATGGCTTATAGTAAGCAGTATATAAATATTACCTATTATTGTAATTATGACAATTTGTGAAAACAGAAGTTGGCCTCTGTCTGAGAGAATCCATAGCTTCCTTCAAAGGAATGCCCAGGTGTGACGTCCTGCACAAAGCCTATCTTGATCCTCCCAGTTGTTGGTGCTCTCTCTGTTTTGAAATTATTCTGCATTTACTTCTCTGTGTACATATAGGGATCCACTCCTCCCATCCCCCTTCCCAGTAGACTGTAAGCTCCTTGAGGACAGGAATCATTTTGGGCTTTTGTTTTGTTTATATTCCCAAGACTGAACTAAAGTGCCTGCCAGGTCTAAATCCAAGAGTATATGATCCCCAGCAACTAGTGCTTTGCAATGAGTAGGGATTTACTACATATTTTTTGAAATTGAATTGAAAAGTCCATTAGCTCTGTGCAGGGATGCTCTGGGTAGAAGAAGATTAGGCTGAGGCCCTAGCAGGGTTCATGTTTTTAGGGAAAATAAGGTGGGAAGTGGGAGTTGGAAGCCAGAGCTTCCCAATCGGGAGGTAAACATGCTTTTGATAAAATACTGAATCCACTGACTTTCATCTTTCAAAGTCCATATTCTCTAGTTCTCTTGTTGAAAATGTGGTCTTCCTCCTCCTTAGCTGTTAAATACATAAGCTCTTTTCTTCCTTTTCTAGTAAGGAAAACTTGATATTCATGGGGTTTTGTCCAGTCAGCTCCACGGTAATGCATTAATTTTGACTGTTTTTCTATGATGTTGTTTATATTTACCATATAAAATCAAGTTATTCATTCATTTTAGTCATCACCAGTATAGGTTGATGGACAGAAGTCATTTGATTCAGTATTTTTTTTTCAGTATTTTTGTGTGTGAGATTTGAAGTCCAAAAGTTGCCAAAGGCCAGTTGATATAGCAATATTTTTTTCATATAACTATTTTTTAATTTTTTCTTCCATATGCTTTTGAGTTTAAAATTTTTCGCCCCCTTCTTCCCCAGCACCCTCCCCAAGATGGCGCACAATCTGATATAGGCTATACATTTATATTCGTATTAAACATATTTTCACATTAGTGATGTTGTTAGTAAAAATTAAAACTGATAGGAGGAACCATCAGAAAGAGGAAACAAAACTCAACAGAAGAGAAAAAAAATAGCAGTTCAACTTCCATAGCTCTTTCTTTGGATGTGGATGGCATTTTCCATCATGAGGCCTTTGGAGGTATCTTAGATCCTGGTATTGCTGGGAAGGGTTAAGTTTATCAATATTAGTCATCGCATAACATGGCTGTTATTGTGTACATTGATCAAGCAAAATTTGTGAAATAAACAATTAAATCATGTTTCATCTGATATCACCAGTAGTTTTCCTCTATGTGTGCATTAGGTCTTGTGGGTTTCAGCTAAAGCAGCACTGTTCAGTATCTTCATGGGAATTTCATGTCATACCATATCCCATTTGTGTATTATATGGTCTCCCTTATTGGAAGGCAGATAGGCGGTACAGTGGATAGGGTGGAAATTCTGGAGTCAGGAAGACCTGAGTTGAAATCCTACCTCAGACACTTTTTAGCTGTGTGACCCTGGCAAGTCATTTAACAACTCTGCCTGTCCCAATTTCCCCATCTGTGAAATGGGTATAATAATAGCACCTATATCACAGGGTCATTATGAGGATAATGGTACTATTTGTTGTTGTTTGTCATTTGTACTTGAAGAGGACCAGTGACATCCTGATGTTAGGGGTCAAGGTAAAGTATGTTTGACTGTGGCCGATCAGTCCCATATGAGCTTGGAAGGCTCTTTCACAGGTTGGACACAAACAGTCATTTGAACGTTTGGAATGGAGATGTCTTTAGATTTGCACATTCCACATTTCCTCTGTGCTACTGAAATTCTGCTTTCCTTTTAGAGCACAGCGCCTTCTTTAATGTGGGCATGCCATGCTGGGCGGTCCTGTGCCAACTTCTCCTATTTCTCACAATTGATACTAAAGTTCTTCAGAGACACTTTGAGAGCATCCTTGTAGAGTTTCTTCTGACCTCTATGTAAGCATTTGCCTTGTGTGAGTTCTCCATAAAAGCAGTTTTTTAGGCAAACGTACATTTGGCATTTGGGTTATGTAGCCAGCCCGTCAGAGTTGAGCTCTCTACAGTAGAGTTTGAATACTTGACAATTCAGCTTGAGAAAGAACCTCAGTGTTCACTACCTTATCTTGCCAAGCGATCTTCAGAATCTTCCAAAGACAGTTAGAATGGAAGTGGTTAAATTTTCTGGCATGGTGCTGGTACACTATGCAGGTTTTTTGTTGTTCAGATGTGTCTGACTCTTAGTAACCCTGAGGACCATAGCATATCATGCTGTCCATGCTTAGCAAAGATACTGGAGTGGTTGCCTTTTCCTTCTCTAGTGGATTAAGGCAAACAGAGGTTAAGTGACTTGCCCAGGGTCACACAACTAGTAAAGTCTGAGGCCAGATTTGAACTTAGGTCTTTTTGACTCCAGGCCCAGCACCCTATCCACTGAGCCACCTAGATGCCTCCTTGGTTTCACAGGCATATAGCAACGAGGTCAGTTTACTAGGAAGTCTAATACCTCTCCTCTCCTACACTTTGTTTCAGAGCCTCTCAAACTCTGAGCTAGCTCTGGCAATGCTATTTTTAAAGCACTTTGCAAACCCTTTCAGTACTATATAAATGCTAGTCATTATTGCTCTTATTATTGTTTCTCCCTCAGTTATAGACATTAATCTTTCTTCTCTGTGTTTGACTAGCTCTGAGAAAATCCAGAAAATGACACCCACTCCCATTTATCCATAATAACCGGCCGACAAGATTCTCCTTTCCCCTCACCTAATAGTAATTCTGCTAGTAGGATTAAAGATCTCGAGTTGGAAGGAGACGTAGAGACCATCAAGCTTAGCCCCCTCATTTCAGAGACGAAGAAATGGAGGCTCAGAGACACATAGTGACACATCTCATAACCCAAGGCCATGTAGATGGTAAATGATAAAACCAGGCTTCTACCAGGTCTTCTTATTCTAATTCCAATGTACTTTTCCAGGTACCATGCTATCTACCTTGGTCTGTTCTTGAAATGTATGTATTGAAAGGATCACAGAGCTCTGACTTTTTTTTTTTAATATAACACTATATTTAAAACCAATAAGGACACCAGCCTCAAGCAGAGAAGGCTGCCTAAGCATCACTTCTGGAAAATGGGTCTGATCATTGAAAAAAGACAATCTGGTCTAAATCTTAGGATGGCCTATCAACTCAGGCCCTCTCCTTAAAAATCTCATTAGTGCTCAAGTAAATTGGCTGAAGAGAAAGAGAAAGGAATAAACATTTATTAAGCATCTACTGCATACCAGATACTGTGCCAAGCAGTTTACCAATATGTCATAACCCTGTGAGGTAGGTGCTATTATTATCCCCGTTTCACAGATGAGAAAGACCAAGGTTAAGTGATTTGCCCAGGATAACACAGCTAGTAAGTGTCTGAAGCTGGATCTGAACCCAGGTTCTTCCTGACTCCAAGCTTAGTGCTCTATCCAGTGAGTAAAATGAAGAAACTACCAGAGATTAAGGGATAGGTCTTCAAACAACTAGTTAGTGTTGGAGGTAGGATTCAAACCCATGTCTTCCATGGCTTCCTGATTCCAGGTCCACTGCTCGATTTACTGTTCTAGGATGATAAATAACCCTTACTTCCTTCTTTTCTATAAGCTCGTCCTGCTTCAGACTGGTATTGTTTCTTCAAAGTATTATGTTTGTATGTAATCATTATTGTTGTAAGTAAAATGTCTCCTAAAAGTCAAGTTAACACTGGAGGCAAAGTGGCGTCTTAGAAGGTACCCTGACCTTTGAAGACCTGGACTGACATCTTCCCCTAACAGCTGTGTGACTTTGGATAGGTCATTTTATTTCTTTGGGTCCCAGTTTGTCTCTTGAAAAGTGTGGATCAAACCCCTTGTCTTACCTTACAAGAAGAGAATCACATGGGATACTGACAAGGACAAAAATCAGTCTTTTGTCTTTAAAAAAAATTTCTATTGATATTTATTTATTTTCTTTCTCTCTCATTCTCATTGGAGAAAAAATGGAAAAACAAAAGCAAAACAAAACCATTGGACCAAATGTAATGCAAACCAATTTCCCACATTGGCCATGTTCAAAATGTCTCATTCTGCACCTTAAGTCCATCACCTTACTGTAAGGAAGCATTAGCCCTCAAGAAGTCTTTATGCTGCTTCACATTCTTACAAATATAAAGTATGATCATTGCTATGGGTATTAACAATATTGGTGAGCACAATAGGATTTCACAAATGCTCATTGCCTGACTGGCTAGAGGCTGCTCAGTGTCTCTATCGGTATGAAAGTGCCCATTTGCCATCCAGTCACCTTTAGTCTTAGGTGTGAGATTTCTTGGTTTTGTCTGAGATCTTTAGCATCTTTCCCGCAGAGGTTTTATTGACTGAATGCACCCCTGTCGTTTGCAGTGATGTCATTCTTTATCATGAAAAATTGGGTGAGCTCAGAATGACTAGGAAGGTTTTTAACTTGTTAGCAAAACTCACAACGACGGAGATTTGCCTGAAGGGACATCCTCATTATTGATGTCTTCCTTAAAAAAAAATCTCTGTGTGTGTGTGTATGTGTGCATGTGTGCATGCTCACATATACAAGCATTTATGGGAAGAGAAACATTTTAGGAGTGCAATTAAATATAGAAAAATAGATCTCAACTCATTTTGTAACTGATATAAAATTAGACATGTTGTGACTTTTTTGGAACCTTAGGTTTCCTTGAAAACCGCCTTCACATGCACGTTAGCGTCCAGGAAAAATTAATACATGCAAAGTGATGTAAGCACATGGCCCTGTAAATTTTCCAATGGCCCCGGGGTACTGTTATCTGGTCTTTGCTGGGAAATCACTCATCATGTAGCTATCGGGGAAGGAAGAGCCACTGCAGCCCCCTTTCTGGGAGCAGTCCAATGCAGTATGGATATTAATTAAATTTATTAAACAAATAACACAGCGACTCAGGGAAGCAGGGGTCCATCTGCCAGTTCCGCAGATTGATCTCTGCAGAGACGCGAGCTGAATGGTAGTCGAAGCTAACTTGCCGAGCTCAGCAGATGGGCCCTTGTCTCTAGTGGGAGAGATTTGGTGGCGATCCAACAGCTCTTTCCCCCCTCCAGCTTTTTGTTCCTTGCAACTGTGATGGAAGAGGCACTTCTCTGTCTTTTCTCAGCCTTGTGCTTCTGTCTCTACACCCCCCCACAACCCTCCTCCCTTTTGTTTAGGTGAGCAATATTTAAGTCTGAGTGATTTGTTAAGGAAAAAAGTCCCGGCTGATCGCATTTTGTGTATGCAATGTAAATCTCGAAGCAGAAAATAATTAAGGAAATGTAATCTCATTGACTTTACACCCCACTTGTCTACAGGACTGCAGCCCAGCCTCCTGCCCTGGGATAAAGTCTGTGAGCAGATTTGAATTGAGTCAGTATCCTAACTAGTTGTACTCGAAACAGTGGCTGCAGAAAAATCCATTAGTTATGATGAGATTTAGGCTCCCCCTTCATAAAACAGTCCCTCCAATGACTTTTTGACCTGAGATCTTTTTGAATCGATGCCATTTAAATTTTTTTTGTAAAGCTCTCCTTTAACGGTTCAGTTTTTCAAATCGGTGATGTTTCTCTCTTCCTTTGACAAATGTGTCCTCTCTCTGAACCCCAGGGTCTACCTTCCTTGCCATCTGGGAAGGGATGTCATGGGCAACATCCGATCAGTGCGTGGCGGATCTGCCATCGTGACTGGTGGTGTTTTCACATGCCCCTGCAAAAAGACCATGAATGGGAAGCATTCCCCATGAAGTCTACTACTTGGCCTCCCACTGACTCATTCTATTTGGGTCGTAACTCAGGCAGAGTGATAGGGCTTCACTCCAGGGTGGCAGACATAGTGTTAGCAAACCTCAAGCCCTTTACTGTTATACAAACAACACCATTTAGCACTTAGGTAATTAGAATCATGAGTTAAAATAGTAAATGGCCGTTGGGAATCTAGAGTGAACGCTTCCCCTGCTGCCTCATTTTATCTGCTCCTCTTATGCCCAAGCAGTAGCACACCCATTCTGGCATCCCGACCCAATCTGGGCCCAGCGATCCTCCTCTGCCCCTCTTAATCGAGAACATGCTCAGCTGCCAGGGTCCAACCCTAATTCCTACATCCAACCACACCTCTTAGATCATATGCTGCTTGAGTCATAATTCTTAACTGGCCCTTCCCAAGGGGGTCATGTCCATGGGAGTAATTGGAATAATAAGATCGTAGGACTGTAGATTTAAAATTGGAATAAACCTTAGAGGTCGTTGAACCCAATACCCTTCATTTTATAGATGAGGAAGCTGAAGCAGATAGAGGTTAAATGACTTGATCTGGGTCTTGCAGCCAGTAAGTGTCTGAGGTGGGATTCAAATCCAGCTCTTCCAGACCCTAAGACCTAAACAATTAGCACAGAGGAATTGGCCTTTTTCTGAATTGTTAACAGATTCCAGGAGGCTTGAAAGATGGGTTTCTTATTCAGAGGCATATACAAGTGTTAAGCAACTATGATTCTCATGACCAGTGCCTGGCATGAGGATGATAAATAATCCCAGCTTACATTTGGATAGTGGAGGAAGTTTGTAAAAATGCTTTACATAATCATCTCTGTAGCCAGATAAGATCAATTGGATACACTGCTGGTCAGAGATTGTCTGTTGCACCTATATGTAGGCTCTTGGTCAAATCCACCATTGGAGGTGTTTTGTCTCTTAACACAACAATTTTTGCTTTTTAAACCTGGAGATCATTAGACTTGCCCAGAAAGCTTTGTTGAAAGTGACCATCATTGCTAAGGTTCCATCTTCCTCCTGGGTCACCTTGACATTATCAGGCTGGGTGCTTCCATTACTGTGGTAAACTGCCAGTGATGGATAGACTTTTTTTTTTCCCCTTTAGTGCCTGAGCAAGGATTAGAGTGAAATGTAAGACATATTGATACACATCAAGCTTTTATGGACTTTAAGCTGGCCCTGTGTAATAGAGACAGCAGAGCAGAGGAGCCATGGTTGCTGAAAGGTGTTTGTTTACCAAGGAGGGGGGCACTAATTTGTTGGGAGTCCAAATCCACCAGGGATGTGTGCTGGACATCTGAATTCGTAGGCTATTTCCCACCATGTCTGGTTGTGTCCCTTCCACTATCTGGCCCCACCGGACCTAATTCTGCAGTCTGATTTAAACAGCAATCTAGATGCTCTGGCATCTCAATTTAAGGGAAGATTGGACGTTGTTTTCGAAGGGAATTGCAAGTGTTTTAGTCTCGATAGGGAACAGATTGTGGCCTCCTTCCTGAGGACAGGCTGGGAAGTAACACATCAATCTCAGGGTTTGGTTCTTAACTGAAATGTTTTTAACCCTCTGTCCGCTTATTAGCCAATGAACTCCACAGAAAGGAGGCGAGAAAATTCACGCAGCGGGCAGGGTGGAACCTTCTGCAGTAATCTCTTATCCCTGCTGGCCCTGCCCAACACATCTGTGGACTTGGGGCCATTTAACTGGGTCTTGCAGATTTTATCAACGGGGAACATGTTGAGGTATAAGAGGAGAATACAAGTTTTAAAGACACTAGTTTGGAAGCTGGTTCTGGTCTGTAGTAGGAAACAAAGTGCAGAAAATTAAAAAAAAATACTTCAGCAATGTGGTGATCAATCTTGACTTTCGGAGACTATCGGTAAAGCATACCTCCTGACTCATGGCAGAGACCAGAGAACAAAGGGTGTAGAATGCAGTACACACACACACACACACACACACACACACACACACACACACACACACACAGGCTTGATGGTCTCTGAGATACCTTCTAGCTCTGAATCTCTGGTCTTATGGATTTAAAAAAATAGTTGAAAATAATCATCTGTGCCATAATTTCATCCACAAAATGTTGGGCTATGGTTTAATTTTCATATGTTTATAACATGAGGTAGTGCTGCAAGGTGGTACAGGCTTGGAGTCAGGAAGACTCATCTTCCTGAGTTCAAATCTGACTTCAGACACCTACTAGTTGTGTGACCCTTGGCAAGTCATTTCACCCTGTTTGCCTCAGTTTCCTCACCTGTAAAATGGGCTGGGAAAGGAAATGGCAAACCACTCCAGTATCTTTGCTGAGAAATGCCCAAATGGGGCCACAGAGAGTGAACACAACTGAAAAACAATGTGCTGCATAGTGAATAGAGGGAGTTATAGGATCATAGCTTTAAAGCTGGAATAAAGCATAGATGTCATTGAGTCCAAACCCCTCATCTTACAGATGAGGAAACTGAGGCCTGGACAAGAGAAGCAACTTGAAAATTTGGGTTTGACTTGGATATATACAAGTTGTGTGACCACAAGCAAGTCACTTAATGGCCCATCATGCTGGACCACACCATGATAAGATTAAGATTCACCCATAGATAAGAGGAGTTCCTTCCTACCGATGAAGTCATTCACTGAGACTATCTTCCTTCCCTCTCGAATTCTGTCTGTCTGTCTCTCTCTCTCTTTCCCTCTGTTTCTGTCTCTTTATCTGTCTCTCTGTCTCTGACTCTGTCTTTTTCTCCCTCCTTTTTTCCTCTCTTTCTCCCCTTCCTTCCCCCCCCCATTAACTAGTAAGGAAAATTTGTTTTATTTCCAACTAGGAAATTTGGCTTATTCAATATTCCTATGTTTGTAGCACTCTCCTCCTCAGGATTCATATTGTTAGGTTTTAAAACCTAACGTTGAATTAACCCTCCTCTCAGTCCTGGGAGAAAGGGAGTAATCTATCACTCTCAGCCAGGCAGTTCCCCCTGAACATTTTTTTTTTACTTTTTTTTTAGGCAATTGGGGTTAAGTGACTTGCCCAGGGTCACACAGCTAGTAAGTGTCAAGTGTTTTGAACTCAGGTACTCTGACTTCACGGCCAGTGCTCTATCCACTGCGCCACCTAGCTGCCCCCACCCTGAACATTTTGAAAAACAAAACAAACAAACCAAAAAACTTGCAGTCAGGAATGACATCGCCCACCATTGCAGAAGAACTGCCTCCGGGATTAAACAGCGCACTAGGACCTGGCAGATTGTTCTTGGGAAGAGTGAGGAATAGACTGGTGTTGGGAGCCCAGCAGAAGCCATGCCTATCACCATTCATAGCACTAGCCCAGGATTCCAGACCTGAAAGACGGCAGAAATGGCCATGAATTTGAAGTACCAGGACCTGGGTTCAAATCCCATCTTTGTTACTACTTGAGTAACCTTGGGGAAGTCACTTAACTCTAGTGCAATGGAAACACTAATTAGAATTAGTTCTGATCAAATAAATGCAAACATCAGTTTGCATTTCTATTAGACAATACAAACATTAACCCTACTAGGACCAAACCATCGATTAGATCTGGTTTCCTTCAGCTTCTCAGCAAGCAGATCTCATACCAGCACTCAATGACAAGGTTCCCCATCTCTGCCTGGCCTATGCCACCTTCTGAGTTTGTTGTCTGGCAAGTTGGTAAATATCAGTCAGGTGATCAGAACTGCCCTCAAGCAAAGGGGAGGGATGCTTGAATCTTAAGCTCAGTGAATGTTGTAGTCAACCTCCATTTCAATCCAAGGTCAAGCTGAAAACTAGGGGTCTCTGGTAGGTTTCTTGTAATTCTACTTCTGGTTGTTAGCCAGTTACACCCAAATTCTGATTGGTGATCAATGACCTAATTTGTTTACCAAACAGTTTGATTGATGCCTAATAACATAAACTAATGATGAGGTTATTTACCAAAATAAGCTGTTGGTCTGTCGTATGGGGGAGGGGTGTCCAATATGTTTATGAACATATATATATTGTTTGCCAAACTTACCACAATATGCTTATCTAAATATTGAAAAACAAGTTATAAAAAAAACCAAACATCAAAATACCTTATCAGAAAATGGGTTGGGATTTGTATCTCTACCCTAATTAATCTTACAACAGAAAGCCTAGACTTCTCAATGGAATCAATCAATCAATCAATCAATCAAACCTGGGCTTAACAGATCCAGTGTGGTGCTTTGGTTATTGAATAAAAGCCAATGACCCCACACAGGAAATATTTTATGATTTTTTGAAGAGAATCAGTCATGCTCTTTGGGCCTATATGAATTTTAAGAAGCTCTAACTTTTGTAACAAAGCAGCCAAGCTTTTGGAGCTTCCAGGCTCAGGACCATCTTGAGGAGGCAGATACCTCCTATATTGTGCCTATATCAGACAGCAGCAAGGGGGAGGAGAGGAGTGATCCCAGATGGGGCATTACATTCTACCACGATACTTCCCCTTCCCTCACCATTGACCATGTTATCGAGACTGGACCAGTAATAAGACATCCACCTGGGCTCTGATATACTGATGACACACTGAGGACAAATACTAGTGAAGAAATACTTAGCCACTCAAGGGAAGAAGCAGCTTTAGTATTTCCAAATCTCAGAGCCCAGAGAACTACACTTAATGGGAACTTTATGGAGACTCCATGAAGGGAGAAATGGACATCCAATAACTGGGAGTTTTGAGTTTACCCTTTGATTACATGAGCTCTCTAAGTCTGAGCCCATTCTCCTCAGAGATCTTGTGTGTGCAAAGGGAAAGTGTATCCCCATGTTTGTGTGTGTGTGTGGGGGGGGGAGTGTTCTTATAATACCAGCCCAGTAAGTGCCTCTTCACAAAAGCTAGTAAAGTCTGTCTGATAATCAGTGAGGAGAACACCAGATGGGGGCCCATCAGCAACAGTACTATAAAAACTAAAGTCCTTAGGATTAACTTAAAACTCTTAGGCAAGAAGTAACAATCTGCCTTCTGTGGACCCAACCTGCCAATGTGAGTGGGAGTGGGAGTGGGAGAATTAGCTCAGAGTGGCTGTTTCATAGGGAAATATTGAAGATTACAGAGAAGGGATTGGCTGATCAATACTTTTTTTCCTACTATACTCTTGCAATCTCCAAAGAATTAAAAGTGCTAGTGACTCAAAAGACCACAGAGAGACCTACATACACACTGGATAGGACGAAGTATGTTGGCAATGAAGACTAGCACACCAGCAGTAGTGTAAAATATGTCATTGCACCTGTGATTAGCAAAACAGGTGAAGGAACGAAAGGAAAAAACCAGATAGATGGTGTAAATGTGGCACTGGAATCTGACATTAAAAGAATCAAAGGAGATCCTTAAGCATTGAGGATAGACCTACTTGGACTGGGATCTGTACCAGAGGAGGATGTCCTTACCTCAATAACACCACCGATCTGGAAAATGTAAACTCCATGATGCAAGGGACCAACAATGTCTAATATTTTTTCTTCCATTTAATCTCCTACAACCCCTAGCAATAGGCTGTGCACAGTCAGCACTCACAATATACTGACTAACTCATTGTTGATTCAATCTTTCCATGTTCTCAGAGCCAGTCAGATTGATCTACGTGTCCCTGCTCTGGCCTTTGACCCAACCAGATGCCCTTCTCTTCTTCCTCCACCTCTATCTCCCCATGCTTCAGTTACTACAGGACATTCTTCTAAGCAGATCTGGGTCAAATAGCATTCATTTATTTCAGGTGTTTGGGTGCCACGTGGTCAGATTGACCTTCATAGAGCAAGTGTGGGATCAGTCATTTGACTTATGTTCCCATACCACTTCAGATTTTAACTTATAGGCATGAGATACTGAGCTGAAAGGGATCCCAGAGATCATTGGGTCCATTCTCCCTCGTTTTAGAGATGGGAAAACCCAAGCCCAGAGAGGATAAGTGACTTGTCCAAAGCGGCAGAGCTAGGATTTTAGTTCAGGTTCTCTGCCTCTCAATCCAGCACACTTTCAATCACATCACTCTGCTCAAATACTAGAGACCATTGTCTAACGTCCTTCCTGATGCACTTATCCTCTCTAAAGCATCTCTGCCAAGTGGTCATACAGTCTTCAGCACCTGGGACAGCACCTCCCCTTGTGGACCTACTCAGAGAGCTGTGATGATGTGGAATGACATGCCTTGGAGAGGCTGCACAGTAGGTGTAGACATTCTGTAAATGGTTCTGGTTGTAGAACCTCTTTGGCCATTTTTTCTTTATCTGAGTTCTTGGGGGCATATATTCCTTTGCTTATGACACCTGGTGAGAAACAGGAGAGGTCTTGGCATCTGTATATCTTTCTGTAGAATGTAATCTCCTTGAGTGCAGGTATCATATTTTGTTATGTCTTTGAATCCCCAGTGCCTAGCACAGTGCTTTGCACGGAATGAATGCTTAATAAATGTTTATTGAGTTAAATTAAATTGGCAAGCCCACTATCCTCCCATGCACCCAGTTCTATTTTTGAATACCTCTAGTTTTTAGTAAATTTTTCCTTAAATTGTCAAAATCTACCTTCCTCTAACTTCTGTTCCTTGATTCCAGGACAGCCCATCAGAATAACAATAAATTTCTTCCCTTTCTGATAAAAAAAATCCCTTCAAATGTTTGAAAGAACTAAGTGTTATGTCCCCTTAATTTTTTTCTCTAGGCTAAGTATCCCCAGTTATCTCAGCAATTTCTCACATGATGAAAATAACTCAAGGAAGATTAGAGAGCTGGCTTTAGAGGCCATAATATCTAGAACTCTCATTTTACAGATGAGGAAACTGAGGCTGGACAGCTTAAGTGACTCAGGGTCACACAGTCAGCAAGTGTCTGAGGCAAGATTTGAACTTGGGGCTTCCTGGGCTGTATTTACTGCACCATGTTGAGTCTTCAAGTCCAAAAGCATTTATTAAGTGCTCCATTTACTCTAGTCTTTAAATACTTTTAACATAAGGAGTAATAAGCTCTGTATCAATCATTAAACTCATAATCAATCACTCATAATCAATAAACTAGCATTTATTAAGTGTTTGGTATGTGCTAGACAACTGTGCTAAGCTCTGGGGATATAAAAAAGACCAAAGATAGTCTTTCACCTTAAAGAGATCACAAGCTAATGGTGAAGACAATTTGCAAACAACTATGTACAAAATAAGATATAATCAGTATAAATTGGGGATGGTCTTGCAGAGAAGACACTAGGGTTAAGGAGGATGGGGAAAGGCTTTTTGCAGAAGGTAGGAGGTTAGCTGAGACTTATACTGCGTAGATCAGGACTCTTAAGAGAAGAAGGTGGTGCTTTCTGCCCTATAAGACACTAGTTGCTGGTTTCGTGATCCCTCACCATCCTGTTTGCTTTTCCAGTTTGCCAACGTTCTTGTGAAAATTCAGTGCCCACAACTGAATACAATCCATCAGACGTGGCCTGATCGGGCGAGAGAGGACAGCAGGGCTATTGTCCCTCTTGATCCAGACACTAGCTTTCTGTCTGATCCTATTGCTTGAGAGTGCATCAACTTCTATGTAGTCACATGTTCAGCTTGCAGTCCACTAAAACCCTAAGGTGTTTTCCTACAGGCTGTGTTGTCAGGTTAGGTCAGGTCTCCCTTGTCTTGGGCAATTATGTGGAAGTGCTCAGGATCTCTCATTTCTTTCTGTTATATCTTATCTTTGTTTGTTTGTTATGTTTTGTTTTTCTGACCACTGTTGAATCTTGATTCTGCCAACTGAAATATTGACTGCATCTCCCAGTTTACTGTCAGTAACAAATTTGATGGGTCAGTCTCCTCTAGTTGCTACTGCCAACCCCTATTCCCTCCCGAAGTCTTATATATTCTTCATACACAAGTATATGCATTTGTAGGTAAATATATTATGAACATAAATGCATGTATATGTAAATATAATGCATAATTGTGTGTATATATATATATATATATTTATAATATATATGCACAGGAGTATGCATGTATCTATCTATATAGTCCTGCATAATACATACATGTATACATATGTATGTGTGTATTATATAGGAATATATATATGCAGGAGACTAGACATATACATATGTACATATGCATACATGCATGCATGAATACACACATACATGTATGGAGTCAGGAAGACTCATCTTCCTGAGTTCAAATCTGGTCTCAGACACTTTATTAGCTGTATGATCCTGGGCAAGTCACTTAACCCTGTCTGCCTCAGTTCTTCATCTATAAAATGAGCAGGAGAAGGAAATGGCAAATCACTCTAGTATTTTTTTCAAGAAAACCTCAAACAGGGTCACCAAGAATCAGACACAACTGAAACCCCATAACACCAAATGACAACATACACATATGTATATATGCACATATTGATATATGTTTGTATCTGTCTATCTACTGTCTCCTGCTACAGCATCTTGAAGGCAGGGATTGTTTTCTTTTCTTTGAATCCCTAGTACCTAGCACAATGCCTGATATGTATTAGGTGCTTAATTGATTTTTTTAATCAAGTCATTGATACAAAACATTGAACAAAGCAGAGGACAGAGCCCTGTGGCAGGAGAAGCCTTCTTCCTATAGGCTGACATATATAACCTTAAGCAAGGAGATTTAACTCTCTGGTCCTCAGATAGTCAACAATTTGTTGCCGGGTCTTCCCAGGTTGATGGGACCAGACAGAGCTTGTATTCCAATGTCATAGCCTTCAAGACCCTAGGATCACCTCCACATCACACTGAGGCATGAGAGGAAGCCTTAGAAAAATAGAAAACATTGTTTTCCATTTCAGTGTTAAGCATGCTTAGTTAGTAGCTGCCATGCTCAGGGTGAATGACAGTAAGGCCATGGTAAGGATCAGATGAGGGAACTGGGGGATGTTTAGCAGGCAGAGGAGAAGCCTGGGAGTGGAGCAAGCTAGTCGTCTTCCAGGACTTGAAAGGCCATGGTATGGAAGAAGAATTATACTTGATCTGTTTGGTCTCAAAAGACAGGATAAGGAATAGGTGGAAACTGCAAAAAAAAAAAAAGCAAATGTAGTCTTGATAGGAGGAAAACTTTTCTGACAATTAGCTTGGTCCCTAAATGGAATAGGCTTCTTTGGAAGGCAATGGGTTCTTCCTCTTCCTTGGAGGTCTTCAAGAAGGGCTCAATGACCAATTGCCGAGCATGTTGAATGGTAAAGTATTTATTAAGCACCTACTGTGTGCCAGACACTGGGGATACAAATACAAGAGTGACAGTTTCTTTCCCTCAAGGAGTTTACATCCTAACAGTGGGAGACAACACATGGCAGAGCATGTTAGCCAGGGAGTTTTGTTTGAGGAATCATAGGTACAGATATAAAGGAGAGGAGTCACATGTGCTGCATCATGGCGGATGGCAGAATGGCCAAATAGGTGCTAATTTCTTCCCGGAAGATGGTTGAATGGGATGTGAATTATGGGCTAGGGAAGGCTGGATATAATGGTTGGGTTATTTTGTTGTGGTGGTGGTGACCACATGGTGGTGGCGGTGGTGGTGGTGGTGTCCTTCCTTCATGTAATAGGACCAATGACATCACAAAAGTGATTTCTTGACATGAAAGTGAATTGGATTTAAGTAAGTTAAAGCTACAAAAAGTTGAAAAGTCATCAGCCTCACTCTCTCCTCCAGAGTCACCGAAATCCAGTGGCAAGACAAAACTCAAGATGACGGGTGTCAGCCTGGGTTGCAGTGAATGACCTTGGCCTTTCTAAATTAAGGTCTTTCCCAGGCCTCAGTTTGTCTAAGGCAACACCCATTCAATGACTAAGGGCTAGAGAAGAATCGGTACATAAGATGGCCTAATTTACCATTATGTAAATATCAATCTAGGAGGGAAACCCCTTAACGTTTCTGGCTAGGACAGAAAATAATTGCTATTTACACTCATTCTAAGCCATCAAAACCTAAACTCATTCACCAGTCATGACTGTCCCATCTTAAGTTAGAAATCTAAAATGGAATGGAATAAGGGAGAGGGAGAGTATGGTTTCTCAAGGTGAGCTAGGGAGAAGAAGAGCCAGAGGGCAAGTGACAAGATGCCTGGGGAGGCCCTAGCATCCTCCTGTTGTTGGCAGGATGAGATGTTTGAAGCTAGTATTCTTTTCCATTGGGTTAGATTGCTGCTGAACTCCTTCCAATTCTGAAATTCTGCAATTTTTTTTTCTGATCCACGTAGTTAACAAATTAACATTCCCAAAACACAAATGATAATGTCACTCCCCTGCTCAAACATCATCAGTAGATCCCTATTACCATTAGGAGAAAATACAAATTCTCCAGCCTAAAATTCAAGGCCTTCCACAATCTGGCTCTCCCCCACCCCAATTTTCCAGATATTTCATATTCGGTTCCTTTGGGAATTCTTATACAGTCAAACTGACCTGACTGTTTTCTCTAAAACCTGTCATTCCATTTTCCATTGCTGTGCCTTCAGGCAGGCTGGTGCTTCTTACCAGGAAGGCTGTTCGTCCACTCCTCTGCTCTTAGAATCCCGAGCTCCCTGAAAGGCTCAGCCCGGGTTCTATCAAGTTTTCCTGGTTGTTTATAGAGTGTGCTCCCTCCTGAGAAGATCTCATACTACTTATCTGTGGGCATGGGCCACCACTTCCATGCAAACATGAATTCCTTGAAAGGAAGGACTAATTTTGCTACTTTTTTTTTTATATCCTCAGGGATAGAACAGTGCCTGGCATATAGTATCAATCAATGAATCATTTTGAAGGACTTACTCTGTATTAGGCTTTGGGGATATAAGGACCAAAAAACCTAGTCCCTGTCCTCATTAAGCTTACATTCTATCAAATGTAACTGAGAGACATTCTTCGCCCCCAAGTCTTCATATACTGGATATCATGTCTTATTATCTCTTATAGATTTGGGCAACTATTTGCTGAAGCAGGGCTTGCTTCAAGTGTTTAGCCTGTGGCTGGATGCATTTTTTTTTTATTCCACTCTAGAGACAATGCAAGTGAGAAACTTCAGTAGACTGGCTTTGTTCTTTGAGTCATTGCACTGTAATTAACTGAGTCTGGTTTTAAACACTTCGAGGACACCTTTCTTGTCTGTTTATGTCAGGAAAAAGTGGCTAATGAGCACTTATCAAAAAGATGAACATTTTTTCATTAGATTAAGTAAAATCAAAACAGATTTATAATGTGCTATTATATTTCAGCCTGTGAATAAATTGAACCAAATAGCTTATGTTTCCTGAGAAATTTTCTTCTTCTTCTTCTTCTTCTTCTTCTTCTTCTTCTTCTTCTTCTTCTTCTTCTTCTTCTTCTTCTTCTTCTTCTTCTTCCCCTCCTCCTTCTTCTTCTCCTCCTCCTCCTCTTTTCTGTCTGTCTGTCTGTCTGTCTCTCTCTCTCTCTCTGTTACCTCTCTGAATCTCCTTACTTATAAAACAGGTTAGTTGGATATGCAGTGTGCAGGATTTGGAGAACCCAAAGTTCCAATTCCAGCTCAGCCCTTTGTTGCCTGTATGACTTTGGGCCAGTATCCTGGTCTCATTGGATCATAGATTCAGAACCAGAAAGAATCTTAGAAGTCCTCTAGATCAGGGGTTCTTAACCTGGCATCTATAAACTTCTAAAAATATTTTCATCACTAGATTTCCATATATTTGGTTTCCTTTGTAATTCTATGTATTTTAGGCATTTTAAAACAGTATTCTTAGCAGGGGTCCATAGGTTTCCCCAGATAGCCAAAGGGGTCTAGGACAAAAAAGGCTAAGAATTCTGCTGATCTAGTCCAACTGCTTCACTTTGGAGAAACAAAGAAACTGAGGCACAGAGTCAGAGTGAGTTAGGGTTGGCCATTCCCTGAACCCTAACCCCAATTTGAGCTGCAGCTGGGGTTGAAATCTTGAGCTTCCAACTTGGGGTACAGTCCTCTCTTCCAACGAACCACAGTGTCTCCCTTATTTGTATTTCTTTGTAAAATGAGAGTGTTGGGACAGATGCCATCCAAAGGTGTTCTCCAGCTTTAAATGGAGGATCTCAGCATCCTATGAAAAGATATTTTCTAAGCACCCTCTTAGATCTCCAATTCTCTGGGAATATAGAATCTTCTAGCTCTTCAATGCAAAGCCCCTAAGCCAAGATTTGGGCTGTACCTAGACATTATTGCTAGAGATGAGAGGCCTGTATAACTTAGATCTGATGTCAAAAGACATCTCAAGACTACGTCTGCAGACTCTGCTATATCCCAACACAAGTTTTTAAATTGCTTTGAAAAATGGTTTCTCCTACTTTCTCATAACATGTCAATCAAAATTCCTCTGCCCCTCTCCCTTCCAGTCTCATGCAGAGTTTTTAAATAGAGCACAGGTTTCCCCTCCGCCCCCATGTGTCCAAGTAGGTAGGCATTAATCTGTGTGCTATCAAAGGAAAGAGATCATTTAGACTGATAATCCCTTAAGAAAACGATGTGGTAGGCATTTGAAAGGTGATTGCTACTCCTGGATTGCAGGTACGGGGAGCTGAGGCTGGTGGACCACGTGAGTTCAGGAGTCCTAAGCTTCTGTAGGACTAAAGCTAATAAGGGCATTTGTACTAAATCTAGCACCAAGATGGGGAGCCCCTTCTGCCTTAGGAGAGGCTGCCGAAGGAGGAGAGAACCTGAGCTGGTGGGTGAAACAGATTAGGGCAAAGTATCTATGCCAGTCAGTATTTGGGATCAGGCCTGTGATTGATCACTGCCCAGTCTCAAGAAAAAAATGAAATATAAAAAAAAGAAATTAAATAAAAATGCATCATTTTCAATGTCATTTGGGGAGCAGATTCATCTTAAAAGCTCAAGGAACTTGAAGGCTTCACAGAGAGGCAGTGTTGTGGGGTGGGAAGCTGGCTCTGGAGTTTCAGCACAGATTTGAAATTCTACCATGCTACTGTGTGACCTTGGGGGTGTCTGCCTCTAAGCTTCCATCACCTTATCTGGGGGGGAAAAAAAACAACGCGACAGCCCTATCACTGAACAGTGCTGCCTTGTTTAAAGTGAGAGTTTAAAAAAGAATTTTTCTCTTAGTGCGTCCTGAGCCATCTTTAGTCTTCCTGATCAATATCTGGACACTGAACCCAGATGGTTCAGAGAGGAGAGAGTGAGGCTGGTGGCTTTGCACAACCCTCCCTCACTTAAATCCAATTCAATTGCAAGTTATGGCATCATCTGCCTGATGTCATGGTCCTCTTCGAGAACGAAGGGCAAACCACAACCTGGAAAATGAGGTATCTTTAGCTATGTGCTGGTATAAACATTTAACAACCACCTTTCTAGGGGGAAAGTGTTCCAACAACATACTTTCACGTTTAATCTGTATCATTAACACTTATTTCCCCCATTACTTTCTTAAGTAGACAATGAACATCACAACAATCAAACCCGGATCTGTGGCTTTTGCTGATTTGCAAGGTTCAAATACTCACATTGAATGTTTAACAATGGGCTCTCACAGGTTCCTGCTGGCTCCAGTACCCCACTGGTACATATACAATATATCCAGTGTAGAAGACAGGTAGGAGGAATTTGTCTCCTCTGAATTCCACTGGTTCCTCACCCCCTCTGCTTCCTCTGTAGGTACAGATAATAGTGATGATGGCTCTGTAATCTGTTAACCATAACTGTTATCTTTGTAATATTTGGCCAGTCAACCTCACCATGCCTCAGTTTCCACATCTGTCACATGAGAAGCTCAGCCACTAAGGTTCCTTCCAGGTGTAGATCTACAGTCCTGGGAAGAGCAGCTGTACGTTTTCATTTGTTGGCATTGGCTGAAAAACTACATGATGATAAACAGCTATGATTAATTCAGTAACACTTCTAAATGAATTTGTGTTTTATTATCACAACAACGTCTGCATGCATTTAAAAAATAGTAATGCCCACATGTGTGAAACATTATTTATTCTTTCTACAGAAGGCAATAAATTGCTTATTTATTCCACTGAGTCACGCCGCATATTTTGCCAAAGCTAACGAGAGATCAAAATGACAACGTTTGGTGTACACATGAATTAGTGGACTCTGCGATAACTGTGCTGCCCCCAAGGGATTGGGATCCACAGGTTGAGAATGACTGCCCTGGATGGTCTCCAAGTTCTCTTTTAGGTTCAAATCTCACAACGAATGCCCCTTTTCCTGACTTAACCTACTCATAGTTTTGTCATGGAAGTGATCTTCCTAGATGCTTCTTGCTCAGTCATTGTGACCCCATTTGGGGTTTTCTTGGCAGAGTTACTGGAGTAGTTTGCTATTCCCCTCTCTAGCTCTTTTTACAGATGAAGAAATGGAGACAAATGGAGTTAAGTGACTTGCCCAGGGTTGCACAGCTAGGACGAGTATGAAGCTGGATTCGAACTTAGGTCTTCCTGACTCCGGATCTATGAAGGCAGCTGGTGCTGCCCCTCCTAGATACTTGCCTCTTTTAAAAAAAAGAAAGTCCTAGATACTCGCCCCTTTTAAAAGTCATCATAGGGACCTGCAACTTTTTTTGGTAAGAGAACTGATTGACTGTCAAAACTAAAGCCAGTTTCACAGTCTATCCTGGTGTGAAATGGAAGATGCCCTGATGAGATGCAGTAGTTCTGTGATTCTGGTTCGTAGATTGACCGAACCAATGAAGCCAGAGTTATTTTAACCTAGCCTTCTCATCCCCCGGCTTCATAAAGGTAGATTCAGATCCCTTTTCCTCCTTACACTCATGTCAAACACCCATTTGATTGGAGTGATGAACAAAACCTTCTCCTGGGATGTTCCTTCTTCTGTGATGATAGATGGGATGCCATTGAATTGGTGGGAGAGAGTCATGGAAGGTGGACAGGAAGGAAGGGCATACCATTAGGTGCAGGTCCCATCCTTTTGGCATGTATAAGGGGTTAAACCATTCTTGAACAGTTTATCGCTCATCAATTGTAATTAAATATGTTTATATTAAATTATGTTCTGTAATTAATGTAAAATCCTTTAGCCTATGCTGTTATTAGAACCAGATGCTGAAATATCAACAATATTTCAACCTGACTGCATTGCCTGCCAGCTGCCTGACTATAATTACTTCAATCTCAGCTTGTTATCTAATTATCACCTTTGTAAAAGGAAAAGTACTCTCTAATGCTGACTGATTGTTTGAGATGATGGTGAAGAGCATGAAACAGCTGTCAGAGATCTTGGGCCCTGCTTATCTCCAAGAGGGAACTTATTATGAGGCCCCTGTCCTTGTCCCAGTCATTTCCTAGTGATGAGATGGTGGTCAGGGGATAAAGGTTTCCTTCATTTCCCTCTTAGCCTTTGGGTTCAAATCTAAGATGAGCTGAATCAGGTGTCAAAACATCAGGCACATTACCTTTCCAGCTCTGACATTTGCTAACTGTGTGACTATAGGCAAGTCATCTAAATATTCTGAGCCCATTTTCTTCATCAGTAAAATTGTAATGGAAGGCAGATAGGTACTGCAGTGGATAGAGTACCAGGTCTGGAATCAGGAAGAGCTGAGTTCAAATCTGGCCTCAAATGCTTACTAGCTGTGTGACCCTGGGCAAGTCACTTCACCCTGTTTGCATCAGTTTCCTCATCTGTAAAATAAGCTGGAGAAAGAAATGGCAAACCACTCTAGTATCTTTGCCAAGAAAACCCCCAAAGGGGTCACAAGGAGTTGTACATGACTGAACAATATACAAAATTTTGGGGATAATAGTACCTGTACTACTCCCCTCCTATGATTGCCGCAGGGAAGCAAGCACCAAGTATCGATTAAGTGTTCCAGGCACTGTGCTATGCTGGGGATATGAAGAAAGGTTAAAAACAAGGGCAGCTAGGTGGTGCAGTGGATAGAGCAATGGCACTGAAGTCAGGAAGACCTGAGTTCAAATCTGGCCTCAGAGCAAACACTTGACACTTACTAGCTGTGTGACCCTGGGCAAGTCATTTAACCTCAAGTGCCTCACCAAAAAAATAATAATAAAAGAAAGGTAAAAACAGTTCTTGCCCTGGAGGAGCTCACAACCTAAGGGGAAAATGTTTTGTGAACCTTAAAACCAAACAGAAATAAGAGTGGTTGGTGGTGGTGGTCTTAATAATATTTATTAACCTGCGTGCAAACATTAGATCAGAGGCTCCTGTTGTGATGGGCTCAGGTGCTCAATTTGGGCACCTCCTCACTTCTCATTAATTAGACTCATAGAAAAAAAATCATAATTAGAATAATTAGAATCATGGGCAAAAAAAAAATCTTTAAAGTTCATCTGGTTGAAGTCTCATTTTAAATATGAGAAAAATGAAATTGAGAAGCAGAATGGCCTTGGGGTCACACATTTAGTGGGGAAGATGTGGACCAGAACCTCGGTGTTCCAACTCCCAGGCCAGGGCACTTTGCTTGGACTAGCCCTCCCTTCCTTCCAACTAGTCTGAATTAGTATTGAGTAAGGAACAGAGTCCTGGGAGTAAGTAACCTAAAGAAAGTGCCTGAAATTAGCTTTTCAATTCTCTCTTCTGGTGATGTGTATGACATTAGTGGCTTTCTTGATAGGTCTGCGCCTCACTTCATGTTAAGGTGTGAAGCTAAGTGGAGAGAGGCTGTGAACGTGTAGTTCTCTATTTCTGATTAACCTATTTGTGTTTTGTGTTGCTCAGCTCTGAGAGGGTGTGTGAAACCCAAACCAAATGTTTCCTCTGCTGCCTTGCTCTTTGACCCCCTTGCCCTACTTACCCAAGTGTTCTCACATCTTTCTCCTATCAGTCCTCTCCCCAGTTCCCACTCCCCTCTTCATCTCATTACTTATTATTAAAAATATTGATATCTTGTTTTTTACATCACCAGAATTTCATCAAGTGGCTCTCTCTTCCCTCTCCTAGAGAGAGCCATCCCATAGAACAAATAGTATTTTTAAAGAAAAAAAAGAAAAAGGGAAAAATCAGCAAAATTAATTAATACATCAAAGAAGTTTTAAAAATATACAATATTGTATATGTTTTTGGACTTTTTCAATTTATCAATCAATTGTGTTGACCCCCCCCCCACCACATCCCCTCAAATATCATTTGTCACATGAGATGACTTTCTGGAAGGTAGAGGGAGAGGGACACTTGGGATAACTATCATGATATAAGAAACAGAAAATGGCAATAAATATTTTTTAAAGATATATGGTGCTCCATACCTTTGGACTTCCTGCTTCTGCAAAGGCATGGGATGGGTGACTTCTTATATCCTTTTTTAAGGAGGCAACCAAGGTTAAGTGACTTGCCCAGGGTCACACAGCTAGTGAGTGTCTGGGGTCTGTTTTAAACTCAGATCTTCCTGACACCAGGGCCAGTGCTCTATCCACTGAGCCACCTAGCTGCCCCTTATATTTGTTTGTTTGTTTTTTTTTTTTTTGGTTTGTTTTTGTGCTAGTTGTTCTTTCCATTTACATTGTGTATGTTGTTTTCTTGACTCTGTTTATTTCACTCTGCTTCAGATCATGTAAGCCTTTTCATGCTTCTCTGTATTCATCATTCACATCATTTTTTTTTTTTTTTGGTTAGGCAATGGGGTTAAGCGACTTGCCCAGGGTCACACAGCTAGTAAGTGTCATGTGTCTGAGGCCAGATTTGAACTCAGGTTCTCCTGAATCCAGGGCCAGTACTCTATCCACTTTGCCACCTAGCTGTCCCTAAGTCATTTTTTACTGAACAGTAATATCCCATTACATCTATGTACCATAATTTGTTTAGCCATTCCCCCAATCGATGGGCATCTACTTTATTTCCAGTTCTTTGCTATCCTAAAAAGTGCTGCTATAAATATTTTGGTAGCTATGAAGACTTACTTTTTCTCTTTCATTTCTTTTAATATAATTTTTATTTATTTTGTTAAATATTTCTCAACCACATTTTCAGTAATTTTTAACATTTGTTTTTCAAAATCTTGAGCTCCAGATTCTCTCCCTCACTCTCACCCTTACCCCACCCTTTGAGAAGGTAAGCAATTTGATATTGCTTATACATGTGAAGCCACATAAAACACGTTTCCATATTAGTCATTTTAAAAGAAAATGCATTTAAAAAAAACAAAAAAATAAAGAAAGTGGTAAAAGTCTGCTTCAATCTGCACTCAGAGTTCATCATTTCTGTCTCCGGAGGTGGACAGTATTTCTCATCATGGGTCCACTTACGGTCTCTGGCTCCCGAGCTCCCAAAGTGGCTGCTGCTTCCTTTGACACCACCAGCTCCCACCATGGGTGCTGCATCTGCATGGGCTTTAGGCCAGCCTCCATTCCTGCATCACAGATCTCTCTCTGACCTCCTAAGTTGTCTTGGGCTGGAAGAATGTCTCACCTTGATCTTTTGTTGACTCTGCCACTCCAGAATTCTATTTGAAGGTGTTATTTTAAAGTTGTTTGGAGAGGAATATTGGGAGAGTGCTTCCTTTTGGCTCTGCTCCCAAAGACCGAGACTTTCTTCTTATCAATAACCTCCTTGGGTTTATTACGTCTAATAGTATAATCCCTGGGTCAAAGGGCATGGTCATTTTGGTCACTTTATCTGCATAATTCCAAATTGCTTTCCAAATGGCTGTATTGGCTCAACCAACCTAAAACTGAGCTAACATAGGATATACTGGATATATCTGTTATTTATATTTATGTACCTTACGTAACAAACCTTTATATAAGTAATTTGATACAAAGATTTTTTCCCATTTTATTACTTCCATTCTTATTCTAGATGTATTACTTTTGTTTGTGCATAAGCCTTGCAATTTCAGGCAATCAAAATTCTGATCTTTCATAACTGCTTCTATCTCTTGTTTGACACTCATTTCTCATTAATGCTCACAGATTTTAGAGCTGGAAAGAATCTTAGGAGCTGACTACCCCAATTGTCTCATTTTACAAATGAGCAAATTGAGGTTTACAAAGGTAAAGTGGCTTGCCCAGGGTCACATAGTTAATTAAGTGTCAGAGGCAGGAATTGATCCAATTCTTCTTGACCCCAAGGCTAGTCTCCTAAATCACCTTCCTGCCTCCAGTCTTTTCCCTTCAGTCTATGCTGAACACTCTGGTCAGATTTATCATGTTAAATCACACATCTGATCATGTTATTTATCTGCTCAAAATCTTTTGTTGAACCCCCTCTTACAAACAGAATGAAGTCTAGACCCAAATGATGAACATTCAAGGCCCTGAACAGCCTGGCCTTCCCCTATATTCCTAGCCTTATCTCCTGCTAAAGAATCAATCAAGAACTAGCCTGTACTGTTCATTGTCCATTCTCTAAATTTTCCCACCTCTGTACCTTTGCTGATGCTGTATTTCCTTCTTCTGGAAGGTCCTCCATCACTACCACCAGAACCCTATCCCATACCTCCTATATTGAAATCCTACCTATTCTTCAAGAGCCAGCCTGAGTGCCACACCTTCCAAGAAGCCTTCCTTGCTTTTCTACCCAATGCTTTAGGACTTTCTAAAAACAGATATCACATTCTGCTTAGCACTGTAATTATTGGAATGTATATGAAGGAGACACATAGAATGTAGAGCTGGAAGGGTCCTAAGAGGTCATTTAAGTCTTGATTTCATTTTCCATACTAACTAGGGCAGCTAGTGGTGCAGTGGATAAAGACCCATCTTCCTGAGTTCAAATCCAGCCTCAGACACTTGCTAGCTGTGTGACCCTGGGCAAGTCACTTTACCCTGTTTGCCTCAGTTTCCTCATCTATAAAGTGACCTGGAGAAGGAAATGGCAAACCACTCCAGTATCTGCCAAGAAAACTCCAAATAGGGTCACAGAAAGTTGGAAATGACTTAACAATGACGAATTAACTATGTGATTTTAGACATCTGGTAATTTTATTTCATATCTTTTATGTAAAATAAGGCTTGAACCAGATGGATTCTCGTCCAACCTCCTCATTTTGCAAATGAAACTGAGGACTAGAGGAGATTAAATGATGAGCTTGAGGGCTCCATGCTGGACTGTCCTTGAGGGCAGAGCCCATGTGATAGCTTTGTACCCCATCACCCCCACCTGATGTGCTCAATGTTTAATTTGGCACTCAGTGTCACATACAACCTAAACCCAAAACTTAAGTGACTTGGAGAACCACTGAGCGCTTGAGCTGACAGGAAGTTACAGATGCTGACGCCACCACAGCACATCGAGCAGCAAGCTCTAAAATTATGTATAACAACAATAATAACTAACATTTTTATAGCAAATACCATATTGCCAGGTACAGTGCTAAGCGCTTAGAGATTACTATTTCATTTCAGCCTCACAACAAACCTGCAATGGAGTTTCTATTTCCATGGTCCATTGGAAAGAGAAGCAGAAGATCTGGGTTCAAATTTTAACTCGGACTCTAGCTGTGTGACCTTGGGCAAATAACTTAACCTTTCTGAGTCTCAGTTCCCTCATCCATAAAAATGAAAAGGATGGAATGGGTGGACTCTAAGGTCCCTTCCAGATCTAGAGCAATTGTAGTGATCACAGACAGAAAAAAAAAACCCAGCACATCTTTTGAGAGACCCTGGACGATTTGGCAAACTTGATCAGCTCCAGGCTGAGCCACGACCCTAGAAAGTGGTGACTCTATCTGCTTCTGGAGGGCAAGGCCTGGTCTTGCTGTAAACCTCCAGGTGGGTTTTACTAGTGACACCTGTGGGGATCTACTGAGGACAATAAAAACTGCCTTGTTGGGGGCTCAGTCAAGTAGAAATTTCTAGTAACTGAAATTTTTACTCTTCATGAATGACAGAATCATGGCCCTGAGGCTCTGCATGATTCTGAATCACTGACTACACGATTGAAAATGAAATGAAGGGTTAAATGCATCTTAATGAATTCCCATTCTCTGAAATTTGATGATCCGTGTTAATTATGACACATTTATGTAGTGCATTAAGGTTTTCCTCGCTACAATATCATGAGATATATAGGGTTTTTTTTTATTGAACTTGTGATTTCATTGATATAAGGGACTTCCAAGTGAAGAAACTTCCTCTACAAATACCTTTTTTTTTTTTTTGTCTAGGCAATGGGGTTAAGTGACTTGCCCAGGGTCACACAGCTAGTAAGTGTTTGAAGCCATATTTGAACTCATCTCTTCCTGACTCCAGGGATGGTGCTTTATCCACTGAGTCACCTAGCTACCCCTCACTTACTGTCTTAGAGAGTTGCCACGGGCATAGAGAAGTTCCCAGGTTGAACAACAACCATGTGGCAAGTCTTCTTAAATCTGCCATGATGCCTCTCTTAGATGTTGTTGGTAAGTCATTTTCAGTCATGTCTGATTCTCCATGACCCCATTTGGGGTTTTCTTGGCAAAGACATTGGAGTGGCTTGCCATTTCCTTCTCCAATTCATTTTAGAGGCAAGGAAACTGAGGCAAACAGCGTTAAGTGACTTGCCCAGGGTCACATAGCTAGTAAGTGTCTGAGGATAGATTTGAACTCAGGTCTTCTTGACTCTAGGCCTGTCACTCTAGGAAACTGAGGTTCATAATCATGATGTGACATGGCCAATATTAAATAGCTGTTAAAGGTTGGAGCTGAGGCATGATCCCAAGTATGTCCAAGTCCAGTGCTCAAGGACCTGTGATTTCAGAAAGGGCAATGGACAGATGACTGGTAGGTGTGACAAGCTGTAACACATTAAGAACAAGGAATCAAACCTTGGAATGCCAAGAGAAAATGAGGAAGGCTCTTGTTTGGACCAATACTAGCATTTACCTCACAGGGTTATTGTCAATCTCAAATGAGAAAATGAATGTAAAGTGTCCTGCAAACCTTGAGATGCTATACAATGTAAGCAGCTATTGGAGAAGGGAGGGTCCTCAGAACATAGAACATAGACTGTCAAGCTGGAGAGAGAGCTTGGAACACAGAATATGGAAAGTCAACATTAGGAAAGGCTAACACATAGAACATGGAAGGGCAGCTTTGAGAAATATCACAGCTGGGAGGGACCTTGATCATTGAGTCCAGTCTTGTTTTATAGAAGAGGAAAAAGGAAGGAAGGAAAGGAGTGAGTGAGGGAATGAGGGAAGGAAGGAAGGAAGGAAGGAAGGAAGGAAGGAAGGAAGGAAGGAAGGAAGGAAGGAAGGAAGGAAGGAAGGAAGGAAGGGAGGGGAAGGAAGGAAGGAAGGGAGGGAGGGAGGAAGGAAGGGAGGGAGGGATGGAGGAAGAAAGAAGGGAGGAAGGGAGTGAAGGGAGGAGGGAGAGAGGGAGGGAAAGAAAGGAGGAAAAGAAGGAATAAAGGAAGGATGGAAGGGAGGGAGGAAGGAAGGAAAGAAGGAAGAAAGGAAATAAACACTTATTAAGCACTGACTGTGTGCCAGGAATTTTACAAATATGTTTTTGAATCCTTAACTAGAACCCTGAATAGTGTGGAAATTTGTTTAATACGATTGTATATGCATAGCCTATATCAAATTATTTACCATTTGGGGAAGGAGGAAGGGGAGGGAAGGAGGGAGAAAAAGATTTGGAGCTCAAAATCTTATAAAAGTGAATGTTGAGTACTATAAGAAATGATGAACAGGCTGACTTCAGAAAAACCTGGAAAGACTTGTATAATCTGATGCTGAGTGAAGTGAGCAGAACCAAGAGAACGTTGTACACAGTAACAGCCACATTATGTGATGATTAACTTTGATAGACTTAACCCTTCCCAGCAATACAAGGATCTAAGACATCTCCAGAGGCCTCACGATGGAAAATGCTATCCACACCCAAAGAAAGAACTATGGAAGTTGAATTGCTAATTTTTTTTCTCTTTTGTTGAGTTTTGTTTCCTCTTTCTTATGGTTCCTCCTATTGGTTTTAATTTTTACTTACAACATCACTAATGTAAAATATGCTTAATAGGAATGTAAATGTATAGCCTATATCAGACTGTGCACCATGTTGGGGAGGGCGGTGGGGAGGAAGGGGGAGAAAACTTTAAACTCAAAAGCATATGGAAGTGATTAATGATAAATCAAAATAAATTAATAAAAAAATTTTTAAGGTGAATGTTGAAAACTATCTTTATATGAAATTGGAAAATTAAGTGGGAAAAAAAATAAGAACCCTGGGAGTTAAGTGTTATTATTGTCCCCATTTTATAATTGGGGAAACTGAGGCAGATGATAGCTTAATGACTTGCCCAGAAAGTAAGTGCCTGAGGCTAGATTTGAACTCAGGTCTTTCTGACTCCAATGTTCTCTCTCTTTAGCCTGTCTTCTCTTAGAATCAGGATCTAGGAGAGGAAAAATACCTTTGACTTGCCAGAGACAACACAGGTCACCACATCCTGAACTGAAGTCATCTCCCTGATCTGAGACTCAGTGCCCTCCTCCCAGCCTTCTCATTATCTATTGGCATGAGATGTATAGTTTCATGCCTCCACTAACAATATTATGATTGGCCTCCTTCAGCCTAAACAAATCTCATTATCAAAAAGCAATCTCATCTGTGGGAATGCTCTGTAGCCCACAGATTCTATGAGTTGGTGCCACTGGGTTCTGAAGGCCCTGGATAGAATCAGCCCAGGACTGGAGAGAAGAGCTGGTGGTTTTAATTCATTGTGTGAAAATTGGGGCTGGGGGTCACCAGCCTCCTGGCACACAAATTTCCTTCTGAGAATTTCATTTCATTCTATCAGTTAGATTAGAAATACCCTAATTATCCCACTGAAATTAAATTACTTTATGTTAGGGTGATATAATGAACAAATCATACAGAGGATATCAAGACACTCATCTTATTAGTCACTACCAGGCGAGCCCATACACTAACCAGACCTTGCTGACCTCTGAGGACTAAGCTCTGCTGAGCAAAAAACGGACAACAGGATGAGAGAAACGGGAGAGCTGGGCTCCTCTGGCTGATGGGATGCTCTGAGGGTAAGCTTTTTCCGTGGACAAGGTTAGCCTCCCGCTACAGACAAAGCTGGGAGGTCGCTCAGCTTTCTTTATGGATAAGGGATGGTTTTCTCCCCAAAGTCACAAACCATAGCATATAGAAAGAATTGTACAAAATGATAAATGGTTCAACTCCCTTGTCCCTGTGCAAGGAGTGGGGACTTCACAGTTGGGAATGGGACATTTATTTCTTCTTTGAGGGCAACTTGGTGTAATAGGAAGAATGGTCCCTTGGGGGGTCAGAGAACATGGGTTCAAATCTCAGCCCTATTGCCCATGGCTCATGTAGCCTTGGACAATTGATTTCTCTGTCTCTGAGCCTCAGTTTCCTCTTAAACAGTGAGGTTGGACAAAAACCAGTAGGGTCCCTTCCAACTCGAAATCTTCTAATTTCTTGGTCCCCTTAGCTGCTACTGCCATCTATTCTTTTTTTTTCTATTCGAGCTTTTAAAAAAATAATATTTTATTTCCCCCCAAATACATGTAAAACCAATTTATAACATTTATTGTTGTTTTTTAAGTTTTGAGTTCTTAATTCTATCCCTTCTTCCCTCCCTTGCTTCTCTCCTCCCTGAGATGGTAAGCAATCTGATGTAGGTTACACATGTAATCATGTAAGACTTTTCCATATGAATCATTCTGTGCAAAAAGACTCAAAAAAGAAAAAAGGAAAGGAAGAAAGAAAGGAAGAAGCAAAAGAAGTAAGGAAAGAAGGAAAGGAAGGAAGGGAAGAAGAAAGCTTCAATCTGCCTTCAGTTAACATCGCTTCTTTTTCTGGAGGTGGATAGCATTTTTCATCACGAGTCCTTTGGGATTGTCTTGGATCATTATATTCTTGAGAAGAGCTAAGTCATTCACAATTCTTCATTGCACAATATTGCTGTTACTGTGTACAGTGTTCTCCTGGTTCTGCTCACTTTACTTTGTATCAGTTCATGTAAATCTTTCCACTCTAAGGTGATGTGTCATCTACTCTGTATTTATCTTTTATATACAGATTTATATATATTTTATATACTGATTTATCTTTTATATACTGATTTATCTCTATCTTATATACTGATTATATACTGATTTATCTTTTATATACTGATTTATCTATATCTTATATACTGATTCTATACTGACTTATCTTGTATATACTGATCTAAGGACGTCTCCACCGTCAGAATGTAAGCTCCTTGAGGGAAGAGGCTGTTTTTGCTTTTTGTAATTGCTGTTGCTGTCCTTGTTATTGCCGTTGTATCTCCAGTGCTTAGCACTGGGCCTGGCACAAAAGTGCCTGAGAAATGCTTGTTGATTGATTGATATGATACTAAGACCTATTAAAATCAGAGTTCAGAAATATTTCTGGATCTTCCACTAATTAGCTTTGTGACCCTGGATGCGTCCTTTAATCTCTTTGAACCTCAGCTTTCCCATCTATAAAATGGGAATGATAGCAATTTGACTACCTACTTCCCAGAGTCTTCATGAGCTGCAGGATAATTTCCCAGATAGGGTACATGAACAATCCTACCCATCACCACCAAAATACTACCCCAAGTCACAGCATATAAAAAACATAGTACAGTGGAAAACTGTATGATCCTGGGGAAAGTGTTTTGTACATTTTAAAGTGCTATTAATATGCTCATGGTGAAAAAGCTAGCAGTTCAGAAATATGGCTCCCATGGTCTCAGGCTACAGGGAGCTAAGAGTGTGAGAGCTGGTCATTGACAAAGCCCTAGCCCTGCGCTAGGGAAACGGCTGAGTTGAGGTTTCCTCATCCCTATTAGGCACCTAAATGAGAGACGCAAGCTGAACCTTGATACAGGATTCAGTTCTTCTTGGGCCCAACTTCATGGGAAAATTAGCTTTTCAGTGCTGTTTTATCTATGATTTTCCCTGTGGAGATTTCCCTAGTTCATTTCTCTTGGGATGTGTGGTGGTAGCAGCAAAGACAGTTTAGGGTGGGTGAGGAGGAGAATGTTAATTACACAGAAATAGCTTCATTCCGTAGCCAGTGATGAATAATTCTTGCTGTCAGACAAGGGAGGGGGAGCCTGTTGCCTGAGAACCTGGCGGTTGATATCATAGGGGAACCCGTTCAACAGCACAGGTCGGCATACATTGGATCTCTTCAAGGGCCTTAAGCCTGTTACAGCTAATGGCGTGTGGCCACTTCTTGGCTCTGAATGGAGTCAGGTAGGAAGTCATTTCAAAGAAAATTCATGATGAAATTCCATTACACAGTGCTTTTCAATTTAAAGGAAGGAATCTTTGCTGACACTAATTTGCATTTGCCTTAATCAGGGAGCTTAGAAAAACACAACCTCCCAATTGCTCTGGTGAGAAAGGGTCCTACTGTTGGAAGATTTCTCTGCCTGCCTGTTTCCTGCTATCCCTTCAGCAGGAACTGAGCTGGGAGGTTGTCTATCTGAGTTTTTGTGACAAAAAAACAAAAACAAAAAACCAAAAACCAAAAGAGCTATTGGCAACCCTTGTGGTGAAAGCAGAGGCTTTGGAGTCCAGATGACTGTCTTAGATGATTCATAACTCCGAGTTAGAAAGTAGACCCCTCCCTTTTCTTCTTTTCCCATTCCCAAGATAGGAGCCATTATCTTTAGGGTGAATTGGAGTGCCGAACTGAGAGTCAGGAAAACCTGATTTCTGGCATTGCTAGGCCCCCTTTGTTCCCATTTCTTTTAATTATTTCTCTTAAGGTTCTTCACCTTTTCCCCTTCGTATGAATTTTGTTATTATTTTTTGTAGTTCTATTAAGTAATCCTTTGATTGTTTGATTATTGTGACATTGCATAGGCCAATTAATATAGGCAACAATGTTATTTTTATTATATTGGCTCATCCTACCCATGAACAAGTGATATTTTTACATTTATCTAAATCTATTTCTGTACAAAATTGTGTGTGATAGTTATTCTTTAAAAGGATGAAAAAATAATACTAGCTAGCATTAACATAGTTCTTTAAGGTTTGCAGTGTTATCCCATTTGATCTTCACCAGAGGTAAGTGCTATTATTATTGTCCTCATTTAACATATGGGGAAACTGAGGCAGAGGCTTTTCTTTTTTTTTTTAAGCCATTTGCACAGGTTGTAGTTAGTAAGTGTCTAAGACAGGATTTGACCTCAGGTCTTTCTGACTCTAAGTCCAGCATGTAATCCACAATTGAATAAATCTTTGAAAATAAACATGAGAGCGCAAGGAAGTTTGGAAGGGGGACATAGACAAGCAGGGTGACATTGGAACTCACATTAAATTTGAAATATATTATTAAAAAACCAAAGACTATATGTAGTAGAGATTCACAGCTTCATATATAATCCTCTTTTTGGTTCTTTTTTGTATAAGAACATTTGTCAAGTTCAAAATAATTAAAAAATCAAGGTGCAGCTAGGTGGTGCAATGGATACAGCACCAGCCCTGAAGTCAGGACAACCAGAGTTCAAATCCGGCCTCAGACCAAACACTTGACACTTATTAGCTGGGTGACCCTGGGCAAGTTACTTAACCCCAATTGCCTAAATTAAATTAAATTAAAATAAAAAAAAATTAAAAAATCAAAGTAGCCTTACACTTAGGTGGAGTAGGTGACTGCCTGCCTACAAGGCAGAGTGGCTGATAAAAAAGATCTAAAAATTCTTACTTATCTGTTTGATACAATCATAATTCTATCATTATAAATATGACATTGTTTTATTACATGTTTTTTCTTAAAACTTTGGGACTGTAGAAATCCACTGTGAAAATAGAAATAATTGGGGCATCTAGATGGTACAGTGGAGTCAGGAGGACCTGAGTTAAAAATCTGCACTGAGACCCTTCCTAGCTGTGTGATCCTGGGCAAGTCACTTAACCCTGATTCCCTCCAGAAAGAAAGAAAGAATGAAAGAAAGAAAGAAAGAAAGAAAGAAAGAAAGAAAGAAAGAGAGAAAGAGAGAAAGAGAGAAAGAGAGAAAGAGAGAAAGAGAGAAAGAGAAAAGAGAAAGAAAGAAAGAAAGAAAGAAAGAAAGAAAGAAAGAAAGAAAGAAAGAAAGAAAAAAAAAAGAAAGAAAGAAAGAAAGAAAGAAAGAAAGAAAGAAAGAAAGAAAGAAAGAAAGAAAGAAAGAAAGAAAGAAAGAAAAATGAAGGAAGGAAGGAAGGAAGGAAGAAAGAAAGAAATAAAGAAGAGAAAAAGAAATAAAATAGAAAGAAGTCTGACAAGGGCTATTACATTAACTTCATTATGAACCATTAACATCATAGCACAGAATTAGTTCAAGTCACTGTGGATGCTGGAGATCAAGCCCCAGAGGGAATGGGCAAGGAAGAGGTAGATCTCCATGGAGGGAGCAAGAATGATGGGTCTAGTGAGAGTTGCCTAGAAAGGACAGCAGAAGAAGAAGACAGAAGAAGATGAGAGAGACATAGCTATAATGTAAAGTAGAATGAGAAATTGAATGAGGCACCAAAGTGGGGGCTCTCAGGAATACTGAGATGGCACATGGAGACAAGAGGGATGGGTAAAAGGAAAGGTAGGCAGGTTAAGGACAGGAGAGGCGGGAAGGTAATGAAGACAGACTGTCTTCCCTATAATTTCTCCTATTGAGAAGATAGTTTTGACACTTTCTTGAGTCACCTTTCAAGGTGCATCCACTATGCCCTGGAAATGAGAGAGAAAGAAAGAAAGAAAGAAAGAAAAAGAAAGAAAGAAAGAAAGAAAGAAAGAAAGAAAGAAAGAAAGAAAGAAAGAAGAAAGAAGACCTCAATAATTCCTGGACCTTTGTTCCTTACAAGGTAATATACTATGTGAGTGTTTCACATGGTCATGTAGAATGGCCCACATTTCCCAGAGACCTTTCTGGTTGTGCTTTGTCAATCTAGTCCTTGATGCTGCAATTAGATTTTCTGTCCCCATTCTCAACCTTGGCCTTTTCAGTCCCTGCTTGGATAATTAGGCATATCAACCTCTTGACTGGTCTGCAGAGGTGACATGTAAGTAAAACAACACGGAGGATTCAATGCCTGGAACGGGCTTTGAAAGTACCTGGAAGGGCAGCTAGATGGTGCAGTGGGTAGAGCTCCAACCTTGGAGCCAAGAGGACCTGAGTTCAAATACGGCTTCAGACACTTGACACTTACTAGCTGTGTGACCCTGGGAAAATTATTTAACCCTGATTGCTCATCAGGAAAGCAAAAACAAAAAAGAAAAGAAAGTACCTTGGAAAAGTGAAATCAATCCATCAACAGACATTTATTAAGCACCTACTATGTGCCAGGCATTGTGCTAAACCCTAGAATCTGAGAGTTGGACCTAAGGGGTCATCTAGTGTAGCCCTGTGTGTGATGACATATAAACCCTCTTATAAAATCCTGGACAAGTGCTCCTCTGTGCGTGTGTGTGTGTGTGTGTGTGTGTGTGTGTGTGTTTGTGTGTGCATATGTGTGTGCATGTACGCATGCACAGGAGACTCACTACCTCAATAACAAATCTATTTGCTTAACCATATTGCCTTTCTCCAATTTTTGAAGGCTAGTGTTTTCTTTTTATTTCTGTTTTTTGTTTTGTTTTGTTTTGGTAAGCTAGTCAGGCAATTAATTAATTAGGTGGTGCAATGGATAGAGTGGAGGGCCTAGTGACAGAAAGACTTGAGTTAGAATTTTACCTCAGATACCAATTAAGTGTGCAACCCTGGGCAAATCACAGTTTATATTTGACTCACTTTCCCCAACTGTAAAATGAGGATAATAATGGCATCTATCTCCCAGAGTTGTAAGGATCAAATGAGTTATTAAAAGGCGATATAAATGCTAGTTCTTACTTGGCATGATGGAAAGTTTAAATCTGAATCCAATTAATGCCTTGTGTGTTTCTCCAAAATAAAAAAAAATGTTCTGGGTTTGAACACCCTTGATTTCAAAGTGATAAACCACATCAGAGCAAAACCACAAAACATTAAATGAATGATGGGCAGATTCCAACAGCTGCAGAGAGACACCATTCTGCAGGTTCTTCCTCAGTCCCATGTATTACTCCAGTCAGACCTTTTCAAATGAACCTCTGCTATAATTCAGATACAGGAAGTACATTTTTCCTGGGAAGGACACACTGGGGAAATGATAAATGGGCATGTGAAGCTAGTTTGCTTGTCTCTAGACTTCTATCAGAAATCGAATTTCATCACGGTGTTAGTCCATGACGGGCAGCCTGGCACCACGGACAGAGATCTGATTCTGAAGCCGGGAGGATCTGGGTTCAAGTCCTACCCCTAAGATACTCTGGTTGTGACCCAGACTAAGCTGCTAGAGTTCTAGGCAAGTGTCTGTAGCCAAGGCAGATTATGAAGTAGAAGCCAAGAATTCTGTCGCTGGAACTGATGGAAAACTCAGTCTTGAAGATGCTAAGTTGTAGAGGTGTTGGTCCTCATTGGTAGGAATTTCCTTATCTGGGAGTTCCTTATAGCAAGGAACTCATAAGATTGCATGGGAGGATTTTTTTTTCTTTCAAAAGAAGTGTCCACTTGGTGGTTTAATTAAAAGGTGAAAAAATCAACACCAAATCTCCCATTCCATTTCAGTTCACTTTGTGAGCTGGGGAGATATACTGATGTCTAGATAACCAAGGGACCAAGGGGTTAGATCTCAGCACCTCTCCTGGTACAAGTTATTTGTTTTTCTGTGGCTGAGTTCTCAAACAGCCGCAATAATAAAATGAAATGATTAATCCAGTTTTAATGTCCTGTAGACTTTCTTTTGGTGCTATGTTTGGAGCCAGAAGAGCCGTCTTCTAATTCTGCATTAATTAGCTGTGTAACCTTGGACAAGTCACTTAGCTTATCTGTGCCTCAGTTTCCACCTCTGTAAAATGAGGATAATAATAACACCTACCTCTCAGAGTTGGTGTGAGGATCAAGTGAGTTATCTCAGTTTCTTCCTTTGTAAAATGAGAATAATTATAGCATTTTTCTTCCAGGGTTGATGTGGTGATCAAATGAGGCAACCTGTGTAAAGAGTACTGAAAACCTTAAAATTCCATATAAATAAAAATTATTATTATTATTGTTATTGTTACTACTACTACTACTACTACTACTACTACTACTACTACCTTTAAGTGGCATAGATAGCTACCTGAGGCTAAAAGTTACTAACCAGATATTGCAGAGTAGATGTCTATTTTCCCTAATAGAAGAGATTCCCTATGTTGATGAAATCACAGGACTGGCACAACCCCTCCTCCCCCTACAAAAAAAGAGGAAGGAAGGAAGAAAGAAAGAAAGAAAGAAAGAAAGAAAGAAAGAAAGAAAGAAAGAAAGAAAGAAAGAAAGAAAGAAAGAAAGAAAGAAAGAAAGAAAGAAAGAAAGAAGGAAAGAAAGAAAGAAAGAAAGGAAGGAAGAAAGAAAGAAAGAAAGAAAGAAAGAAAGAAAGAAAGAAAGAAAGAAAGAAAGAAAGAAAGAAAGAAAGAAAGAAAGAAAGAAAGAAGAAAAGAAAGAAAGAAATCATGACCTCTTTAAATTCAATTGAAATAAGCAGAGAATACTTCCCCAGCTGGTGACTTCAGAGGCAGACCTTACTAGTACTGTTATGGATAAACATTGTAGGGTCATGGACCATCCCTTCTCATTCTAGTTGTCTCATCTAATCAGCTGGTGAGAAATACTTGGTGAGTAAAACACATAGCAGCATCCCATTACATCGCTGTCTTAATGAGTGGAGTGTGTCTGTTTTCAAACTGCTCTATGTCCTTTTCTATTTACCTTCTAATCACCAAGTGATAGATAAGCCACTGCTTACCCAAATGAGCTATCTGAACCCTGAAAAGCTAATCTTTGGAGGGCATCATTCATTTCTAGGTGCCTTGATGTTTTTTGTTTATTTGTTTATAGGGTAACCTTAGGGATATGAAGTAACCAGGAGAGGAAATATATTTAACTGGTGAGATTTAGGGTCTGAGAGCTATGTCTCTTACACTGTCCTTACAGTTGGGAGACACAGTTCAAATCCTGCTTCTGATACCTATTACCTGTGTGACCTTAGGAAAGTCATTTGGACTCTGTGAGTCTCAGTTTCCTCATATGTAAAATAATGGGCTTGATGGCTTCTACAGTTCCTTCCACTTCTATATTTATGATGCTATGACTGGCTGCTGTCATTGACACAGTAGGTGGTGCAGTAGAAAGAGCTTTGAACCCAGAGTCAGGAACATCTGAGTTTAGATCCAGCCTCAGACACTTACTAGCTGTGTGACCCTGGGCCAGTCACTTAACCTCTGCTTGCCTAAGTTTCCTCAATTGCTAAACGAGGATCATAATAGCATCTCCCAAGGAGCAAATTGGATAATACTTATTAAAAATGAGATAATGTGTATAAAGTGCTTAGTACTGTGTCTGGCACATACTAAGCACTATATAAATGCTTTTCCCCTTCCTGTTCCCCTTCAGTTTCCTCATATGTAAAATGAATTGGACAAGGAAATGGCAAATCACTGCAGTATCTTTGCCAAGAATACTGCAAATGGGGTTGTAAAGTGTCAGACATGACTAAAAAATAACTCGATTCATCTCATTTATCTACATCAATTCAATATCCTTCCTAAAAGATGGTACTCACAAGGGGACCTAACTCCAGGGATGTCCTCTACCCAGATCAAAGTACCAGGGAGTATGGCATAGACCTCCCTGTTTCTGGACCCATTGTTTTCACTCAGGTAACTTTATTTGTTATTGGGTCACTCTACTGCCTGACTCATCAAGCTTGTTGTCCACTTAAACCCCCTGATCTTTTTCACATAATCTGTTGTCTTCAGTAAGCTTACCAAGGGACCTGGCATAACTGAATTAACTTCTCTGCATCTCCAGCTATATAGCTGAGCTCCCCAAATCAGGATATTTCAATTGCATATCTAGCCTGGCATTAATTATGTGACCTTGAGTCAGTCATCTAACTGCTCTGGGTCTCAGTCATTTCATTGGTCATATTAGGATGCTGGACCAGATAGTCTCAAAATCACCTTCCAAACAGAACATTTTGTGAGTATGATCCTATGAATCTTCTAGGGGAAATATCCTTTGGTCTAGATAGGTGAGAATGGGATCATAAATTAATCACCCCACAAGCATTTATTGAGTATTACTTCATGCCAGGCCCTGCATTTAAATTAAAACATTCTTTCTTGGACTTGGAAAATGAGAGAAAAAAAATGCATTTTTTCCCTCTGTTAAATCAAATAATCTGGTTGAGTAAGACACTTTAGTGAATTGTTCCCAACTTTATTCAAAAGACAGCAACATTGCAGGGGGAAGGCAGGGACCCAAGGGTGGGATATCAAGGTAGAAGGTAATAAATACAATGGAGAGCAATGTCCCTGCCTTCGCTTCCAGAAGCCTTGACTCTCACCTCTGGGACTTTGCACAGGTAATTACTTCCTCTGCCTGGAACTCACTTCCTCATCTCTGCCCCTTGGAATCCCTAGTTCTATGCAAAGCTCAATTCCTTATCCTCCTGGTGGTTATTGCTGGCCCCATCCCACCCCGCAAATAACTGTGTTTAATTTGTATATGTTTTCTATTTATTTATCTGTGTACATGTAGGGATTCCGCCCCACCCAGTGGAATGTAAGCTCTTTGAGGGCAGGATACTGGGTTTGGTTTGGTTTTTATTTTGGATCCCTAGCACCTACCACAAACTAAGCACTTAATAAATATTTGTTGAATCCAATTGATTGACTTAAGGAGAGCAGAAGTCACCCAGGTGCCAAGTCAGCAGCCTCACCCCTGTTTCCTGGGTCTTAGACTCAGGTGGGTTGGTGACCCCCATTTAAGAGCTAACGTTCTATAATTTCAGCTCAGGCACAAGTGATTAGTTAGGAAAAGAACTGGAAGTGTTAGTCCTTAATGTATCAATTAATCAAAAAGCATTTAGTAAGTACCTACAGTATACCAGGCACTATACCAGCAATACAAAATAAAAATGAAACAGTCTCTGCCTTCAAAAAGTGTATACTCCAATGGAGAAGACCTATAAATGTGTACATATAGGGACCCGTAGGGGTATATATGTACATGCATTATTGTGCATGTATATGTATATGTCTTTATCTTTCTAGATATAGATATAGATATGAATCTCTATAGAAAGATCTCTTTATATAGCTATGTCTATGTCTAGAGATCTATGTAGATTTATCTATCTATGTCTATATCTATATCTATATTTATATTGAGAGAGGGAGACAGGGAGGGAGAGACAGACTGACAGAGGCACACAGAGAGAGAGAGAGAGAGAGAGAGAGAGAGCGAGAGAGAGATTAGCATCCAGGGGGATCAGGAAAAGGTTGTTGTTTCCCCCTTAGAATGTGGTGCTTGGTCAGAGTTTTGAAGGAAATCAAGGATTCTAAGGGCTAAAGGTGAGGAGAGAATGCATGGGGGACAGCCAGTAGAAAGTCACCCAGACAGGAAGAATTCACAGACCACCAGAGTATTTTTTTAGCTGAACTGGAAGTTTGTCAACAAGATGAACATTTTGCTGTTCAGATTTTAGGTTTTCTGTAAACTCAAACACACATATAAGCACTCATATGTGTAAACATATCTAAGCATGCACACACACACACACACACACACACACACACACACACACACTTGCCTTCTTGATAAAATCAGGACAAAATGCCCAAAATACAGTAGGAGGCCACATGATACAGTAGAGAAAACACTGAATTTGGAGTCAGAAAATTTGGGCTCAGACCCCAACTCTGCTACTTAATTCAAGTGTGTGACCCTGGATCACTTGTGCCACTCCACACCTCAGTTTCTTTATCAATAAAATGAGGAGTGGGGTGCAATGGATGAAATGTTCTCTGAGGGTTCTCCAAACTTCAAATTCTCTGATTCTACAGACATTTGAATTTCAAAAAATAGTTAGCTTTTCAGATAACGTTTTTCTTCCCACCTGGCCCCAGTCGGGAAACCCACGGAATAGAGGTGACATTCTGGTGGACAGCTTTCCCAGAGGATACGTTCTGCCTTGGCTTTTGTGTTCTCCTCAGAGAAATCTGTTGCCTTGGAGTGGAGTCACTCTTCCCAAGGCCCTTGGAGGCTGGGAGACACCACTGAGTTGGACAGCAGCTAAGCTTTAACTCGCCAAGGCTTTCTTGTGAAGGTCCAAAATCTGGTTTGGGGGCTCTGTGGGAGGTGGAACAGCTTGTGCTTAGCAGGTGACAGTTGGGTTTCAGCCGTTTGCTGTTAGAGTTGTCTTTTCCTCTACCTCCCTTTCCTTTCAGAGCCCAATGACTTCTTCCTGTCTGTTCTTCACGTGTCCTGTCTCATGCATTTTTGTGGAAAAAATGTTCTTGACCTGCTCTCCTGAGGACCTGGTCCTAGACCAGTATTTCTATCAGAGATTTCTTGGCCTACAGAGATGAGCAGGACTGCTTTTCACATGACTTCTATTCCAAGAGCATGTTATTTTTTTAATAATAGTAACAGCAGGAGAGGTGAATAGCATGGTGAATAATGAGTTGGCCTTGGGCTCATAAAGATCTGGATTCAAGTTCTGATTCTTAGACATATAATGACTGTGTAACCAGTGTGAAGTCAGTTAACCTTTTCTAGTCCCACACAGGTTTCTAAGACTATAGCATATAGCCAAGTGGCTCATGAGGATAATAACTATTCATATAATTTTGTTATATTATGTTGTTTTCAGTTGTTTTGATTGTGTCCAACTCTTCATGACCCCATTTGGGGTTTTCTTGGCAAAGATACTGGAGTGGTTTATCATTTCCTTCTCCAGCTCATTTTACAGATGAGGAAACTGAGATAAACAAGAGTAAGTGACTTGCCTAGAGTCACACAGCTAGTAAGTGTCTGAGGCTAGATTTGAACTCATGAAGTTGAGTCTTCTTGATTCCAGGCCTGGCACTCTATCTACTGTGCCACCTAGCTTATATGATATAGTTTTATGTAATTTATATAACACTTTAAAATTTACGAAGTGTTTTATATTTGTAGCAGGCTTTTGGAGTCAATTCCTAGTCACATGAGTTTCTGGATGAAATAACCCCAGATAAACAATACTGTTTTCTTCTCTCCCTGGGAGAGGTGGAGAGACCCTCCTGGACACTAAAGGTGAGAGGAGGTGCTGGAGCACATGTAATCGGATCAAGTGAAGAGATGTCACAGAGGCTTAAGCAGGAGTAGAGGCTGGGAGAGAGAGAGGGCTCACACTGCCACATACCACAGCATCTGTGATATCCATCTCTGCTCTTGGGAATAGAGAATGTCTTGCACAGAGGGATTCCCTATAGACAGCAAGGCCCTCGGAATGCTCTTATTGGTATATAGTGTTAATTGTACCATACTATACAACAATGAAGAACCTCAGAAGAGGTCCCTCAGAAGAAATTGATGACCTAATAAGCTACATAGGAAAAACAAAATGGATAAAGAATGTCTAGCAACCCACTGGGCTAGTCCACTGCTACATATATCTTGGATGGATGCAACATATAGCAGTGAACTGAATAAGAGAGAGTTGTCTGGATTGCCCTTTGAAAAAAAATGTTTGAGGTTGATGACTGCCATTCTGGTATTGCTCAAGTAACCATGAAGTATATTCTACAAACCACGAACCCTAAATCAAATACCAAAGTATTTAATTAGGACAGCATAGTAAGGTAATGATTCCAAGTTAACACAAAAGTTCTCTCTCTCTTTTTAGACACCACTATGCTTTTTATTAGACTAGGCATCTGTAAGTCATAGAACATCTTAATCTTCAAAGAACCAGATGTACAGGTGACCAAAGGGGCAAAGGAGTGATGTATGCAGTTTGCTGGAAATGTGAAACTGGAAGAAGTGGGCTAATGATACAATAAGAGTAAGGGGTAACCAATGGATGGCCCAAATGTTGTGTTGGTACATAAAAAGTTTTCTATAATCACACCTTTTCCTTCTAGAGAAGGAGTGCTTTCTTCTAGAGCATTTGGAGTACTGGCTAATACAGGCACACTTTTAGATGGGAGCTCTGAACTTCCTGTTTTGTGAGAGAGCTCTGGCATAAGGGAGTCCCTCCTGGAGACTCTTGTCATGGAGTCCTTTGTCATTCTAGGATGATCTTTACAGCCAATCAATACACATTTATTAAGTGCTTACCATTATGTACCAGGTACTGTGCTAAGTGCTGGAAGCAAAATAACTTATTAAGGCCTTTTTTTTTTTTTAAAGAAAAGATGCTACATAACAGGAAGGCCATTGGACTAGAAGTCAAGAGGCCTGGATTGTAGTCTTGGGCTCTGCCACCAAGTGTCTATGTAACCTTGTGGCCCTCTTTGGACCTCGGTCTCATCCTTTGTAAAATAAGGAAATTGGACAGGATGATGTCAAAGCCTCCTTTTAGTGCTGGCCTTCTATGACCTTTAACAGGGATTCCAGGAATCTGGAAAAGTGAAGGTGGAGTGCTCCATGAAATAGAACATGGAATTAGGTCTTCCTAGATGTCATTAATCTCCTTTAATATACTAAAAGTGTCTACTGTTTTGATTATTTGAGTTTTGCTGGTGAGAAGTGCACATGTGAGATACATATTAGACTCAGCAGCAGGAAAGGGGAGAAGGGGTGATAATTGGGGCAGTTCTGTAGACTGCAGATAGAAAACCTGGGGAACATGGTTCCCAGGCTACCTGTTAAATAATGCAGCCATTACCACTGATGATGGTGACTGACTGATTATGATGATGTTGCCTCATTCTTTTCTATCATCACCCTAGACAGGCTGTATATGGCTTCACATACACACATGCATTTAACCTCATGGTCATGTATACTCCATGCATACTTATGTAGCACAGTTCAACTACCGTTCTGTAATTCTTTGCTCTCCTAGGGTTAGTGTGATGTGTTTGAGGTGAATGATTGTCACTCTGGTATTGCTCAAGTAACCATGAAGTATATTCTACAAAACACGAACCGTAAATCAAATACCAAAGTATTTAATTAGGACAGCATAGTAAGGTAAATAACAGGAGGAAAAAAAATCCCCAATCTGTGAAGGAGTTTAAAATTTTTTTTTCACAGATTCCCAGGCTGCTGCTGGGAGAGGAAATGCCCTGGATGTGCCCATATTTGTATATAGCACATTTCTTATGGTTTCACCTTCCAGTAACTGTCTGTGTGTCACTGAAGCTTCTCTTTGCCTTCATAGCTACTCTTCCTCTCTGCCTCTAAGGCTACTACTTCTCTAATGAGCTGCTGCTGAATTCCCATTGTTACTGTTTCTGGGCTTTTCCTTCTCTGAAGAGCTGTAGCTGCCATAGGCTGCAACTTTTCCTGCTCCTGGGGCTCCTTCCTCAAAGATAGTGTTATTGTCTCCATTACTCTTTTGTGAGACTACCTGGCCAGCATGCTAGAGCTAATCAACACATTTTCAACTCTTTTGTTAATCAGGCCTGCAACATGGTGCACAACAAACCTCTCTAGGTTAAGATCTTATCTAACCTCCCTCACCATGCCCTCAGTGCTGCTTCCCCCAATATTTGGATTGGAATGAGCAGCAAATTCCTTTCAAATGCCATTATACTAGGATAATACAAAATGCACTTAGCAACACTGACAGGGGTAGGCACCTTTGCCCTATATTTCTACATGGTGGTCAAAAGACCCTTATTCAAATCCTACACTCTACTCTTCCTGGTTCTCATATCACCTCTTGAAATTTTAGATTTCTCATCTAGAGGCATTCTAGAATAGCAGAAAGAGCCCTTGATCTGGAGTCAGAATGCCCGGGGTTGACCCCTGCTTCTGCTCCCTGTTTTCAGCACGACCTCTCATGCTTTTTCGTACTTTCCCCACATTTCAGGGCATTCTTCCCACGTCAGTACTCTTACCAGGTGCTGAGGGCTTTCAGAGACTCACAGAATTCAAGAACTAGAAAAGACCATCTGCTCTAACTTATTTACAGTGGAGGAAAGTGGTGATGTGTGGGGAGCCATGTTAACCTCTTGTGACTCGCTCAATTAGAAAAAGGATCTAATAAGCATAGTTGTACAAACGCAGTAGGTATTTAAGGGAGTGCCCCCAGAAAGGTGAACACAGAGAGAAAGTTTTACACAAAGGAATGAAGTAAACTGTTACTAGGGCAGAGCTCCAGGGTGCTAAAATGTAAATGGTGTAAACTTTGCTTACACTCCTTTAATGGAGCAGACATAACTCAATTAGCAAGAATATTAGTCAAGATAGGGATATGGGGGGGAATTTGCTCCCCACCATTGCCTCACATCAGACAAGTTCCTCCTCTCTAACCCCTCCACTGGAACAGCTTTGATGTAATATATCCCAGAGTTTCTGCCCATTGAGGCCAATATCTGGCCACTTGTCATGCTGCTTGCCCCTGTGGGTTTGATAAAAAATGTTGTTCATGGCACTGGGAGCAAGTCACAAATAGTAGGATTTCAAAGGCCAGTGACGTTAATTACTAGTCACAGAATACCGAACCACCCAGATGCTCGATACAGGGCTATAACCCAGAGATTATAGTAACTGGAAAGAGAACTCCTCAGAAAATCATAGGCCTGATGTTCTATGTCCTGAAGCTCATCCCCTGCCTGACATTCTATGTCCTAAGGCTTCTTCCAGCTCACACATTTTGTGTCCTAAAGTCCCTCCCAGCTCTGATATTCCATATAGTCTAAGCTTCTTGCAGCCCATGCTCCTCTGATGATGTACTGATGGTACAAAGGATGTCTTGTCATGACACTCATCCTCTTATTCTTTTAGAATGTTCACTTAATTATAGGCACTGCAGACTTAGAGGGAGGAGGGCCTTTTCTTTGCAGAACTGCTTGGGAGAATGCTGTCCCACTCCCTCCATCAGCTGGGTGGCAGAGGTCGTCAGGGCTGCAAGATTGTTCTGCCCTATGAACTTTCTCAATTAGTTTTTTTTTTTTCGGCTCTGTCTTAGTTAAAAGCTGTTCCTCTTCCCTGACTTCTAACGTCCTCTATGTTATCGCCTCTCTTGGCCCTATATCTTTTAGTACAAATTACCTGGTTCCCCAGCTTTCTTCCTTCTTTTTCTTCCCTTCTAGACCAAGGGTTCTCAGCCTGGGATCTGTGAACTTAGGTTTAAAATATACGTATTTGTTTATAGCTATATCTCTGTGTATGTGCACATATACGTGCATACATACATGTAAATTGATAGGTAAATTTATTTCAGTATAATTGGTTTTCTTTGTGATCCCATTAATGGTGCCTGGCACACAGTAGGTGCTGAGTAAATACTGATTGCTTGGTTGACTTTACATGTTTAAGAACAAGGACTTCTAGAAAGGTGTCCATGACACAAATGGATAAAAACCGCTACCCTAGAGGGAACACAGAGTCATAGAATAGCAAAATGTCAAGCTGGGAAGGGACCTTAGAGATCTTCTAGTCTAACTCTTCTATTTAATAGATGAGGAAACTGAGGTCCAGAGAAAGAAAGTGATTTGTCCAGTGAGTTGGTGAGATTGAGATTAGAAATCAATGTTTTTATTATTCAATTCAGTAAACATTGACGATTCATTTATTGTGTGCAAGGACCCTGTCTAGGAGCTTGGAGTTATAAAAAATACACATGAAAACTCATACCTATCTTCAAGAAACTTGGATTCCTCCTGGGGATATAATGTATCATTGGATAAATAAATACAAGGCAATCTAAGGTAAAAGAGAGCGCTAATGGATGGGAGTGTGTGTGTGTGTGTGTGTGTGTGTGGAGGGGGGATTGGAATCTTCTAGGAGGTGACCTCTGAGCTGAGCCCTGAAGGAAGGTGGGAATTTGGGAGACACAAGAAATTTGGGAGGGGAGAGAACCCTAAATAAAGGGACTGAGAAAGCCTGCACAGAAAGACTGACACTTTCACTGAGCCGGAAGCTAAGGATTCTAAGAGGCAGAAATGAGGGAGTGCATTATGGGCATGAAGTGGGAAATGGAGTGTCAGATTTGGGAAAAGGCCCAAATGAAGAGTGCATAACAAACCTGGCAAAGAAGGGCTTTAAATGTCAGGTTAAGGAATTTGTAACTTATCCCATAGGCAGTAGGGAGCCCCCAGTGGTTTGGGGGTAGGGCAATGGCATGGGACCTCTCTATGCCTTAGGAAGGCTATACTGACAGAGTGTGGATTTTGAATTGGAGAAGGGGTGAGAATGGATTCAGGGAGGCTGATTAAGAGGGTATTAGAATAGACTAGGCAAGAGGTCCTGAGAGTCTGAAACTGGATAGTCTGTGCCACTAAAGAGAGTCCCCACCCCACCCTCAGCCCACTGTTCTTTCTGCTAGAATTGCATTATCTACTAGTTGCATTGTCATGGAAAAGGAGTCCAGAAGGGCCTTAGAGAGAAAGTAAAAGGACATCCAAGAGCAGTGGGTAGAGCACCGGACCCTAATAGGAAGACCTGAGTTCTAATCTGGATGTGTGACACTGGGCAAATCACTTAACCCTGTTTGCCTCAGTTTCCTCATCTGTAAAATGAACTGGAGAAGGAAGGTAAACCACTTCAGTATCTTTCCCAACAAAACACCAGATGGGGTCATGAAGAATCAGACATGGCTGGAATGACTGAATAACAAAAAAAGGACAAAAATTCTCAAGATCTTGTTGGAATAGATGCTATTGTTGAAGCAGTTAAGAAAATGGGAAATGAGGTTCACTTACTTTGGAGCTGGTTAAGTCTTGTTTGGATTTCCAATCCAATTCTATGTTAGCTTCAAATTCCACACTAATTTCAAATTCTGAGCTAATTTCAAGTTCTCCCTTAATTGCAGATTCTGAGCTTAATGCCAAACTCTCTGTTCATTTCCTTATAGCAGACCACATTTCCATAACACTTCATATTTTACAAAAAGTGGTTTTCTTCACAACTCTCCTGTCTAAGACAGGTACAGTAGAGGAAAAACAAAGACAAAAACAAAACAAAAAAATGGTTCTGTGGTCAGAATAAGCATCCCCTCCTGCCTCTGATGTCTACTGCCTGTGTGGCCTGAGACTAGTGGCTTAACCTCCATGGTCCCTCAGTTTCCTTCTATATAAAATAAGGAGGGCTGTTTTAGCTGGCCTCTGAAGTCCCGCCCAGCTCTAGAGCTATGATCCTAACTTTACCTCTGTTGGCCTTGTTTTCCTCATCTGTGAAATGATGGGGGTTGCATTAGATGGCATTCACAGTCTCCTCCAGCTCCGGGTCTATAATCTTTATTATCTCCATCTGACAAATGAGGAAACCAAAGAGACTTTAAGTGGCCAGCTTTATTCACTCACAGTCTTGTTGCTAATAAGTGGCAGAGCTGGGATGAGCGTCCAGGTCTTCAGGCTTCTAGTTTAAGGCTCTTTTCACGCTGCTTTATCGGAGGGGAGAGGTGCAGATAGGGAGGAATAGCAAAGTTTAGATATCAGAATTAGATACTCTGAAGTCAGCAGGAGGAAATTTCCCAAGGAAAAAGATTATAAAAATGTTCAAAAGCAAGACAATTCATGGATGAAGAAGGAAGAAGGAGGAAGGAAGGAAGGAAGGAAGGAAGGAAGGAAGGAAGGAAGGAAGGAAGGAAGGAAGGAAGAAAAGAAGGAAGAAAAGGAAGGAAGGAAGAAAAGGAAGGAAGGAAGGAAGGAAGAAAGGAAGGAAAGAAGGAAGGAAGGCAAGAAGGAAGGAAGGAAAGAAGGAAGGAAGAAAAGGAAGAAAGGGAAGGAAGGAAGGAAGGAAGGAAGGAAGGAAGGAAGGAAGGAAGGAAGGAAGGAAGGAGAGAGGGAAGGAGAACAGAGAGAAAGAAAGAGAGAAAGAAAGAGAGAAGGAAAGTGAGGAAGAACAATTTAGAAGCTAAAATGACATTTGCTTCTAAGGGCTGTCCATTCATCAATCCTTGTCCATCCTTCTGTTCCTCTCCCAGATCAGCAGTGTCCCTTCCCTGCCCACCTGGCACCAGATGTGCTGTCAGCCGCCACTGTGTGTCCCATGTCCTCCGAGTGGCAGAATGGGAAATCTCAGGTGACATTCACCTGGAAGCGCTTCGCCCTCAACAGCTGCAGCCCCTTGATTACCTTGCCCGCCTCTGCAGCTCATCGCTGCCACCCTATCAATTGCTTGTCAATTCGGCTTAGCTCTGATTTTGACTGACTGGAAGGAGGGGAGTGGCAGTGGGCCGTAGGCGAATGGTGAAAATTAATTGCTACATAAGAAAAAATGGAAAGATAATTATTCCTGCTTTCCTGTCAGTGCTCGAGGGTAGATGACCTCATTAACTTGCAGCTTGTACACAATTCAATTACTAGGAGATGGAAAATACATTTTTAATTACCTCAGTGGCCTGCTCCCCATTCATCTCCATTTGCTGGGCTGTTTTTTCCCCCTTGTGTTCTCAAGAAGGAGCGCCATCTTCCTCTGGTGGCCATCAGAGCCTGGTCCTCGACATTGTGACTCCTATTTGAGGTGCTCTAGGAAAAGGATGAGGTTAACCCCTTGGTGCCAGGTGGGCAAAGAGGCAGTCCAGACGGCATTAATGTATTTTTAATTGGCTTCTGATGTCAGGAAACTCCCATCTGAGAGAGAGAGAGAGAGAGAGAGAAAGAGAGAGAGAGAGAGAGAGAGAGAGAGAGAGAGAGAGAGAGAGAGAGAGAGAGAGAGAGAGAATGTAAAGGAACAATTTGTTTATTTAGATTCTGAATCATTTAATGGAGGAATAAAATTAAATTGGTCTTTGGAAATCAGCAAAGTGGGCTTGTGCCAGGAGCCCCAAGTGGGACTGGAGAGAGGGTTTTTCCTGTTATTTAATTTGTTTAATTAAGGGATGACTTAATTATCTTTAGCAGATTGCTAGGTGTCCACTTCCACAAGCACCTAAGGACCTTGAAGGCCCATATATCTGGAGCTTGAAAGGACTTCAGAGTTCAATCCCTTTCATTTCAACAGGAAGAAAATGAGTCCCATGGAGATAAATGACTTATGATCATTGGCCTGGATCTAGAGGAATCACAGAGACCATCCAGTTCAGCCTCCTCACTCTACAGAGGAAACGGGCTGTGAATTGATCTCTCATTCGATCAACATTGATTGAAGAATGCATATTACCCAGACTATGTCATGCTTTTGGACACATGAAAGGCTGCCTGGCATAGTGAGTAGAGAGCCATTCTCAAAGTGAAGAAGACTCTGAACATACTATCTGTGTGACCCTGATTAAGTCATTTAACCTAGTAGATTCTAGGCAGGGAAGGTGCCCACCTGAATTGGTAAAGGGAGTTTCCTCACCTGTGCTTTGCTTAAAATAATGAAATCACAGGTTTTGTCCCTATCTCCTATACTTGGATGGTCTATTAATTAGCTAATCCACGTCTGTATCTTGAATAATTACTGTATATGGGTAATGAGTGGAATCCAGAAGGCAGGCAATGGTTTTGATTGACTCTGCACAGTTCTTCAGAGATCCCAATCTGCCCCCTGGAGCAAAACCCCATCTTTTTCATGCCAATATTCACTTTTTTGGTGACCTATGTAGAACATTGTGAATTCCAAAGAATCACATTTCAGGTGACCCAAAGGGCCAGGGAGGCCTAACTTTGGCTGTTTTCGTGGTTGAGTCATTTTTCAGTCATGTCTGATTCTTCATGGCCCCATTTGAGGTTCTCTTGGCAAAGATCCAGGACTTGTTCACCATTTCCTTCTCTAGCTCATTTTACAGATGAGGAAACTGAGGCAAAAAGGGTTAAGTGACTTGCCAAGGGTCACACAGCTAGCAAGTGTCTGGGGCCAGATTTGAATTCAGGTCTTCCTGACTCCAGGCCTGGCACTCAATCCGCTGTGCCACCGTGTCTCAGCTTTGGCTGTAGTCTATTGCTAATGATACGTGAAAACTGATGCGGTGGGCATCATCATCCAAGATGGTGGATGAGTGGAAAAGCAAGTGGGCAGTGAAGCAGCAAGAATAAGGGACAAAAGTTGGATGACTGTGAGTGTCGCCTTGGTTCCCGTGAACTGTTGAAAGACTACCTCTTTGCTTCAGTGCTCTTGGGGAATGTGGAGACTCCTTCACACATGGCATCTAACAAGAGCCTGTGATGTAAAGGGAGAAGTCGTGAAGCCTTCTCTATTCCGAGGCCACATGGTCCTGTGAAAGGCATCTTGAAGGCCTTGAAAGAAGTGGAGACTCTGTGACCTTGTGAGAGTATGCCTTGACATCCTGACATTCTACAGTCTGGAGGGCACCCTGGGGTCCCTGCATTCCAGACGACGTGATTTGTCAGAAGGCCGGCATTAGTGCACTAAGACATAAGGAGTGACTTTCAGGAGTAATCTCCTGCCGAGGGGCAATGGAAGCTGAGATGAGGCCTCACTGGGCAGTCACAGTCATATCTGAACGTGAACTTGGTGGTACCAATGTTATGTAGGAACTGAGCTATGTTAGGAGTCACATCTCTAAGAGGTCAATGATGGTACATGGGAAAGTACACCCCAGGGGTGCAACATATCTGAGATCAGAAAGTAGAATTTACTTCACTATTTTATTGTAACATTAAATTTCTAACTAAATGTTTGTTTTTGCCCGTAGTATGGCGCATTTTTGAACCTCGTTTAAATTCTCTCCTCTCTTGGCCTGTTACATTAATTTACATGATTGCCAAAACTAGACTCACAGTATCCTAGAATGCTGGAGCTGGAAAGGATTTAGAACAACCTTCTTGAGTCTCAGTTTCCTCATCATGAAAAGGATGGGGTTGGACCACATGACCTCTGAAGCCCTTTTGAGCTCTATCGCTATGATCCCCCCACCCTTGTGTCTTTAATCCCTCCCACAATAGATTGTCTCTAGGACTCCCCTCAGTCCAGTATTTCAAGGATCTGTGATTTTGATAGGGTGGGTGTTCCACCCACCTGTGTAGACAATGGACCCTCCACAGACTTAGACAATTTTCCTCAGTTGCTATTGTAGAAAGTCAGCACCCTGCAGCCAAAGAGATAAGCCTTTGCAAACTCAGCTGAGCTGGTTCTAGGATAACTGACAAATTATCCTTCACTGATCCCACTCTTAAAACCTATCCAGTTTGATAGGACCTCTCAGAGATGGTGCTGGTAGAGCCTTCTATGGTCCACTTTATATCAAAATGAAAATTTGCGAGAGGATTCTAGTCAAGGCAGGTGTCCTTTGCTCTAAACACACACATTCTCTCTCTCTCTCTCTCTCTCTCTCTCTCTCTCTCTCTCTCACTCACTCAATCACATGCTAATGCCTGAAACTACTGTTCTATACTTTCTTTCTATGTGCTTCCAAACTTCACAAAAGAGTGGTTTAATACATTTACTTCTTTTTTAAAAAAGTTTTTATTTAATTTTTTATTTTTTCCAGTCTTTTCTTTATTAATTTATTTTGATTTATCAACAATCACTTCCATATGCTTTTGAGTTGAAAATTTTTCTCCCCCTTCCTCCCCTCCACCCTCCCCAAGATGGCGCACAATCTGATATAGGCTTTACATTTACATACCCATTAAACATATTTTCACATTAGTGAAGTTGTAAGTAAAAATTAAAACCAATAGGAGGAACCATCAGAAAGATGAAACAAAACTCAACAGAAGGTTCTTTCTTTGGATGTGGATAGCATTTTCCATCCCGAGGACTCTGGAGATGTCTTAGATCCTTGTAATGCTGAGAAGGGTTCAGTTTAACAATCTTAGTCATTGCATAATGTGGCTGTTATTGTGTACAAAGTCCTCTTGGTTCTGCTCACTTCACTCAGCATCAGACCATATAAGTCTTTCCAGGTTTTTCTGAAGTCAGCCTGTTCATCATTTCTTGTAGCACAATAGTATTCCATTACATTCATATACCACAACTTGCTCAGCGATTCCCCAATTGATGGGCATCCTCTCAATTTCCAATTCTTTGCCACCACAAAAAGAGCTGCTAAATACATTTATTTCTTTACTCCTCAATCCATTACAATCTGACCGCCATCATGACTGCATTATTGTAACTGCTTTCTAAGAGGTCGCCAAGGACTTCCAGATCACCATCAGCTCCACTGGCTTCTACATAGACCTCATTGTTCTTGACCTCTCAGAAACACTATTGACAATCTCCTCCCTGAAGCTCTTTCCTCCCTTGGTTTCCGTTGCATTATCCTCTTCTGGTTTCTTGCCTCTATTGCCAAGGACTCCCTGTCTTTCCTTCAGTGGGCCCTCTAATTACAATATCATAGACCTCCAGCTGGAAGGGACCTTAAAGATCACTTAGTCTAAGCTGCTCTTTTTATAAATAAGGAAACAGAGGCAGGGAGAAGTTAAGTGACTGCTCCAAGGGCCACATTGGCAGAACTGGGATTTGAATCCAAGTCCCCCGAGACTCCAAGGTCAATGGTCTTTCTAACGTACAATGTTGCCTTCTCTCTACCTCTCCTCATTTTCAGTTGTAGATATTCCCCAATCATAGGTTCTTGCCTACCTTCTTTTTATACCCAACACGCTCTCCTTTGACTTTCTTTTTCTTTTCCCAATGGGGTGGAGTAAATGGAGGAGGAGAGAAGTAGAAAAAAGAGAAAATAAATGCTTATTAATTAAAAAAGAGAAAACACTTTATCTTTTGGTCAGCTTGTCCATTTTACCCCTCCTATTTGAATGACTCCCAAATCTATCTCCAGACCCATCCTTTGAGTTCCTTCTGAGCTCTAGACCCCCATTTCTGGCTACGTGTAGGACATTACCATCAAATATTCCATTCTTCAGCACCAAATTAAAATCATATTTTTCCCCAAACTGAGTCAATTCCTGACTTCCTTAGTTCTGTGAATGATACTACTGTCTTCTCAGTTACCCAGCTTTGAAACTTCCATCCTCTTCGCCACCTTCCTCTGTAGCGAGTAGTGGTTTAGTGAGCTTTCCTGCTTGTGCTTTTCTCTCTGCCTTGAATCAGTCACTCTCCCCACCCCTATCTCTTTTTGTCAATTCTACTCATTCTTCTCACATTTTACCCTTTAATGCTGCTCTAATGAATTGGCGATATTTAACCCAGAGAAGAGAAGACTTGCTGGGGGTGATGGTAGCTGTCTTCAGGTAGTGTTTATTCATACACATATATTTGCATTATATGTAAGTATTATATATGCATTATAGTATATAAGACATATATGTATTATATACATGTATTATATTTAAGTAGTCTATGTGACATACTATTTATAAGTATTATATAATGTTATATATAAGTAGTACATACACATTATATGTATTACATATAATATAATACATCTCTGTATTATATATGTATTATATATGAGTAGAATATGTGATATACTACTTATAGATATTAGATATTACATAATGTTAAATATAAGTGTTACAGATTCATTTTATGTATTACATGTAATACTATGTGTGTACTATATCCATGTATTATAAAACGTTATGTATAGGTACCATGTATGTATTACGTGCAATACATGCAATATAATACACACATATATCACATACATGTGTTATATATAAGTATTGTGTAATATAATACTTACGTGTGCTATATATAAGTAGTATACAGTGTATTATATATGTATTATAATAACATAATATTTCCATGTGTATTATAAATAAGTATTTTATATGTAAGCATTATACATAAGCATTATATAGAATATAATAATTGTGTGTACTGTATAATTTTATACATGCTTTACCTGTAAGTGTGACATATATGTGCTGCATATGTGTGTTATATATAAATAATATACTATACATACACATGGGTATGATATGTATATTTAATACATTTGTATCTTGTATATAATGCATGTATGTAATGCTTGCATGTAACTCATACACTTACATTCTAATGGGGAGATAAGCAAATATGTTTTTGTTCATCTCCCCATTAGAATGTAAGCTTCTTGCATGTAAGGATTATTTCATTCTTTGTTTTTCTATCTGCAGTGTGTGGTAGGGATAGGGATAGGAGAGGCATATAGATTAGACCTGTGATTTCATTAACATAGGGAACTCCCTCTCCTGAGGCAGTTGGTACTTTCTCTGTAACATAGTCTTAGAGAGGCCTCCTTAGGGAGGCCTAGTGACTTATCCAGCATCACACAGCCAATCTGTCAGAGGTAGATCTTGAACCAAAGTCTTCCTGCCCTTAAGACTGGATTTCTATCCACAAATCTATGCTGCATCTTGGCATATTTTTTTCTTTCTTGTTCAGTTGTTTCAGTCATGTCTGACTCTTCATGAACCCATTTGAGGTTTTCTTGGCAAAGACACTGGAGTGGTTTACCATTTCCTTCTCCAGTTCATTTTACAGATGAGGAAACTGAGGCAAACAGGGTGAAGTGACTTGCCTAGGTGGCTGAGTAAGTGTCTGAGGCCTGATTTGAACTCAGGAAAGAGTCTTCCTGTCTCCAGGCCCAGGGCTCTATCCACTGAGCCACCTGGCTGCTTATCTTTACATGCAGTAGATGCTTAGTCAAAGTTTTGATTGATTGATAGATGACCTTTTGTTGGCTATGTCACAGAGGAGGTTCTTTTTCCTGTGGGCACATGTCATACTTATAGAATGGAAGCCCCTTAAGGGCAAAGACTATTTCATTCTTGTCTTTGCATCCCTAGCAACTAGTGAGGTACAGAGCACACATGCAGCAGGTATTTAATAAATCCTGATTGACTGATAGCTGCCTGCTTATTCGCTGTACCAAAGAGGGCGTTCTTTTTTTAATAAATGCACTGAAATATAGAAAGGAAGCTCCCTGAGATCAGAGACTATTTCATTCTTGTCTTTGTCATCCCAGCACAGTGCATGGCACACGGATAGTACATGCCTAATAAATGTTTGTTGATTGATTTATTGGGTGGTCAACCACTAAGATCCCCTTCTGTTCTGAAATTTTGAATCTGTAAATCTCACTTTAGTCTTTTATTAGCTGTCTGACCCTGAGCAAGTCTAAGCTCTGGGACCCTCAGTCTTCTTTGTAAAATGGGGCTAACGATATTTGCTTTGCCAGCTTCAAGGGGTTGTCAAAAAAGCTCTTTGCAAACCTTGTTGGGCTATCTATATATAGGATTATATTATATATATTATGTATATGCATGGTGGAGTTTTTGTCTTTGTTATTGTTATACATCTGTAAAATAGCCATGTGACTAGATGATCTCTATGGTCCTTTCCAGGTTTATATCTTTTGGTATCTCCACATCCATGGGCTCACTAAGAGGCCAGGAGATAGCTTCTATAGAAGATGAGAGGGGCCGTTCTGAATTGCCTCCATCCTCACTATAACAAAGTAGGACATTTAGGAAGATCTTGTTTGTTAAGAGGGTGAGGGGAGGGAATTTTAGGGAAGGGGAGTGGGGATATCAAAAGAGAAAACAAAAAGCCTCAGGCCCAGGTCCAAGGCTGCCTGACGATGTTGCCAGGAGGCCAGGTGCTGCTTCTGGAAACCTCTCTCTTCACTTGGCATTTCAGTTGTTGGTGACAGCCTGTTTCCTGTGCGGAGCTGGGAGGGCCTCTGCCTCCCCACTGGCAGGGGCTGAGGTGAAGAGCGAAGAGGGGATCTCTCCCATCATTTGATCAAGAGCGAGAAATCAGAAGGCCCAGCGGGGCAGCATGTCTGAACTCCACAGGGCCACTGGAAGGGGGGAGGCGTGAACACAGTCCTCGCCTCTTTCCTCCCCACCAACCACCTCTTTCTCAGCATTCTCCCTAACAAAGAGAGGGTTGAGGTGACAGAGGCTGTCTCCTGTGAGGCTTTGGCCTTCCTTCTTGTGCCAGGGAAGGAGAATGGGAAAGCTGTGGGGGAACCCTCCCTGCTCCCCTTTGGCCAAGCTCCAGGTAGGGTTTCCCGCCCCAGTAATCCCTGCAGGGATTCTGTGGGCTATCTTTAAATCTGACTTTGGAGTTCATTGTTTTCTGAAACCAGAGCAATGGAGCCTTTGATATGGTTGTTGTTGAGGGGGAGGAGTTGAGGTGAAAAATCATGAAAGAGAAATCTGAGCCTGTCCTTCCTTCTTACCTTACTTGCAAAGATAAAGATTTTCATTGAAATGTATTTTCTCTTCCCTTCCTATGTTTTACTCCCTCCATGAAAATCTCCCTCCAATATCTCATCCTGGCATCAAGGTGACCCTGGGTTGTCCAAGGCTGGTCTGTGGTCACTGTGCTGAGCCAGAAAGGCTTTGTATGCAGGCCTAGAAACTGACCATGCAAGGACCAGCTTCACTGAGAGTCAAGGCCGTACAGTGGAGAGGGCACTGGCTCTGGGGTCAAGCACTGTCTCCGACGGACACTTCTTAGCTGGCTGATCTTGGGCAAGGTATCAACCTTACTGGGCCTCAGTTTCCCCAACTACATGAAGGGTCTGGACTCTACCTCTGATCTCGTTTCTGGCTCTCAAGCTAGGATCCTAAGTTAGAATATCATCTGTTCCAGAGCTGCTTCAAGAATTTTCCTCATCAAATCGGCTGCCGATGCATAGAGCCCTGGATGGGGAATCAGAGGATTCTGCCACTTCCTCCAGGTATCCTTTTGGGCAAGTTATTTGACTTCTGTAAAATGAAGGGCTTGGACTAGATGTCCGCTGAGGTCTGTTTCAGTTCTAAGTTGATAATCCCATGAACGAGATGATGGTTGGGTTTTTTTTTTTTTTGGTGTGTTTTGTTGTCATTGTTTTGCTACATGAAACTGTCTCTTGAGGCATGGATGGTTTACAGTTTGCATCAGTAGAGAGGATATCCATGCCAATGGAATCATGGCTCTTTGGAAGGATGCTGCATCCATGTAAACAATCTCCTGTTTAATCACATCTGTGGGGGACCACATAGTCCAAACTTAGCATCCAGCCAAGCGTATCTTTTGCAAAAACCAAGCTGAGACCAAATGACTCCAGGGGCTTGATGCACAGGCTTATAGGACCACCAGATCATAGACTCAGAGCTAAGAAAGGATTGTGGGATTCGTCTAGTCCAACCTGCTCATTTTACAAGTAAAGAGCTGAGGTCCAGATAAGGGAAGAGACTTACCCAAGGCCATATGGGTAGGTGATTGCATTAGAGCCAACCAATCTTCTAATTCAATCCTATCCAATTCAATCAATATTTGCATTTTAAAAAGTTTTTATTTCTGTTGATCACTTCTGGTTTTATATCACCTTCATTTCTGAATATGTCCCTCCTGACCCCCTTATCCAATGAATCATTCCAGGTAACAAAAAAATAAGAAATAAAAGAAAAGAAAAAGACAGAAAGAAAGAGGAAGGAATAGAAAGAAAGAAAAAAGGAAAGGAAGGAAAGAAAAGAGAAAGAAAGAAAAAAGGAAAGGAAGGAAAGAAAAGAGAAAGAAAGAAAAAAGGAAAGGAAGGAAAGAAAAGAGAAAGAAAGAAAGAAAGAAAGAAAGAAAGAAAGAAAGAAAGAAAGAAAGAAGGGAAGGAAGGAAGGAAGGAAGAAGAGAAAGAAAGGATTAAAGAGAAAAAAGGAAAAAGAGAAAGAAAGGAAGCAAATGAAGAAGAAAGGGAAGGAAGAAAGAAAGAGAAGGAAAGAAGGGAAGAAAGAAAGAAGGAAAGAAAGAAAAAGAAAGGAAGGAAAAATTGAGGAAGGAAGAAATAAAGAAGGAAAGAGGAAGGGAAAGGAAGGAAGAAGGAAGGAAGGAGAGAAAGAAGAAAAGGAAGAAACAAAGAAGGAAGAAAAGAAAGAAAAGGAAGGAAGGAAAGAAAGGAAGAAAAAAGAAGGAAAGAAATGAAGGAAGAAAAAAGGAAAAGAAGGAAGGTGTAAAGAGAAGAAAGAAAGAAAGGAAGGAAGGAAGGAAGGAAGGAAGGAAGGAAATGAAAGATGGAAGAAAAAGGAAAGAAAGGAGGGAAAGAAGATAAAGAAAGAAGGAAGGAAAAGAAGGAGGAAGGAAGGAAGGAAAGAAAGGAAGGAAGGAAGAAGGAAAGAAAGGAAGGCAGGAAAGGAGGGAAAAAAGAAAAAGGAAGGAATAAAAATAGGGAGGAAGAGAGAGAAAAAAAGAAAGAAGAAAGAAAAAAGAAAGAAAACTAACCTATACATCAACTGAATCTGACAGTATATACAGTGTTCCACATCTTATTTCCCACATGGAGAGAGGGAGGTACAATCGAACTTAGAATCGTAGATTTAGAGCTGGAAGAGATATTGGAGGCCATTGAGCCCAATTCTCCCTACATTTTATGGATGAGGAAACTGAGGCATAAGAAGGTAATATTACTTGACCGTGGTCAAATTGCTAGTAAGTTTCTGAGGTGGCATTTCAGCCCAAGACTTCTCAACTCCACGTCCAGTGTCCTATCCATTATTCTCTGCTACAAAAAGACTTTGTGGGGGGACTAGTTTGTTCATTGTGATTACATAGAGTTCAGTTTTAGGATTTTTTTTCTATTGCTATTCTTTTGATTTACATGATTACATTTTTATTACACTATTACATTATTGCATTTTCAATAAACATTTACCAGTTACCTCAAGACGAATGCAAGGTCCTTAAGCAATTGTATCATGTCAATTTTGTATTTGTAACACCAGTGCCCAGTGTAGTACCTGGCACACAGAAGATGCTTAACAAATGTTTTTGATTGATTGATTGATACTATATGGTAGACATTGTACTAGCAGTTGGGGGTACCAAAGTAGAAACACAACTGTATGGGCCCTGAGGGAGTTTGCCTTCTCCTACCAGAAATGTGACTCGTCCACGTAGAAGAAAATACCAATCAATTTCAAAAGGAAGAGATACTTATAACAGGAGGAATCAGGAAAGCACCTGCTCTGGGCTTTGAAGGAAGCTAGGTTCACCTGCTTAGAGTTGATTGGTAGCGTGGAGAAGGGCCAATGTGAGTCTGAGAGTCCCCGGGTGACTCATCTGCAACCTTCTGTCTAGTATTGTTCAAGGGCCCACACGAGGACACGGCAAATGACTGACTCGAAATAGAAGTGTGAATGGGTAAATACATTCCCCAAAGGGTGATGTAAGTCAATGTTTGTCTTATGGGGGAAACGGTGTGTCTGGGCAAGTAAAATAATAAACAGATTGAGCAGGGGAAAAGAAGCGATAGGCTCTGTGCTGGTGTTCTTGCTTGTAATTTGAATTCAACATGATTGTATTTTCAAAGCATAAAGATGTGACTAGGGAGGAAAAAAGCACAGAGGACAGAAACAGGTCTCCCTTGACCCTTTAAGCAACAATTATGGTCCCAATGTTAAATGTCTTGTAAGGGAAGTAAGGCATTGCTTTGTAATGCTTGAAATCCCAGCTCTTTGTCTGTGGTTGCCGTACCATTGTAAATGAGAGAATGTAAGAGCAGAAACAAGGCTGAGGTTTTCACTGTCTCTTGTCACTCTGGGTTTTAAGTCCTTAGAACTTTGTAGTCATGCCTACAGGGGCAAAGACATGCCACCTCTTTGATGTGCCTTGGTTTATTCAATCTTGATGGATTTGATCCTGGAAACTTCGACGGATTTAGGAATGATGGGAGAATGTTGCAAAAAGTCAGATTTCAACCCCACTTAAGGGGAAAAAAACCAGAGCTGCATTCCCCCCCCCAAAAAAAAAGTGGTGTGGGCTCCTTGGGGATGGAATGGGGTCTTTTCATTGGAGGTCTTCAAATGGAGGCTGGGTGATAGCTAGCTGGGGATGTTGGAAAGGGGATTCTCAGTCAACTATGGAGTGGGCAAGATAGCCTCTCAAAGCTCTTCCCACTCAGAGTTTGTGATTCTGTGAACCCTTATTCAGGATTACTGAAGGATTTGGAGTGAAGAAATCCTGTTCAGGCTGGGGCTGGGATTTTTGGTTTCTTTATTTATAAAATGAGCAAGTTGGCCCAGATGACTTCTAAGGTCCCTTCCAGCCCCAGATCAATGACTTTATATGTGTTAATAAGCCTTTATCAAGTTCCTACTATGTGCCAGGCATTCTACTAAATGTTAGGCATACAAAGACAAAAGCAAAGGTGTCTGCCCTCAAAGAGCTTATTATATTCTTATAGGAGAGACAACATACGAGGTACAAAATACATGCATTTCTGAGTCAGGACAGGGAAGGGAAGGGACGGACATCCAGAAAAGGAGCTTCCCTACTTGAGAGGAAAAGGGATTGGGAGGAGAGAAGTCTGAAACCTGCCTGTTCCTCAGGCGTCTTCTCCTGTCTCTCCACCTGTCCAGGATCAAGTGCAAAGCTGATCAGCAGCATTTAAAACCTTGCAGAACCTGGCCCCTTCCCACCTCTCTTAGACTTTGTTTCCTCAATGCCCTCTCTGACCCATCTACACAGGATTCCTTATGACTCAATCCTCCCATGCTTTCCCATCTGTGCACTAACTCAGCTTTTCAGAGTGGCTGATCGATGGTTGAGTAGACTGGATCTGGTCTCTCTAGGCTTAGGACTTCAGTCCCTATTTGCTGCACCTGCTTCATTCCAGACGAGATCCCTCCATTTCTGACCCTTGTCACTTTGTTTTGGGAACCCTCAGCTTCCCTCAGAGTTCAGCGGAAGTCCCGTGTCTGTCGTGAAGATCACTCCTCCCCTAGCTGCTTCCTCCTTCAAATTTATCTTGAATTTACTGTGTGTGTGAGTATATGTATATACATACAAAAGATATATGTATGTATATTAAAATATATATGGAATGTATGTTCAAATTGACTTGAATTTTATGTATATACAAATCAAATTGTATATAAATCAGTAAATCAAATTACCTTCAAATTACCTTGAATTATATAATTTTTATATGCTATATTACATAATATATTATATAATATTATGGTATTATATAATTATATGGTGTTATATATAACATATTTATATAGTATTATATATTACTGTTATATCATATATATTATATGATGTATTGTATCTTATATAATGTATTACATAACATAATATATAATTATTTATGTAATTCAAGGTAATTTGATTTATTGACTCTTTTCCCAGTCCTTCACTCCCTGGTCACCATATGGAAAAAGAACATTCTAGGCATCAGGCTCAGCCTTGCAAAGAAGTAGAGAGTCTGGAGATGAAGCTACTACAGAGAGAGAGAAGGAGGTGGGGAAGAGAAAAGAGAAAAAGAGAGAGAGAGATAACACACACACACACATATAAAGTATTTTTGCAAACTAATGAGCAATATGATTGTCCATTATTAATTATTACGTGAACTCCCAGAGTACAGTATAAGAAAGGATATGGAACCACTCCTCTGTATCTATCTTTATCTATATCTATATCTGTATCTATATCTGAATCTATATCTATATCTATATCTATATCTATATCTATATCTATATCTATATCTATATCTATATCTATATATCTATCTATGTCTATATCTATATCTATGTCTATATCTATATCTATATCTATATCTATATCTATGTCTATGTCTATATCTATATCTATATCTATATCTATATCTATATCTATATCTATATCTATTATATCTATATCTATATCCACATATATGGTTATATGAGACCTCTTGTGGTAAACTTATGGGAGTATCTGGCAAGAGTCCTACAAGATAATAGTAATAATAATAATATTCATATTGTGTTTCAAGGTTTATAAAGCACTTTACGCACATTATCTAATTTGATCCTCACAACAACCCTGTGGGATAGGTGCTATTATCATCCCCATTTTACAGATGAGGATAATAAGGCTGAGGGAAATTGAATGACTCACTCAGAGTCAAACAACTAATAAGTATCTGAGTCAGAATTTGAATTCATCAAATAGAGTCCTAGCCACTGTACCACTCAGCTGTTTCGATGGGAAAGCTCGGATAGATTGAAATCTGTACCATGGGAGAGAATAAACAGGTGAAATCACAGCGTTTGTATATTGTTACCCCCAGCCCTCCCCACAACAGACTATCAGCTCCTTGAAGGCAGACCCTGTTTTGTTATTACTTTTGTACGCTAGTGTCTGGCATAAAGAATACAGCTAGATGGCCCAGAATACAGAGAACTGTACTCAAGTTCAACCTTAGACACTAAGTGAGTGACCTTTGGGTAAGTCATTTAACCTTTACTTGCCTCAGTTTTCTTATCTAGAAAATAGGATGATAATAGTACCTACCTCCCAGGGTTTTGTGAGGATGAAATGAGATGTTACGAGTAAGGTGCTTTGCAAACCTTTAAGTGCTATATAAATGCTAGCAATTTATTGATGCTTTCCCCAGTCCTCTGCCCACATCCCAGGTCACCATGAGGAAGCAGAATATTCTAGGCAACAGGGACAGCCCTGCAAGAGTGCAGAGATTGGAGATGGAGTTACTGAACATGGGTCTATTTGACTACAACACAGAGCATATTGAGGAATAGTGTGTCGTGAGGCTGGAAAGGGAACCTGGAGCCAAATGGTAAAGGACTTTATGCACCCAAAATTGCATAGGAGGTAGAAAACAGCCTGTATTGTACTTGGGAACTTGGCACATTTTCAGTGATTCTAAGCCACTCCGACATGAGAACCTATCTTTTGAATAGTTTATTTTTCCAATTCCATGTAAAAACAACTTTTAACATGTTTTTTAAAATTTTGCTTTTGACCACTGCCTCCCTCAGTCCCACCTCCCTTCTATTAGCCCCCTCCCTTTTCTTCCCTTTCACTCTTACTACTTCTTCCCTTTCTTCTACCCCCCCCCGCCTTTCTTTCCCCTTTTCCCTCTTACTGCCTATAGGGCAAGTTAGATTTCTATACCTAACCGATTATGTTATTCCCTCCTTGAACCAAATCTGATGAGAGTAAGGTTCAAACAATGCTCATCTCCCTCCGTTCTTTCCCTCTACTGTGTTTTAAAATTTTGAATTTAAATTCTCTTCCTCCCTCTTCCCCAATAAGAAGGCAAGTAATTTTATATGCTATACATGTGCCATCATGCAAGACATATTTCTGTATTAGACATGTTATGAAAGGAAACACAGATAAAAAAAACAAGAAAAATTAAAAAGGCAAAAGATAGTATGCTTTTACGTGCTTTCAGACTCCATCAGTTCTTTCTCTGGATGTGGGTAGCATTTTTCGTTATTAATCCTTTGGAATTGTCTTAGATCATTGTATTGCTGAAAATAGCTAAATCATTCACAGTTGATCATCGTATAATATTGCTGTTACTGTGTACAATGCTCTCCTGGTTCTGTTCATTTCACTTTGCATCAGTTCTTCCCAGGCTTTTCCAAAACCATTCTGCTTGTCATTTCTTATAGCACAACAGTATTCCATCACAGTCATATACCACAACTTGTTTAGCCATTCTCCAACTGAAGGATATTCCCTCGATTTCTAATTCTTTACCACCACAAAAAGAGCTGCTATCCTTTTTTAAAAAATCTCTTTGGGATACAGACCTAGTAGGGGCATTGCTGGGTCAAAGGGTATACGCAGTTTTATAGCCTTTTAAACATAGTACCAAATTGTTCTCCAGAATGGTGGGATCAGCATTAGTGTCCCAATTTCCCCACATCCCCTCCAACATTTGTCATTTTCCTTTTCTGTCATATTAGCCAATTTGATAGGTATAAAGTAGGATCTCAGAGTTGTTTTAATTTGCATTTCTCTAATCAATAGTGATTTAGAGCATTTTTCATGTTACTATAGTTTTGATTTGTTCATCTGAAAAGCATCTGTTCATATCTTTTAGTATCAATTGGGGAATGGCATATTCTTATAAATTTTACTCACTTCTCCATGTATTTGAGAAATGAGGCCTTTATTAGAGGAACTTAATATTAAAAAAAAATTCCCCAGTTTTTGCCTTTCCTTCTAATCTTGGCTGCATTTGGTTTTGTTTATGCAAAAACTTTTTAATTTAATGTAATCAAAAATATCCATTTTATATCCCTTATTGCTCTCTACCCCTTGTTTGGTCATAAATTCTTCCCTTATCCATAGACCTGACAGGTAAATTATTCCATGCTCTCCTAATCTGCTCATGGCATCACCCTTTATATCTAAATCCTATACCTATTTTGACCTTATCTTGGTATTCACTGTGAGATGTTGGTCTATACCTAGTTTCCATCAAACTGCTTTCCCAATTTTCCCAGCAGTTTTTGTCAAATAGTGATTTCCTGTCCCAAAAGCTTGGATCTTGGGGTTTATCAAACACTAGATTACTGTGGTCATTTACTACTATTTATTATTTACATAATCTATTCCTCTGATCCACCACTCTGTTTCTTAGCTAGTACCAGATTGTTTTGATAATTACCACTTTGTAGTACAATTTGAGATCTAGTAGAGCTGGGCCACCTTCCTTCACATTTTCTGAGAACCTATCTTTTAAGGGCTGGCATCTTTTTGAAATTACTGTGTATCTCTGAACCTGGAGATGCCAAAATCTGTGAAGAATCAAAATTGGGCAGTTGAAAGGCCTGTGGTGAGTACAAGTTAGCTGCCATCCATTACCACTGATGATTTATGGAGGTAGGGTTGGGAGTCATAAAGGGCATGAATGGAGAGATAGATGACCAGATAGGGAGATAGACCAGTTACATAAGGAAAGTAAGGGACAATAAATAGACAGCCCAAAGACCTATGAAGAGAAAATGATCAGACGAAAGATCATAGCCTCCTTGGAAGATTTATAGGAGGGTATGGCCAGGAAATGGTACATGAAGTATGCATGGGCTGTGATCTGCACCAATGAAGTCAGTGCCCATACTGATGAAATTATGGATCTGTTAAAATATTGCAATAGAAATACGAAGCAAATTATGGTCAAGAGAGTAAACACAATTATGAAATCCAGAGGAAAGTGAAATGTTTGGCCTGGAGAAGACTCAGGGATGACATAACAGTTCATTTCAAGTAATTGGAGGATGGCCCCATGGAAGAAGGATTAAACTTGCTCTGCTTGACCCCAGAGGTCAGATCCAGAAGTGCTGGATGGAAAGGCAGCATGGTTTAGTGTAAAAAGCTCTGGATTTGGAATTAGGAGGATATGGGTTCAAATCGTGTCTCCGATACTTACTAGCTGTGTAACCCTGGACAAGTCACTTAATTTCTCCATGTCTCATGTAAAATAAAAGGAATGGACTTAATAGCTTTAAAGTTCTTTCCAATTCTAAGTCTATGCTGCAAAGAAGTGCATTTAGGATTGATATGATGAAAGCCTTCCTAACAATCAAGGTGTTCAAAAGTGGAGTGGGCTGCCTTAGGAAATGATGGGTTTCCCTTTATCGCGGCTTATCAGATGTGTTACAGTGGGGATTCCCTCCAGGTCTGGTCACTGAGGTCCTTTCCAAGTATGTAATTCTGGGATTCTGTGGCACTCATTATTTTCAGGCTTTAAGAGTTTGGTTTTGAGGATGGATTTCAGAAGACGCAGTTATTACCCAGGATTACCCAGTAGTTGTAGTAAAAGTATCATTTCCTCCATTTTGCAAAGGAAGAAATTGAGGTTGAGAGGTTATTATCTACCCATGATCTCACAGATACTAAGGAAATAGCAGAATTGAAACATGAGCCCTAGTCCCTAGACTTCAAATTCATTGCTTCTTCTACTACACCTAGGCCTGCCTTAAGCTGGAATCTGAGAATCAGGGATAATAGGACTGGATGGAGAAGTAGATAAAAGGCTTCTTGCAGTGGGAGGAACTCCAAGCAAAGGCTTAACCTTGGAAGAGTGGGTAGAAGAGAGCCCTAGTGAGCTGGGAGTAGAAAGTAGTAGTTGAATTGAAAAGATAATTTGTAGAGATAGATCAGAGATACTACCTTAGTGGGGCCAAATTATGGAAGGGCTTAAATGGAGGACTGAGATGTTTCAACTTCATACCATAGATACAAAGGCATTATTGGAAATACGTGAGCAGGCAGAAGTGAGGAAATCAGTGCTTTAGCAACATTAATGTGATAACAGACCAGAGGTAAGTCACAGATAAGTCATTTTTAGTTTTCATTCATCATTCTCTTTTTGTGCTACAGTAGAATTCCTAAGTAGCAACAGCCATGTGCCTACAACTTTTTTTTATGAAAGAGTTTATCCATGCTGGGCAGTGGAGAGAGCAATAGTGGGCATAAGTAGACTGTGGCACATTCCCAGTGGTGACCTGGGTAGGTCATTGCCATGGAAGACCTCACTGGGGAGATGTACGGCTAGAAAGTGGCCAGATGTGGGCCAGGCAGGTAGCAAGAGCAATGGTCAACAAATGGACAAACACACACATATATGTGTGTGTATATACACACATATACACACATACATGCATGCCATATCTCTGCCTTCATTAAGAAACTCTGGGGGTTCCTTATTTCCTCTCTTTAGGGTCAAACATAACTCCTCTATTCAGCTTTTCTAAACCCTTCCTAATCTTATCCCCATCTCTCCAGCTTTGTTGTACATTACTCTCCTTCCTGCATCCTTTCATGCTTTTAGTCATTTTTCAGTTGTGTCTGACTCTTCATTACCTCATTTGGGGTTTTCTTGCCAAGGATACTGGAGTAGTTAGCCATTTTCTTCTCCAGCTCTTTTTACAGATGAGGAAATTGAGGCAAACAAGGTTAAGTGACTTTGCCCAGGGTCACCAAGCTAGTAAGAGTCTGAGGCCAGATTTGAACTCAGGTCTTCCTGACTCCAGGCCTGGTGCTCTGTGCACCATGGTGTCACCTAGTTGCCCCACACATCCAGCCAAAGTTGACTTCTTATTACTCTTCAATGACATACATGACATACAAGCTTCCACTTCTGTATCTTTGAACCGACTGGTCCCCATGCCTTACATTTAAGATGGAAGAGAGGGAAAGGAATAAGCTTTCGTTGAGTGCCTACTATGCGCACTGCGTTAAGCACTTGATTCCAATGCCTTCCATTTGTTAATTATTTCCTACCCAATGTTATATAGCTTGCTTTGTATGTATTTGTTTACATGTGTCTTCTCAATAGATTGTAAGCTCTTTGAGGACAGTGACTCTATTTTGCCTCTTCTTGCGTCCCTAGTGTTTAGCAAAATGCCTAGCGTATAGTAGGCACCTAATAAATGTTGATTGATTGTTTATGAATATTATCTTATTTGATTCTCACAACAACCTTGTGAGGTAGATAGGAAGACAAGCCAAAAATGGTATGCATGGAACAAAAAACAGACAATAGATAAGCCAGTCTAAAATTAAGGGCCAAGCAGTGCGGTAAAGAATAAAAGCATTATAGAGATGGAGGCGAGAGGGAATAAGCATTTATTAAGCACCTACTATGTTCCAGGCACTGTGCTAAGCACTTTACTAATACTCTTTCATTTGAACCTCACAACAACTCTGTAGGGTAGGTGTTCTTATAACCCCCGTTTAACACTTGAGGAAACTAAGGCAGACTGTGGTTAAGCAACTTGCCCATAGTCAAACAGCTAGCAGATGTCTGAGGAAGGATTTGAACTCAGGCCTTCCTGACCTCAGGCTCAGTGATCTATCCCCTGCATCACCTATCTGCCTCTGGGGAGGCTGGAAGATCAGAAGCAGCCCAAGAAGGCTTCATGGGGAAAGGGTGACTTTGGGGGGAATGTGAAAGATGAGAAGGGGGAGTTTTTAATCTGTTGGGGAGACAAAACTTTAGGGATCCTAGTTTTTGGATCTGGGAAGTCTGTTTCATGTACTTTATAGATGAGGAAACTGAGTCCCAGAGAAGATATGTGGCTTGCCCAAGGTCACTCAGATAGCTGAGATTGTACTCACCAAATCTCAAAACCACCATCCTTTTTACGACATCACTTTCACAGTCAAAAGTATCTGTGTGCAGTCCATGACAACATATGCTGAAGTGGGTGGTCCTCCTGCAAGATATCATTGTGGTGTGAAGGTGACCCTGAGTTCTCAAGGGCCAGGCCAGTGGATGGCAAGCTTGACCATGTTCTGCCATGTTCCATACAACAAAGCTGGAAAACCTTCTAGGGAAAACCCAGTGACAGATGGTCCGTGTCTGTATCCAAGGACCAGCTTAACTAAGTAAAGGAGAGAGGGATGGAAAAACGAACCTATGATCTCACTGGGATAGGGAGCCCCCAGGTGAAACTAACTGTCTTAGATGCTTGTGTTATTCAGAGGTTAAGGAACGCTTCCAGGGTCACACTGCAAGTATGGAGTCAGAAGAGGGACTTGAACCCAGGTTTCCCTGGCTCCAATGCCAACCGTCTATCTACCACACCCTAGTGCCTCTTGTGTAGAATAATTTCTACGGGACTGGCCATCAAGTGATGATTTTTTAAAAATATAAAATAACATGACACAAATTATTATAATAAAATATGATCTATGTCCTTCTTGACATTCTCCCTGCCTCCAAAATCAATCTCTTTCTTATAACAAAGAAAAACAATTAAACAAAAACAACCAGCCCAGGGACTCGTTTGACAACATAGGAAACATTTTGCCCTGGTAGCCCCAAACTCCGTGACTTAGAAGGAACAACGTTTCATTATCTTTCCTCTGGAAGCAAGACTGGTTATTACAAGCACTCAGAACTTGTTTTCCTTCCATGGTCCTTCATTTATGTTGTTGTAGTCATTGTGTCTATTGTATTAGCACATAATACTGCTTCTTTCATTCTGTATCCATTCACCAAAATCTTCCCGTGTTTCCCTGAATTCTACCCATTTGCCATTTCCTCCTGTGCCGGTATATTCCATATTCCAATCCATTCATTTACCAGAGTTTGTTCAACTGGTCCCCAAACTGAGGGGCACCAATTTTGTTTTCAGTTCTTTGCCACCAAAGTGCTGCTATGGGGTGGGGTTTTTCCCCCTTCTTTAACCTAAGCTATGTCCTATATGTTGGGATAGGGAACTCCCAGTAAGAGAATTCCCTCTGTCGATGCAGATCATCACCTGATCTGTAATTATAGTTTTAGTGAGTTGATTAGGGGCCTGAGAGGTTAAGTGACTGACTGGTACAGGGTCACACAGCCAGCATGTTTCAGAGCATGGATCTGAATTCACATCTTACAAAACTCCAAGACTGGCTCTATCTACTACAACTTCACTACCACAGGTACTTTTGAATACAGGGTGTCCCCAAAGTCTTAGTACTATTTCAAGCTTTGATAACTTTAGAAGAATGAATGCTACAAACTTACAAACAACAACATTTAAAAGGTCAATTATTTAAAATTTTAAAATATTGATAGTATTGGACTATTGACAACATTTCTTATTAAAACTCAACATAAAGAACATCTTGTGCTATATGTTGCCCTAGTCTGTTTTCTAACTTTGTAACAGTTTCCATCAGCTGCCACTCAGTGACTGAAAGCACAGCGTCTGTAATCTCGGCCTTAATATTATCCAAAGAAGAAAGGTTTGGTGCAGAAATGACAACTTTAACCTGGTCCCACAAGAAAAGGTCTAATTGAGACAGATCAGATGACTGAGGAGGCAAAGCACGAGGGCCTCCTTAACTGCTCCAGCGATCTGAGAAATTGTCGTGCAGACATTGTCACACATGCAGTGCATAATGACAGGGTGTCCTGCCTTGTTGAAATTAAAATGAAAAGTTTGTTATTTAACATTTGCAAAAACTAGTAAACTAAATAAGTACAAAAAACCTAAGTGGAAAACAACTTTAAGTAATTAACCTTTCAAATTTTTTTTTTAATGTTTGTAGCATATACTTCTGAAATTCTTTTTTTTTTACTCCTGAAATTCTTAAAGCTTAAAACTGCACTAAGACTTTTGGGACACCTGTATTTAGGCTCTTTCTTTCTATCTTTGGTCTCCTTGGGGGTACATCAATACAAGTCTGTTGGCTAGTCAAGGAGATGAATATTTTAGTGTGCAATCATTTTTGTGGCCAAAGCAACTCATTGAATCATTCTCTAAGGGGCAGAAGAGCTTGATTTACATCCATCAAAGGAGCCTCCACATGGATAAAAGCCTGGATTTTTGAAGTAAATGTGTCATCTGGCTGATAATGGTGTGGAAACTTTAGCAAGGATCAGGTCAACATTTTGCTGTCATTCACTCATTTCAATCGTGTCTGACTCTTCATGACCTCTTTGGGGGTTTTGTTGGCAAAGATACTAGACTGGTTTGCCATTCCCTTCTCTGGCTCATTTTACAGAAGAGAAAACTGAGGCAAACAGGGTTAAGTGACCTGCCCAGGGTTACACAGCTAATAAGTGTCAGAGGTTGGATTCGAACTCATGAAGATGAGTCTTCCTGACTCCACGCCCAAGGATTCTATCCACTGTACCACCTAACAGCCCCTAAAGTCAACATAGGCTAGCAAAATTAGGGAAGACTTTATTTTACAAACAGGCACAGCGTCTCCAATGCTTTCTCCTCAGACTGCAGTTTCTCTGGGTAGCATGTGAATCAATTAGAGTCATGGGATTTCAGAGTGGGAAGGGACTTTTGAGATCTGCTCTTTGGAGTTCTTTTCAATAAATGGTATAACTCCTGTCCCAGTTCTACTGGTCCCTAATTTTCTCACCTTCCTCTAAACCAGCAGCTCTGGGAAAGACCAACTTTTACTTGGTTTACCTTTTCCACGAAGCTAAGCGATTTACCAGCTAAGTGACCTTGGACAAGTCTTATTTCTGACCATACTTAGTATTGGTCTCTATTCTGTACTTTCTGTTGGAGCTAAACCGGCTAACATGGTATTCCCATCTCCCACATCCACGCCTTTGCATAGGCTGTCCCTCATGTCAGGAATGCCCTCTCTCCTCACTTCTGCCTTTCAGAATTCCTAACATCTTTCAGAACACAGCCCAGGTGCTACCTTAAAATTACGTGCCACCTGCCTCCAGCCTGCCCTACCAGTATTAGTATACATTACTTCCCTCTACGCACTCTGTGATCCATCTAAAATGGCCTTCTTGTGGTTTCTCTCACATGACATTTCATGCAGCTCCATAAGCTGTAGCCCATGCCTGAAAGGCACTCCCTCCTCACCTCCACCTCTTAGAATCTCAGTTTTCTTCAAGCTTCAGCTTCTACAGGAGGCCTTTCTTGATCCCCTAGCTGCTAGGGCTTCTGTCTTCCTTGAATTTATTGAGCACCTACCCTTTATGTACTTAAATGTGGATATGTTATCTCCCTCAATTGGGCAGAAATTACTAGAGGGCAGAGACTGTTTCATCTGCCATTGCACATGCTCAGTGCCTAATACAATGCCTGGCATATAGTAGTTGCTTAATAAATGTTTGTTGATTGACCAATTGATATATTTTGTATTTTCTTATCTATATATGCATGAATACCCTCAATAGAATGTCAATTCCTTAAAGGCAGGAGTCTCTTTAAAAAACTGTATCCCTAGCACCTAACACAGTGCTGTGCACCTAGTAGGCAGTTAATAAATGTTTGTTGAAATGAAGTACCTTTCCCCCTCTGGAAGTCATTTTACTTCTCTGTCAAAATGACAAATGGATTTATTGCTGGAAGTAACCTCAGAGGCCATCCAGTTGAACCCCTTCATTTTACAGATTAAGAAACGGAGGTGCAGAGAGGCATAGTGATTTGCCCAAGGTTGCAGGCAGTAGCAGGCAGATCCTCTGATTCCGATTGACTGATGAAGCCATCCAGACTAATTCGTCTCAAAGGTCCTTCCCCGCTCCAAGACCGTGCTCCCCCCATCCTAAGTATCTTCCCCAGCACCCATCCCCTTGGCCTGCCTTCAAGGCTGGTGCTGGCCTCAGCCAGCCACAGCATTCAGCAGCTGGGAGGCCAAGCCTCTAGCCTGGCTCTGAGTGCAGGCCACTTTGTTCCTGGGCTCTTTCGGGCTTGAGATGTTTTCTATCTTTTCCATATTTCAAAGCTTTGTGGTAAATAATCAATTCAAACCAGCCCAGAGTCTCTCTTTCTGTAATTCCAAAAACCCATTAAATTATATTGTTGGGAGAAAACAATAGCCGTGCTAATCATGCACTGTGCATGTGTACCTTAATTTCCCCCGGGGCCCGAATATGAATTTTTACTAACATGTTAATTTTGTGTGTTAATCAGTAGCTGTAGGCCCAATGAATGGATTGACTATGTAAAACTGTTTGATATTGAAACAACTCATTTTGACCCCCCTCAAATTGGCTTCATTCCCCTAAAGACGGTTAAAGTTAATTAAGCACTCAATAGGTTTATGGTGTTTAAATTAAAATATATTACTCCTCATTGTGTAGTCATCAAGTGAGAAAGACATCCTGCTCCTGGCTGCTTGACTGGCTAATGGGCTTATCAAAATTCATGATGTAATAAGAAGGATTTGTTGAGGGCGACAAGTGCGTAAGGGTTGCTGGCTGTCAGGCAAGGGGAGCACTGACCAACTTTGTCCACTGGAGGGCGAGAGGCAGCCACGAATGGCTTGGGGACCCGCCTGCTTTTGCAAAGGATTTGGCCGCTGTCAGCGAGCCCTGATGCTTTTCAAACAAACATTTGGGTTTCCTACAAAGACACAGCTCTCTCTCAAAGTTTTCCAATCATTTTCTCCTGCTGCTTCTTTTCTTCCTCTAGGAATTTTCACATCTTTGGCAATAGAGCTGAGCATCCACTTTGGCCTTCTGCTCAAGGGCATTTGCTTTTCCCACCCCTGTTACTCTCTCATAGGATTTCGAGGTGCAAGTGGTCCAGTATGAACCCCTCATTTTATAGGGCAGAAGATGGAGGTTCCTTGTGCCTTGTTTTCCTCCTTGATAAAATGAAGGGATTGAAATAATCTTTTGGGTCCTTTTCAGTGTAAGACCTATGATGCTCTACAAAGTATCCCCCTCCCAAATCTCAGGACAATATTGAGCTATTAAAGACTTTTTAAAATGCACTGAGACTTTTGGAACACTTCGTATAAGCCCAGGAGCCTGTGAGCTACTTGCGGACAAGAACCGCTTCCTTATTTTGTATATTTCCAGATCCAATATGTTGCCACCTTGTTACAATGAATGTTTGTGGATTGAATTTAATTCTGTGGTATTTCTGTTCCTCATTCACATTTTAGAGGTATTAAGAAAGTGAGGAACAGAGCGACAGCTCTAGTCTTCAGATATAGTCTAGGGAGAAGACTCGGGACAAATCACAATTCTCAGCTGATTTATTCATTAGAACTAAACTATCTTTGTTCTGTCCCTATTCTACCTTAGTTTGCCCTGGCATTTCAGTTTTCAGTCATGTACGACTCTCCATGACCCCTTTTGGGGTTTTCTTGGCAAACATACTGGAGTGGTTTGCCATTTCCTTCTCCAGCTTATTTTATAGGTGAGGGAACTGAGGCAAACAGGGTGAAGTGACTTGCCCAGGTAGCTAAGTAAGTGTCTGAGACCAGATTTGAATTCAGGAAGATGAGTCTTCCTGGCTCCAGGCCCAGCACTCTATCCGCTGTACTACCTAGCTGCCCCCCAGCTAAGTAACTTCCTTACCTAGCAGTTCCTTATACCAAAGAAATCGTGGACATAGTCCCTATTTGGCAATCTCAGAAGGAGAATAATTATCTGACAATCTCAGAAGTAGAATAATTGTTCTCAAAGTTGAATGAATATTTATGGCTACCATATTTTTATGATCTAAAATAACTAGGTGTGGTCAAAGCATATCTTCTAAGTTCAGAATTGTGGTATCAGAAATCCCGATCACCTTTACTATCTGATTTCATATTCCATCATGTCTTCAGGTAATGGGGATACTTAAATAAATGATGATGGCAATGGCAAAACATGTGGGAATGACTTATTCAGAGCTTTTTACCTATGACAGTATCTGAACCCTAAACTAAAACTTTGTGCCCTATTTAGCAGAACACAGTCCATCCTGGTTCCGTGTATAAATTGTCAGTCAATAAATAGGGTAAAGGTATTGTTCAGTCATTTTCAGTCATGTTTGACTCTTCATGACCCCTTTTTGGGGTTTTCATGGCAAAGAAGCTGGAGTGATTTGCTATTTCCTTCTGCAGCCTGTTTAACAGATGAGGAAACTGAGGCAAACAGAGTGAAATGGGTTGCCCAGGGTGACACAGCTAGTAAGTGCTTGAGGCCAGATTTGAACTCAGGAAGATGAGGAGTCTTCCTAACTCCAGGCTGGGCACAATCTTCATTGTGCCACCTAGCTGCCAGGGTAAAGGTGCCCTCCCTAAGAAAATTAGATGCCAAAGCAAAAGAGATCACTAGAAATGCATTTCCCTGATCAGGCTTGTCAATCATCCTCTGCCTATGAAATTGGCAGATTGTCTATTTTAAAAAGCATTTCACTCACTCAGAAGCCAATGGATAGTCATTAAACCATAGTCATAAAATTCCATTTGGTGTTCTCCATTCAATTCTAATCTTAGCAGCTAGCTGATGGGTGGCTGCAAGAAGGCATGTCGTAAGTTAGAGAAAACTGGGATCTCATTACCAAATTCCCCTTCTATTGGACCACTTAAGTATTTAGCAAGCTCTTCTGGCTCTAGGTCATGTTTCATTCTATTTCCTCTGAGAGGATAATTGACCTAAACCAGGTCTGTCAATGTTAATAATCTTACCTCATAAACTGCTTGATTAATATCAGCTGGCAATAAATTGACTCTCTATCTTATAGGGGCGCAAACACTCTCTGGGGAGGATTTGACTGTTTCCTGCCTGCTTTTTTGTTTTGCCTTTTATATAAGGCTGATGGCCCTTGGGGATGAGCAGCATGACTTGGAGAGAGAAGAAGAGAATCCTTTCCTATCTCTGGAAGCAAATCTCGGTGTGTGAGAAAGGGAGGACATTCTTCTCTGCTCATTAGAATGTTAGCTTCATCATGGTAGACCCCCTTCCAATCACTCAAGGGATTTACCTTTCTGTATTTCTCTCGACTCTTGGGGTTGCCTTTCATAGTTTTTTTCCCTGTAAGATTATACTCTGTTTTGCAGGGGAAGTTATTCTTGGTTTTAAGCCTTTATCTTTTGCCTTTTGGCGTATTAAATTCCAAGATTTCCTCTTCTGCGCAAAAAGAAATCCAGAGGTCTATGGGCATTAGGAAAGAGGAACTACCTGAAAAGCCAGTATGAACACTGGCCCAAAAGGCGGAAGCTTGCCAGGTCTTTTGTGATTCTGACTGTGGTTCTTTAGTACTTGAACAAGTCTTCCTTTTAAAAAAAAATAAATTTGTGATGTCTTTTGTTTTCATATCTCCTAGATTTCCCTAGAGGCAGCTATGTGGCCCATTGGATAGATTACTGGTCATGGAGTCAGGTAGATCTACATTCAAGTCTAGAAGGAAAATAATACTAAAGATAAATACTAAATAAATACTAAAAGGAAGGTAATGCCAGACCTACCTCCTAAAATTATTGGAAGGGTCAAATGAGATCATATTTGTAAAGTACCTAACTTACTACCTGGCATGTAGTAGGTGCTTAATAAACGCTTGTTTCCTTCCTTCTTTTCCCTCACTCCTTCTAGAGAACTATCCCTTATCAGATAAAATTCCTTTTAAAAAAAGATGAAGAGAAGAAAAATATCAGAAAACTAATTAATACATTGGGAAAAAAATGATTGTTATAGGTCATGTTTTACACCTGTGCCTCTCCCTCCAACTCTGTAAAGGAGTAGGGCAAAGCATATTTTCGTATCATCTTCTTTGGGGCCAAGACTGTTCTGTAGAATTTTGCAACATTAAATTCTTTTGAATCTACTTGTAATTTTTTTTTCTTTGACCTGAAAACTCTGGCATTACCATCTCTGGTCCACACAGGTAAACTTTCACTTTATTTGCTTATGCTCTCACTGATTTTTCAGAAAGTTCCCTTTTCCTAATGGCCACAGGCTCCTGGGTGTCTTTTTTGTGCTATTCTGGGCTAGATAAAAGCATGTACTCTAGGTTCTCTTTAGATTTCTTGACAATTATTTGGTTGGATGCTCTATTTTAGGTTTTTGCTGGAGAGCTAGGCTGCTCGGCACCCCTCCTAGACTCTAGAAGTCTCATTCTGAGGATTTGGAGAGTGACTCATTTCCTTCCTTCCTTCCTTCCTTCCTTCCTTCCTTCCTTCCTTCCTTCCTTCCTTCCTTCCTTCCTTCCTTCCTTCCTTTCTTTTTTTTTGTTCTTTCTTTCTTTCCTTTTTTTTTTTTGCTAGGCAATGGGGTTAAGTGACTTGCCCAGGGACACACAGCTAGTAAGTGTTATATGTCTGAGGTCAGATTTGAACTCAGGTCCTCCTGACTCCAGGGCTGGTGCTCTATCTACTGTACCACCTAGCTGCCCCTAAGTGACTTATTTTCTAAAGTTCAAGGAAGTGGGGAGGAGGTGTGGAGAGGAAGTATTTAAAATGATTTATTTGAATCTGTGGCTCTCTTATTGTCTTGCTAATTTATGACATTGATGTAGTTGGTAATGGTCATCTCAATTTGCCCACACAAAAGAAAAGATGAGCTAGCCAGTCAGTGGGATTTGAGAATGAATCTTGTATTCTTGAACTAGTTATCTCTCTCGCTTCAGCATCTTCCATAAATATTAAGCTCAGTGAAGCCCGTGGGTTATTTTCCTCTCTAATTTTTAGTGTGTCTATATCCTTTTAAGGATTTGTTCTGTGAAGTTTGGATTCAGTCAAAGGGCCATACTAGAGGGCCACATGTGTCCTTGAGGCCTCAAGTTCCCCACTCCGGTCTATATAATTTCAATTACTACTGGAGGGTGACCAGCTGACCACTATGGCAGAAGGGTAATAACTGCGCATAAGTAGAATCCTGTTGAATGATTCCTGACCACCCACACTGTCAGAGGGAGTACCCACATTGAAAAGACCACAGATCTAGTGGACTATTAGATTATCTCATTCATGATGATGGACAAGAGGAGGTGCCACATTATCAATAATTTTTTCACCTATCTCTTGTCATTAGGTATATATTTATTTAAGCTAATTTAGTTCTGATTTAATTGAGAGGCTTTGAGCTCTATTCTCTTTAGAGCACATATTTCCGTGATATATTAGAAAACCTCCAAGACTTGTCAATATGGATGAATGCTTCCCACTTCTGATGATTTCTATGGGCACAAATAATATTGCCAGAAGGAGCATAGAAAGTATCACCAAAGATTACGAAGCCTTAGGCAAGAAACTGAAGGCTACTGGGACCCAAGTGGGTTCATCTTTCATTCTTTCACCAATATTTAAGCACTTGTTATATGCTAGGAACTTGGGATAATTTTTTTTAAATCACAAAGGAAATTGTCCCTACCCTCAAGGAGCTTATATTCTATTGTAGGAAATGACGCATACACATACAAATAAATATAAAATATATGAAAATTAGAAAACAAATGGATTTCTGAGGGAGAGGGCACTAGCACCTGGTAGGATCAGGATAGATCTTGTGTAGGGAGTGGCATTTGAACTTGACTTTGAAGGAAGCTTTCAATTCTTTGAGGCAGAGGTAAGGAAAGAATGCTTTGCTGATATGGAAGAAATCTTCAAAGAAGCTGATATATATAAGTACAGGAAACTAGTGAGACAACTTCACTGCTGTCCATTGAAAAATTCAAGAGATATCGAAGAGAAATTCTGATTTGCAAAGTAAATGACTAGATTCAAGATGGTCTCTGAGAACAGCTTACAGTATCGAAATAATAAACTCCTCACCAGGATTAGAGTGTGCACTTAACAAAGGCTGATAAAATGCCTTTTCCTTGGGCAAATCTGATCCGAATGGCTTGAAATGGAAAGACAGTGGGATGGCGGGGGACAGGGAGGGTTAGAAAACTACTTATGCATATCCATCAAGCTAGATACCATACAGAGAAGCTATAATACAGGAAGAAGAAAAACAGATGAGATGCACAGCACTTCGCAAGACAAAATCCAAGAAAGCAGCCAGTAATAAAACTCATGACTTAAAATCATAGAGAAATGCACAAAGTTTAGGCCATAAGCAAGATGTACCACATTTCCTAATACAAAGAAGCAGGAATGACCTCATAAATAATACTGAGATTTGGCAAAATGAGAGATGATTGGAATATGGTTCTGAAGGGACATTATTTATTTTTAAAAATGAGATGGGAAAAGGGCAGGAGGAATAATATTGAATATTAGGAAGGCATAATCTTGTGAAGAAATCCAGGGACCAGATGGGGAAGCCTTGTGGAAAGCATTTGGATAAAGATGAGTGAAGGGAGAAATGAAAAGAATATTGTCATTGAAATATCTTACAAACAACCTGGGCAGAAAGAGGAAATGGATAAGGAGTTTGGGAAATTGAGCTCAAGTCTGACAAAGGCATGATACATTAGTGATTTTGTAATTTTCTTAACATCTTCTGGAGCTCTGTCTCTCTCTGTCTCTGTTTCTCTCTCTGTCTGTCTCTCTCTCTCTGTCTCTTTCTGTGTCTCTGCTTTCATCTGTCTCTCTGTCTCTCTTCCCCCTCTCTTTCTGTCTATATGTGTCTGTCTCTATCTGTCTCTTTCTTTCTCTGTCTCTGTCTCTTTCTGTGTCTCTGCCTTCATCTCTCTCTCTCTCTCTCTCTCTCTCTCTCTCTCTCTCTCTCTCCCCCCTCTCTTTCTGTCTATGTGTGTCTGTCTCTATCTGTCTCTTTCTTTCTCTGTCTCTGTCTCTCTCTCTCTCTTTCTCTGTGTGTCTGTGTATCTGCCTCTGTCTCTCTCCCCCCTAAAGAAGCAGAGTAGCTAATAATGTCTCTCCTTGACTTATTTTCATTTAATCAGTCAAAAGGTGGAGAAATCAACAAGGAGAAATTCCATTTGGGACCTGCTTCTCACTAGCAAGGAGGAACTCATGATTGCTGGGAAGGAGATGATGGGAACCTTGAGCAGAAGTGAATGCTATCTTAGCGTTTGTGCTAGAGAAGAAGAGGAAAGTTGGGAATGGTATGGCATGTGCTCAATATTCTGGGAGAGCAGATTCCAAAAAGATTCAGAGGAAAGATGGTTGGGATCCCATGGGCTAAAGGGGAATCCATCTAAGAGGGATGAGAAAGCTTAAAAGAATGAAATTCTGAAAACACAAATAATTCACATGAGGTAGAAGAAAAATTGCTTGAGAAGACCAATATGGACGAACAAAGAACTCACCAACCACCTAAAAGAATAATTTTCTAGTATTTGGAACTAAAATTCCTCCTCATTAGAAATGAAACCTTCCTTTGCCTGCAGGCATGTGATTCTGGCTAATATAACTCTCATTCCCATCCAGCCCACTGTTATCATTAAGGACGACATCCAGGATCCTCCATCCTTCTGCAGGGGACTTGTCTTGGTCCATCCCATTGACAATCCCTTCCCTCTGAGATGACCTTCCATCAGTCCAGTATGTTCAGTGTTTGTACATAGTTGTTTGCTTGTTGCCCCCCCCTCCATTAGGAGGTGCATTCTTGAGCATAGGGATTGATTTTGCCTCCCTTTGCATCCGCAGAACTTAGCCCTGTGCATGACACATAGTGAGTGTTCAATAAATGCTTGGTGGCTGATGCAATCCCAGCTTCTTGATGCAATCGCGGCCTCTTTTCCCTTGTGCTACCTTGTTCTTGTTGTTGTCGTCGTTTAACTGGCCCTGTGATTTCATTGCCATAGGGTGCTATGCCCAGCCAAGTTCTCAGTCAGTGGAGAATAGCCTCTTTTCTGCAATTACAGGCATGGAGAATTGTCTGGATGACTGAGTGGTTATGTGATTCCCTCCCAGTAACCTCGCCAGTATGTGTTGGAGAGCAGGACATGAGCCCTGGTCTTCCTGAGTCCAGACTAGCTCTCTAGCCACTATGCCATACTTGCATTGTATCGTATTCTTTAAGGCAATGCATTTCCACAGCATGGTCCTAGAAGCCATGCATGCTGGTAGAGCGGTTCCCTTGCCTTCCTTAGGTCCCAGGAACTTTCCCATAAAATTTTCATGGCAAAACTTTCCTCTGATGTTTGCTCTTCCTGAGAAATTCCCTGACACAGTGCATGAAAAATATATAAAATAACACTTAACTCTTCCCTTCAGCAAGACACGTGAAAGCTATAATTGTGCATGCTGACTTTCCCCTCTGGGCCTCTCACAGGCTGGGGGCAGGTAGGTGATGTGGCTTTTCAACCTTCCCTGACAGTTAGTGTTCAGATCTCCAGGAGGAACTGCATAATGAAGTCGGCAGAGTGCAAGCATGGGCGGGAATGGTAATTCCTTGAGGAATACGTGTTGGAAATGAAAGAGGTGCCCTGGTGTCTTAGATGGCGGGCAAAGTAGCATGAACTAAGACTGTCTCACATATCTCCTCCTAGCACTCCCTTCAGCCCACTCACTCCATTCTGGGGAAATGAGGGGTATCCCCCTAGCCCAGGACAATCAGTACTTACACGCATGCCTGGGCACTTGTATCCTACATGTGACCAGCATCAGAGGTTCCTATGGAGCCTTTACTTGGAGATGGAAAGACCATGAAATGGGCACATAGCTTATTTTTGCCTTTGTCTCTACGGGCATATAACATAAGGTCTAGGAGCTACATAGATAGCGTGCCTGAATTGGAGTCAGGAAGACCTGAGTTCAAATACTGCTTCAGCCACTCACTAGCTATGGGACCCTGGACAAGAACCTTAACCTCAGTGGGCTTCAGACTCATCACCTTTAATCAAGGATGATTAGGATAAATTAATTAGAATAATGAGGATAAATCAAAGATAATGAGAAAACCTCCCACACAGGGTCTTCCTACAGAGCTACCCAATGCAGTCTTCCCAACCTACTTGAGGCCTTCCTCATATTTTCTTGATATCGAGGGCTGCAGTGATAATCTTCCTCTAAGGTCAGTAAATCTTAGCTCACAGTCTAGGTTTGGACCCTTACAGGGTCAAGCATTTAGCCTTCTAGTCTTTGTGGGGTGTGTGTGTGTGTGTGTGTGTGTGTGTGTGTGTGTGTGTGTGTGAGGGGGAGGGAGTGATGTGAGGTGGGGGATGAGGAAGTCTTCAAAGATGATTAACACAGGCCAGAGAAGGAAAAACCCAGTTACAGCAAGCCTAAGTGCTAACAGCGAGCCAGGGAGAGGGTAGGAAGAGCACCTAGTAAAGCATTCCCTCGCCTTGGCCAGCAGGGGGCAGCAGCACACCAGGAAGCAGGGCTGCAAACCCAAGTAGCCTTGGATACCTCCATTGCAAGATATGGAAGGAAACTCCAGCCTATAGGGGAAAAAAACTAGGGCCCAGAGACTTTGTGACTTGCCCAAGGTCACACAGCTAATTAGTCGCAGAACAAGGACTAAAACCCAAGTGTCCTGACACCCGGTTCAATGCCATCCACTGCACCATGGGATGATGATGATGATGACGGTGATCTTAATAATACTTTCCATTTCAGTAGAGTATAATCTTTCATTCATGTTCCCACACAATATCAGATGAGGGACTGGACCAGATAACAACAACGACAATAAAACAATAGCAATGGATTTCCAGAATTTATATAATGCTTCAAGGTTTGCAAAGCAACTTACAAACAGTATCTCACTTTATCCTCACTTGCTATTATTACTCCCGTTTTACAGATGAGGAAATTGAAGCAAACAGAGAGGAAGTGACACGCTTAGCATCACACAGCTTGTAGGCATCTGAGGTAGTATCTGATCTTAGGTCTTCTTGACTCCAGGGCTAGGGCTCTACCCACTGGGCCACACTCTTCATGGATGTCTCTTTATGATAAGTTAGTGGTTGGCGGGCCCAGGTGGCTGAAGTGACTCATTCATGGTTTTCAGTTTGTCCCCCAGCATGGTGAACTTGGAGATGAGGGGTTCAAAGCTCAGCTGTCATAATTATTATTTGTGCACCCGGTCTCATAATTATTTATGCAACATAAGGACGATTCAGTTGAATCTCTCTGGGCTTCAGTTTCTTCATCTTTAAAAGGAGGGAATTAGCCTAGACAACCTCTGAGGTCCCTTTGATCGTGGAAATGGGACGGCAAAAAGTGCGGTCTTAGACGTGACTTAGGATCCTGTGACCCTGTATATGGTCCCTTTCAGCTATGATCCTAGCATTCTTTGTTCTTAGCTTCTTTTTCAGGTAGGGAAATTCACCCAGAGTTCCCACAACAAGGCAGGGCCTGAGGCCTCTGAAGTCCCAAGCCCTAGCAAGTGCAGCCCATTGAGCCGACATTGTCTCTCGGGAAATGATTTACTCTGCTAACTGGGGGTGGGCAGAAGTCCCTTCCTGCTGGTGCCTCACGCCATCCATCCTCTCTGTGTGGCAGACACCCCCCATTCTGAATTACTCCCATAACCCCAAACCTGTTGACGGGGCTGTTTCATTCACTCCATTAACCTCTTCCCCTACCTTCTTTAGTGTCCCCAGCTGGTCCTTCAAGTTAACCAATAACTGGACTTTTTTGTTGCCCCATTTCTATGATGTGGGGGCCTGTACGGACCCCCTCCTCTTGCTCCTCTCAGAGGGAGGAAGGTGCTTTGTTGTGCCTGGTCTAGTCAAGGGTTCTCAGGAGCCCTTTCATGTTCGTTTGTGTCTGAGGGGACTTCAATCTGCCCCTTCCCCTTCTCCGTTTGCCTGTTACCTCCCCTCGCCCTCCCTTCCAGCTGATGGCCAGCCCTGCTATCCCCTCATGCTCATCCCGGACAATGTAAAGGTCTCCAAGCAGTAAATCGGAGGAGGCATTTGAGCGCAGCCCTTTGAAAGGAGTGACAGAGACAGAGCACAAGGCTATCTTGATTTGGTTATTAGCCTTCCCACCGCTGCCATTACACACATCAGGATAGTACTGCCTTCTCCCCAGAAGCCTGACAAGGAAACAGGGGTGGGGGGAAGCCACTCAAGCCCGGAGAATCATTGTCTATAAAAAGTATTACAATCAAAACCCAAATAAAGTCTTCTGGCTGTGTTCTTTTAAGGAAAGAAGTTTCGCATGTTCCACCAGACCAGCCCTGGGGATCTGACTGGCCTGGATGTGGCCCTGGCAAGCCCAGAATTGGAGGCCTGCATTCCCCCCACACCCCCGCCTTGGGAGAGGGCTGTTTGTCCAGTACACTGAGGCAGAAACCTCTCTGGGTCATCTCTCCTCATTGTTTCGCTCAATTGACAAGTTTGTTAACAGTTCATTAGGAACATTGAAAAGTGGGGAAAAACAAAGCAGCCAGTGGAGGGGTGGCGGGGAGGCCTCTTCTCCTGAGCCCTTCCCGGTTTATGAAAAAACTTTGGCCAGAGACAAACTCACACATCGGAAAATGCCCAAATGGATTCTTTCAAACGAGCAAAGTTAAACCACAAAATGTAGGCATTGGATAAGACCTTAGAGATCCCTTCATTTTTAAAAATTGAGGCTCCAAGAGGGACAGTGACTTTGCCTAGCTCACAAGCAGTAAGTGCAAGGGCTAAGATTCAAACCTCCAAATCTAGTGCTACTAAACGCTACTAAATAGTAGTACTCTTGGTACTAAAGGCAGCTCAGTGGCGCCATAGTGCAGAGAGGGCTGGGCCTGGAGTCAGGAAGACTCATCTTCATGAGTTAAAATCCTGCTTCAGACACTTACTAGTTGGGTGACCCTGGGCAGGTCACTTAACCCTGTTTGCCTCAGTTTCCTCATCTATAAAATGAGCTGGAGAAGGAGACGGCAAATCACTCTGGTATCTTTGCTAAGAAAACCCCAAATGGAGTTATGAAGAGTCGAACACGACTGAACAACTTAATGCTAAACGAGGTTCCTTTTTCCCCATCCCCACCTTAGTTCTGAGTAGTTACTTCCCAAACTCAGGAGCCAGAAAGCTGTAACTCAATCAAATCTTTTTAAGTATAAGAGAAGGAGGAAGAAATCACCCTTGAAGCCTGGTAGGCGTGCCTGGTAAAGTCACGGGAGCTGAATGTGTCATTATCTACTGTTTGGGTCATTTCATTGGGTCCCCAGAGACCTTGAATATCATCTTCATATGAGTTTTTGACCAGGACTACTCAACTACTCATAATTGTCTTTTAATATTGGCTTTAGGTGACTTCCTATCACTAAGTTGCATTCAACAAATCTTATTTAAGAGACAAGGTACTGTGCCTCATTGCCAACTCTGGGAATTCAAGAACTCTCTCTCATTCTCTCTCTCTCTGTGTCTTATTCTGTCTCTCTGTCTCTGTCTCTGTCTCCCTCTCTCTCTCTCTGTCTCTCTCTGTCTCTTCTTTCTCTCTCTTCCCTTCCCTCCATGTATATGTATATGTGTGTGTGTTATGTATACACATATATGTATTTACAGACCTTGCCCTCAAGGGTATTAATATTCTATTGAGGTTATGTTCTATTCTTAAACCCTTATCCCAATCCACCCTCCACCTCTCCTCTTGATCTACACACACACACACATACACACACATGCACACACGCACACATGCATATATACATACACACACCCAACGATGTGAAAGGACTTGCATTGGAAGAGGGACACATCTTTGTTATGTACACATTTTGGTGTAAAACGAGCAAAACTGTATTAAACATCTGGGTGCTAGGGACTGGGAATACAAAGGATAAGAAATTCCAAACTAATTACTCATACAATTTATATTTAATATATATTTAGTTAGAGCAGCAATCAATCAATGAGCATTTATTAAACACCTATTATATGCCAGGCTCTCTGCTACACGCTGGCGATACAAAGACAAAAACCGTCCCTGTCCCCAAGGAGATCGCATTGTATAGCTATTGATGGCAATAAAGATAGAGTTCTTGATATTTATATAGATAGACGTATTTACATGATTATACAAATATATTGTTACAGTTTTATATATTTGCATTTATAGCTATATCTATATATAAATATATGTTAGTTTATATATTATATATTAATGCATAATTGATTATGATAGTTAGTATAAATGTATAATTATACACTACTGATTATCTAATTGATTTAACTAATTATATGTGTAATATTATCATGTGTAATTCATTATATTTGTAATATATTCTATATGATTGATTAGTATGCTGATAAAATTGGTTATATAATTACTAATATTCACATACATTTAATATATAAAATATAATAATATAATTGGTTAGTATGTAATTTATTATGGTAGTTAATGTGCAATTATATGTTATATAATTATGTATAATATGTAATATATCATGATTGCATAAATATATATCTATATAAATATTCGTTGATATATTTATGTGATTATGTCTATAAAAACAAATACAGGATAATTGGAGAGAAGAGGCACTAGACATTGAGGGGAGGGGGTCAGAAAAGTCTCCGTATAGAAAGTGGTGATTGAGCTGAGCTTTAAAGGAAACCGGAGGTGGGGAGGGAGTGCATTCCAGACATGAGGATCAGCTGATACAAAGATGGGGATATGGGAGAGGAAAGAGCAAGGCTAGAAAGAAGTCCAGCTAACTCTGTGTGTTTGAGTACGTGGAAAGAAGAAGCATATAAAAAAGCTGGAAAGGTCAGTTGGAGCCAACTTGTGAATGCTTTAAACGCCAGAGTAGTTACTAGTTGAACCTAGAGGTAATAGGGAGCCATAGAGTGCAATGAGGAGAGTGAACAGGTCAGATCTGGGTGTAAGGAAAATCACTCGGGCAGCTTCATGGAGGGTTACACCCTTCAAAAGGGCTTGGGAGGGAATGGGATGGATTATAAAGGAGTGTAAACACCAAAGCAGCTCAATCAGCACAGGAATTGAGCCCAGAACATTGCTGTTTTAAGGGAGGAAAGACCCAAAGCCCTTCTTAGACATCTAACCTGGGAAGCTTCCTCAGTTCTGTCACCAGGTGTGTGTGCTGGCCACTGGCGGGGCTGAGCTTTGCCTCTGTAGACTCCACAAGCATCTCAGGGTACTATGTGCTTTGCCTATGCGCCCTTTCCACCACGTTGAACTCTGATGAAGGATTATATAATGTGCCTTGCCTTGAGTTGGGCTCAATCTTTGGATACCGATGTCAGGGGGAAATCCCTCAGGAGAGGAGAGGTTTTGTTTGTCTGAGAAAAAAAGTCACTGCAGTCCTGAGATTCTTTGAGTCACAGTGCTGGGCACATTCTCTAAAGCTAAAAGAGTCCAGTGGATGGATTCAAGTGAACTCTGTGAGGTCCAGCCAAGGCAACCACTGGAAGGAGAGAAAAGGCAGCACTGTATGGTATTTGAGCTGAATCTGGAGGCAGAAGCCCTGAGTTCAAATTCATCCCTGCTACTTAACACCCTCGAGCAAGTCACTTCCCCTCAGGAAGCCTCCGTTTTCTCATTTCTGAAATGAAGGGGTTATAGAAGACACCAAAGGTCCCTTCCAACTCTAAATGACACCTGGACAGAATGTAAGGTCCTCCAGGGAAGGGAATGTTTCTGTCTTCCCTCTTATTATATCCCATAGAATTATAATTGTGCATAATTATTATATTATAATTATAAACTTTTTCAATATATAATTATATATGATCTTGGGCACGTTGCTTTCCATCTCTGGGCTGCAGTTTCCTCCTGCAGAATGAAAAGATGGTGCTAAATGCTCTCTGAAGTCCCTTCCAGTCCATCTTCCACAAATTGGCTAAAGTCATATTCCTACAGCTCAGGTCAGACTCATCACTCTTCTGCTCAAAGAATTGACAGGGCTCCCTTATTACTTCTAGGATAAAATACAGACTCTCCTATTTGCCTTGTGAAGCCCTTTACAATCTAATTCTATTCTACCTTTCCAGAATTATTCCATGTTACAGTCATCCTTTCCACACTGTGGTGGTTAGGGGCATGTCACCTCGTGATCTGGAAAAGCTGTGTAAAACTTTTTGGCCTTTCCTTTATACCAGAGAAGAAGCCTGAATTATTATGGTATGAAAATATGTTGATATTATACAATACCATACATATATTTTATACATTTCTGAGTTTCTAAACTTTTTCTGTGTTGCCTGCAGCTTCTGTGAAACTCCCCCCAAATTCCCATTTAATTTCTCATGCCGACCCGTAGTATCTGGAAACTATTATGGAGAAAGTCACAATGTGGATTCAGCTCTTTCTATGGAAAAGTGCTGCTTCTTCCCTCCTTCCAGTGGTTGCCTTGCTGGGCCCCACAGAGTGTCTGAGGTGGGATTTGAACTCGGGTCCTCCTGACTCTAGGGCTGACACTCTATCCACTGTATCCCCTAGCTGCCCCCAAATTCAGATCTATGCCCAGCTCTACTCTCTGTGATATCTTACCACCTCTAAGTGGGAAAGTTCTTGGAAGGTACCACTCACCATGACTGAAGTTTGAGGCCAAAATAAAATTGGGAAACTGAATGATCCCTAAGAAAAAATGGTGAACTGTGGAAGAGAGGATTCTGATCGTCGAACATCTCCAATAACTGTTCCGAATGCTGGCTATGTTCTTGATGTTACTCCTCACTGTTTGTTACAAATAGACGGGAGTCAATTGGCTTAGAACTCCATTCCCTACCTCAAAGGCAATTGTACACAGAGGAAAGAAAACCACAAAATGGGTATTTCCTTAAGGATGAAAGTTGGGGACTATCATTATTAGTATAGAATGTAAACTCCATGAGGGCAAGAATTCTTTCATTTTTTTCCTCTTGTATTTCCAATGCCTAGTACACAGCAGGCACTTAATAATTACATATTGATTGATTGAATGATTTGTATTTAATTTATTAAATACTATTCTTGGTATGAATAAAGCAAAGCTATAACTAAGTCAGAGGAATTAAGGCTCTGTCCAATGCCACTGACATTTGGAGGGTACAAAAAACGGAGCACGTTCATTCTTTCTGCAGTAAGGAAATGACTACAATACTTAGTTCCCTCTCCTGCTCAAATGATATTATCTTCATCATTTCCTGAATTATTTTCACTTGATGAATGGAATAGTTGATTTGAGAGTCCAATTTGTGCTGCTTATCTCGGATGCCCAACTGGCTAGTTGTGGCTTGGGAATGCAACATTCTGACTACAATATTCATTCAAAGGACTTAGGGCTCTGACTAGGATACTGTCTTCCCTGGTATGGAGTGTAGGGCATATCTGTGAGCGGTGTGATAATGATTAAACAGCTCATGACATGGGATGGCCAGACTTTATTTCGGCAGGAATCTTTTTTTTTTTTTATTGGCAGTAGATTTGACCTTGGTACTCAGAAGGATTCAGAATGCCTGGAATGGCTGAGCCCCTATGGTACATGAATGCATTGGAATATTATTATTCAGGAAGAAATGATGAATAGGAAGACTTCTGAATATTTCACATTAATGGATGCAGAGAATCAAAAGACCAATGACTACAATAACACAAATTAAAAGATTGCTGAATGGAAGCCAAACTTGGAACCATCGAAAAACCGGTCATGGTCACTGAGGACAGAAAATAAAAGATACTCCCCACCTTCCCATAGAGGCAGTGGCTAATGAGGACAGACTGTTTGGTCTATTGCCAGACACAGTGCAAATATTGGGTATTTTTGCTTCACTATTTTTTCCTGGTTACAAGATAGGGTTCAATTCAGAGGGAGATGGAGAGTATTTCCAGAAATTATTGTAATGTGAAAATAAAAAGCATCAGTAAAATTTTTAAGAGAGAGAGATAGAGTTCAATGTTCCTATGCTAAAGCAGATACTATAGAGGAAACTGGAATCCCTGAGGCTAAAGCAGAGGTAGGGAACCATCGACCTTGAGGCCACATGTGGCCCTCTAGGTCCTCAAGTGCATCCCCCAGGATTCCATCAAAGGGCCACACTTGGGGACCTAGAGGGCCACATGTGGCCTCGAGGTCGCAGGTTGCATACCCCTGGCTTAGTCTAAAGGATTTGAAAGCCCAGACTAGGGGGGTTGTTGAGTGATTAGAGAGAATTCAGTTTAATATTCAATTCAATGAACATTTACTAAGTACCTACCACGTGCCCGACATTGCACTAAGAACTAAAAAATGAGACAAAAGACAGTCCCTGCCCTCAAGGAGCTCACAGTCTGATGGAGGAGACAACATGCAGACAAATACATACAAAGCAAACTGTACATGGGATAAATAGGAAATAACTAACAAAGGGAAGTCACTGGAATTGAGAGGGTTGGGAAAAGCTTCCTGCAAAAGATGGGATTTTGGTTGGGACACATACCAGAATTGTTGGAAATGCAGAAAGAAGACAGTAACAAATTGGATGCTTAGGGTGAGAGGCTGACGCCAAGGTTTATGAGCCTGTGTGCCTGGGAATTCTCCCAGGTGGAAGAAACTCCCTCCTTCAACAGTGATAAGAAAATCTGGAGGAGAGTTAGGTTTGGGGGAAAACGGGAGTTCTGTGAGTTTGAGATGCCTGTAAGACACGTACTCTATGAAGTGGAATCCTAGGAATCCACAACTGAACGGGAAAGTGGGGGAGTATGAATAATGAGCAAGCATTCCAGTTCAGTGACTGGGAGAATGGCGGTGCTACCAACAGTTACAGAGAAACTGCGAAGAGGAAAAGGTGCCACTCTTCAATGAATGAATGACTCATTGTTTGTGAAGCAGCTACTGTGCCAAATTCTGGGCTAAGCACGAGGAATACAACTAAGAAAAAAAAAAGCAAGGCAGTCTCTACTCTCAAAGAATTCACATTTTAATAAGGAGTGACAGCATATAAAGAGGATTCAGCTGCGGGTGGGATGGAAGGGCCCTAGGGGCCTTGAGGTACACAGAGAGGGCACAGAGTGAGGCCCAGTGGTCTTCCATCTTTGTGAAAAGATGTGAACTTTCTATGGCTTGCACTGTCTCCTTAATTTAAATCTGCAGCAGACAGCAGTCACCATGATCCCCGTCATCATGAAATGTAAGCTCCCTGAGGGCAGGGACTATTTCATTTCTTTGTATCTCCAGGGCTTGGCAGATGCTTAAATACTTATGTATTGATCATGATCCCTCATCATCCATCCACAGTTTTAGTGTACTTGGAGTCAAGAAGTCCTGGATTTGAATTCTCCTGAAGCCAGTTAACTGGCTATGAGCTCCTGGGAAAGTCACTTAAGGCACTCCCTAAGCCTCAGTTTCATTAGATGTAAAATGGAGATGATAATAGCACCTCTCTCGGGGGGGGGGGGGTTGTGAAGATAACATGAGATGAGGTATGTAAAGCATACTTAGGCTGGCATTATAGGCACTTTATTCCTGTTTTCAGATGAGGAAACCGAGGCTTAAAAGGGTTAAGTGACTTGTCCACAGTCATAAAGCTAGCAAATGTCAAAAGTGAGATTTGAACCCAGGTCTTCCTGATTCCACGTTATCATTCTGTCCATGCTCCCTTCTCTTAGTATTGGTAGTCAGCTGGTGAGAGATGGGCAAACCCCTGGTCTGTTTTCTGAGACCCTTTTTAGGATACACATTCCTTATTCTCCACTCTCCAGCTCCCAAGTTTGCAAGACTTACAGGCTAAACCCTACTTTGCTTTCCAATAAACTAAAATCTTTATTAAGTCTTGGGGCAATATTGAAACATTTTGAAGTAGGCCTGCAAAATTTCAAAGGTGTTACCGGAGTTTTCCCTCCAGTCACCGAAATGTTGGAGGTACTAACTGCATTTGTGTTCGTTATCACCTAGTTACAAAGAAGAATTACATTAAGAAGCTATGAGGCTCTTCCTCCTGGTCACACCCCTAATGAGTCCCTCTCTAGCCTAGCCAACCTCAAGAAATCTTCTGTACAAGTTCTTGGTGGCCTAGGGTCTCCACCCATGGGGGCTGCATCCTATGGTCTCCAACCCAAGACCCCCTGATGGGGTGTGGCCCAAACCAAGATCTTAGCCACTTGCCCCAAAGGGAATCTGACTCCCATTTGTCTACAGTCCCCAGGCCTTCATCTCCCTTTGAAAGCCTTAGCCTTACCTTTTAATTGTCCTAAAAGAATCTGGCTCCCTTTTTTCTATGGGCCCCAGAAAGGCCTTACTCTGGTCTCAAAGGGTTCCTTATGACTCCCCTTATCTCCCTTTGAAAGTCCTAGCACCATCTTTTGATCTTGTGCAGATGCCTTTCAAACTTCTGCCTTCCTATTCCCTCCATTAGCTATTCCTATTGTCTATTCAATCTCTCAGACCTTCCAATCGGAATTCTCACCGAGACCCTTTTCCCAGCTGCCCTCCGTGGCCACCCAAAGTTACTTCAGTGTATAAAAATTCCACCCATTGAGAAGCTGAGAATCTCATGCCCACTCATCTTTACAGGTGTCACTTGGCCTATGCGATTTATCACTAACAAACTTTTCCTCTGGCTGAAAGATTTGAGTTGAATTCATTCAGGCAGGGCCCAGTACTGCGATCTTGGGGTTCCCAACAGAACCCCAAAAGTCCTAGACCTCTTCACCCCACCCCCAGCAGAGTCATGTTCTAGGGTCTTTCCTCCACCCACCACATTTGTCTTTTTTTCCTTTTTCAAGGAACATGCAGAAGAAAGAGGCACACGCATTCAAAATCTTTTAAAGCAGTACAGCTAGAGAATGTGCTAACAATTCTCATTTGCTGATTTCATGTGTGAAAGTATTCATGAGTTTATTTGTCCATTTACCACTTACGTATTTAATTGCTGGGAAGATAACCTTAAAAAGGCAAAATGACAAATGAAGCAAAAATATTTCAGTGCTAAGTTGTTCCTAGAGCCAGAGAGGAAGACATTTATTCATGCAACTTAATTATCCTTTTTTTTCCTTCAAAGCATTTTATTTTTTAAAGTTGGTTGTTTTTCTTTTTCAAATTAATAAGCATTTTTAATTAATCTGTCCCTCCCACTCTTCTCTCTCCACTGAACAATTTTTTTAGAAGAAAAATAAAAGTCTCATTATATAGCTGCCTCGCCTAGCAAAACATTCCTGAATTAGCCAGATCCAAACATGTCTGTTTCTCTCTGGATCTTAAATTCATCACCTCTCTGTCAGGAAGAGGGTAGCATATTCCATCTTGTATTTTTGACCCTTGATTTATCATTGTATTGTCCTAAAGTCTTTTGGAGTTGGTTTTCTCATTGTTTTACCTGTGCCCTCCTACCTCTGCTCACTGCACGCTGTGTCTTACAGGTTGTGGTTGTGTGTTTGTCCTTCGTTCTCAAAGAAGACCACGACGTCATCAGTGGCTTCCCAGTTATCTCTGAAATTGTCGATTTTATCATTTCTTATGGTTCCCACTATGTTCATACACAACAATTTGTTCAGCCGTGAAGACAGTCCCTTAGTTTCCAGTTTGGGTCTACTATGCCAAGAGCAGTTATAGATATTTTTGTTCATGGGTTTTTTTTCTTCTTTCTTTGATTTCTTTGGTGGTATCAGCTTAGTGGTGTAGCTGGGTCAAGGTGCAGCGAGGTGGTGCAGTGGTTAGAGTTGGATGTCAGTTGGAGATGGAGCCAGGAAGCATCATCTTCCCGAGTTCAAATCTGGCCTTGGAAACTTCCTAGCTGTGTGGTCCTGGGCAAGTCACTTAACCTTATCTGCCTCAGTTCCCTCATCTATAAAATGAGCTAGAGAAGGAAATGATGGATCCCTCCAGTATCTCTGCCAAGAAAACCCCAAATGGGGTTATGAAGATTCAGATACAACTGAAACAACTCAGCAACAGCAAAAGCCAGGTCAAAAAGTGTAGTTTGGTGACTTTCTGGACCTTTTCCAGAATTCCTGAAAACTAAATTTACCTTAAAAATTCAATTTGGGGTTGTATTTTTTTCAAAGACTACTCAGGGTACCCAGATTGCTAGTTAGGGTGCTACATGATACAATTTTTTATTTCTTTCCCTGAGAGAATACTTTACACATTAGGGAGTGAATGGTCAGAAAAAAATAATTCATATGATGCCAACAGACTAGACTAGAGCAAGGCTGGGAGGGCGTTCTCCCTCCAAGTCTGACCTACAGGAAGATGGAAAAGGAAGGGTAGGTCCCCTGTGATGCTTCCTTTTCTGCCTTCTTTCCTGCTCCATCAAGCTCTACACTGGGGCCACCATCCCATTTTAATGTGTTTTGTGTTAGCTTCAAGATGATTTGGGCACTGACATTTTGCAAGCATCCCTTTCTTCCCAGCTCCCTCCTCCTCCTGTTTTGCTCACAATCGGGGATGCTTACAGCCATCATAAGGTGCAATTAGCACCACAGCTCTGGCAGATAATGAGAGGCTCATTGTAAATGCACTAAAGAGAACAAATAGCATTTCAGGCTGGATTTAATCCCAAATACCTGGAGCATTGTGGTAAGGAGGTACTGAAAGCCAGGAGAGTCACCATGGTGCCAGAGAAAGAGAAATGGATTTGCGATCTGGCGCCCTTGAGCACATCAGTAAAACGGGGAGATTGGACCAAGCAACGTCTAATGTTCCTTCCAGCTCAAAATCTGTGATCTTGTGACCTAAGCAAACCAACTTTCCCATGAGCAAATGAGTAGGAGGAATTAAAATCAAACCGGTCTCTGGATTCAGATGCCCGTCAGTATTGAGTAATGGGAATCAATTCTGGAAATTCAGAATTGAGAAGCAGCCACTGACCAATGGGTTGAGAGTTGAGTTCCAGGGCTATTTCCCTATGACTGTGGGGGAATCATTTTGCCCCAGACAACCCTAAGGCTATAAATGAGAGACACATTGCTGATCTGCTTGGTGGAGGGAACTTCCATGATAGGAGTTCCTCACACAGATTAAATCATAGGGCCGGACCAAAAAAAAAATCTGAGCTAAAGAATGTGACGGTTGGGGCAGCTAGGTGTGCAGTGAATAGAGCACCAGCCCTGGAGTCAGGAGGACATGAATTCAAATCCAGTCTCAAACACATAGCAGTCTAGCTGTGTGACCCTGGCAAGTCACTTAAATCCATTGCCTCATCAAAAAAAAAAAAGGAAGGAAGAAAGAAAGAAAGAAAACAAGAAAAAAAGGGTGTGATGGTGTGGGAGTGTGTGTGTTTGAGGGGAGTCTTTTTGTCTCATGCATCATTCTAGTTCTTGTTGCCTGAAGATGGCTTGGGAGAAGCTATTCAGTCATTGTTGTCCAACTCCATTTGGGGTTTTCTTGGCCAAGCTACTGAAGTGGTTCACCATTTCCTTATCAGTTCATTTTACAGATGAAGAAACTGAGATAAACTGGTTAAGTGACTTGCCCAGGGTCACACAACTAGTAAGTGTCTGAGGCTGGGTTTGAACTCAGGTCTTCCTGACTCCAGGGCCCCACTCTATCCACAGTGCCACCTAGCTGCCCATGAGAGAACTAGTGAACTGAATTACTAACAAATTAGCATTTTGGTCAGCTGGATAGAGCTCTGGCCTCAGGGATACCAGACCTGGTTCAGTCACTAACTGAATTGGTCACTAACAACTCTTTCCTTTCTTTTGCAAAGTAGGAAGAAAAATATATGCAACTATTAATTAGGCAATCCCCTCTGAGCAGTACAGGATGACTCGGTGATTCAGGGTCACTTGGGGGGACAGTATCCAAACCATAGATTTTTAGGATCACAGATTTAGAGCTGGAAAAGACCCTAGAGGTCATCTAATTTGGGGGTTTCAAACACTGGCTGGGGCAGAGTGAGAGTGTGGGTCTGAATCAGATTAAAATGTGATTGGGAGATATTGAACACAATAAATAAAAATACAGTAAGACATAGATAATGGTTTTCTAAGTCAGTATATGGATCCTTATGTATGGCTTAGATCTGGTCCAACCCTTTCATTTTTACTGACAATAAAACTGAGGCCCCAAAGTGAGGCGCCCAAGGTCACAGAGATGGATTCAATCTCAGGTCTTCTGATTCCAAATATGGTGGGTACTCTTTCTATCCCATTAGCTATGTGATGGTGAACAAATGACTTATAACCTTTCAGAACTTTAGTTTCCTCATCTGTAAAATGGGAATAATGATGTGTGTATTTATCACACAGTTTTATTGTGTGAGAATTCAGGGAGATCATGTCTGCAAAGAACTTTGCAACCCTTAAATAAAGCCTTATATCAATGCTTCTTCTTCTTCTCCTCCTCCTCCTCCTCCTCCTCTTCCTCTTTCTTCTCCTCCTTTTTTTTATAATAAAAAAATAGCCATTCAATCCAATTGAAGACTTCAAAGTAGGGGCAACTCCCCACTTTTCAATGACAAAGTATAGTGGAACTGCCTCCTCCATGCTCCTAGAAACTGTGCCTCTAATCCCAAGCCTAAGCCTAAATCCTAAAGCCTAAAATCACAGTAGTTGTTTGGATTGCTACAGCAATCAGCTAATCCATATTGAGCTTGCATTCCCCTGACACTCCTAATTTTTAATTTTTAATTAATTAATTAATTTTTAGTTTTCAATATTCACTTCCTTAAGCTTGTGAGTTTTTAATTTTCTCCCCTTCCCTTCCCTCCCCCCCCTCCCCAAGACAGCATGCAATCTTATAGGTTCTACTTACACATTCATATTAAGCATATTTTTACATTAGTCTTGTAGTAGTAAAGAAGAATTAGAACCAATGGGAGGAACCATGTCTCCTCCTTCTTCTTATTCTAGCACTTTGAGGCTTACAAAGCACTTTACATATATTATCTCATTTTGTCCTCACAACAACTGTCTGACTGATGAGGAAATTGAGGCTGAGCCAGGTTAAATGACTTGCCCGAAGCCACATAGCTAGAGTGTTGGAGAGAGAATTTGAACTCACGTCTTCCTGATTCTGCATCTAATGTTTTATCCACTATGCCACCTAATTTCCTCAAATCAAATGAAATATATTAATAGTTTTGCAAACCTTAAAGTGTTTTAGCAATGTCAATAATTATTATTCTTATCATTACTGTTTTATTGCCATTATTATGACTGGTGAGGATTATCTCGAGTGTCTGATCCTTGTGGCCATGGCTTCTGAACATGACCCAGGGAGCCCAGTATTGACGTCTGGAGTTAGAGCCTATGGAAACCCCTGGAGCAGCCTCAGGACCACCCCTTTCCCCCCTGGCCCAGCTCATACAGCATGTGTGTATGTGAAACAGCCAGCAGCAACAAAGCCATGAGCCATGAGAGAGGAGGGGAAGCAACAGGCCGGGGCCAATGCAAAAGTCAGCAAGGCTGGCAGCTGGACAGCGCAGGGCAAAGAAGAAGTCTGTCTGGACAAAAAGAGCTTACTCCAGTTTGTTGTGCTCAATGAATTGACCCTGCCCACCTGATCTCTGTATCCTCCTGCACTGGTGGGCAGCTGGATCAGGCAGGAACTGTGCGAAGACGGGAGGGATCCTCTCTCAGTATACTTCTCTATCTCTTGTTCCACCTGAGCCAGGACTAGAGAGCACAGGGTGGGCACCTTCCTAAGGTGCAAACATGTAGGAGGATGCCATAAAGCACGCTTTTCAACGTAACTTTTTATCAATTGTCATCTTTAATCACAGACAGAAAATTCTGTCTTCCAGAGCACATGGGTATTTATTTTGTCATAAGTCAGAGGCAGCTGAAGAGAGTGAATGAAAAGCCAGCTTTGGGGCGAGATAGATTTGAATTCAAGTCTAGATTTTGACACGTACTTCCTGCGTGACCACAGGCAGCTAACCCCTTAACCTCTCAAGGTGCCATGCAACTCTCTAAGGTCATGTTGCCAATCTGGCTCAGTAGAGGGAATTTGCACACCAGGAGTTTCAAGGGTCCAGACCAAAATATAAAACCATAGAAAAACTATTGCTTTTATGGGCTCAGTTTTTATTGCTAGAGAAGGCAGGATTTATTCAAGTGAAACAAAGGGACCAGTTGTGCTGTATGTCAGCGTATGCTTTAGGAAAATTCGAGACATGAGGTCAGGGTTAAGCCAAGACCTGCAGCAAGATGACAGAATGAGCGAAATAGAATCAGTCTTGATTCCTGCTTCTCTTGCCTGGACATCAAGCACAGATGTCCTGCCATGGAGCATCAAGTGTAGAGAAATCATCATTTATTAATTATATTTGCCAGATGGAATGGTAGCCTGAGGTTGGTTTTCTCCTTAAAATGGACACCAAAGATGCTGAGATGCTAAAGTATGTGGCAACTGACCTTAACATGGACTCCTTTGTAATCAGTCCTGGAAACAGGGCTGGCAACGTCAGGCCAAGCTGTTCCCTCTCCCGAGGTGTCTGCTTTAGTCGGTGGGAAGAAGACAGCTCTCTTCTATGAAACGTTGCCAGCCACACAAAAAATGTGTCTTCCGCGAGCCCTCTCCCCGCGGTGCCCCAGTGTTTAATTTCACAGATTCCGAGCAATATCGCATCAGCATCACGAGAGCATTCCAGTGCTGTTCTAACATACGGATGGATGGATGGCTAGACACGAGGGTGATGTCTGATGCAGGCTTGGTACTTTTGTTCTGTTCCAGAAGTGCTCTATCATCCTACATGGCAACAGACCTTCATGTGCCTTAGAAACTGCTCTTTCCCTGTAAATAAAACCAATCTGTAGCCCAGAGTCAAAGCAAATTACTGTGTAAAGAGCTGAAAGCTTTTAGCTTCAAGTTTATCTGCCAGAAATACTTCTGAGCTCTGCTTATTCATAATCATTATAATTTGATCCCAAAGATTATTGAAAGTTCTTGTAGAGTTTCGGTAGGTTTCTGTTGTTTGTTCATTTGCTCAGCATAAAGACTATCTATTTCTCCAATTTGTCATGCTATTATTATTATTTTCTTCTTTTTCTTATGTTATTTATGGTGCCCACAGGAAGGGAAAGGCTCTCTTATTGATTTTTAACCTAAGACAGGGATTTTCTCACAATTAAAAAGTCAAATAAAATGGAAGGGCTGGGAAGTTATTACAAAACGTGATTGTTTGAAGATGATTCTCTAAGGATCAATTGGGGGAAAAAACAAACAGGAGGCAAGCGCTCTATATGTTTACAGGTTAAACATTCCATAAGTGGCTTGCAATCGTCTGCCTTGGGAGAACCTGGAGGTAAGTAATTGGCAGAATATCTCGCCAATCCTTCTACTTCTTCTTCCCTTGCAAGCGACACTCACAACAGGCTAATTCTTACCCTTATGTGAGCTCCACAGTAGGGATTCGGCATAATTTTCTGATATGATATCAAAAATAGCATTAAGGTAATTACATTTTGCCCTTGTAATATTTCACAGGCAATAATCTGCTTGAAAATTGCACTTTTGGAGCAACCCAGTCATTTAAAACTTTTTTTTAATGGAATGGCAATGAAGCTGCCTTGCTTGATTTTTTCAAAATTAAAAAAATATACATATATTTAATTTCTAAAGGCAATAATTAACCCAGCCATCTATCCAGGGTTAGAGGACTCTGAATTATAAATATTAAGTGTTTCTACCATGTACAGTTTCTTTTAATCATACTCTTCTGAGAAATGCTGAAAAAATTCCCTTCTCTTCAAGGTGTAATGGGGAAAAAAAACTCCACCAGGAGGGAGCGTGATACTGTAGAAAGAGCACCACCTCTTAAGTCAGAGGACCTGGGTTCAAATCCCACCACTGATATTTACTACCTGAGTGACCATGGACAGTTCACTTAACTTTCCTACACCTCGGTTTCTTCATCTGTAAAATGAGCAGTCTGAGCTAGATGGCCCTGAGGTCCCTTCTAGCTCTGGAACTATGATCTGATGCCTTGGGTATTAGTGCCTCTTCTGCCACTGATTGGCTGAGTGACCTCAGGCAAGATGTTTCATCTCTCTGTGTTTCAGGACCTACTTTGAGGCAGGAGGCTGGACCAGATCTTTTGATGTCACATCTGGCTCTAGGATTTTAGGAGCATAGATTTAGTAACCCTCAAGCCTCATTCCTTCATTTTACAGATGAGGAAAATGAGGCACAGATTAAATAACTTTCCAAAGGTCAGTAGAAAAAGTTTTGGAACTGGGATCGGAGGACCTGGGTTCAAATCCCAGCTCTACCACATATTCCTCACATGATCTTGAACAAGTGACTTCCTTCCTGGGCCTCAGTTTCCCTCATCTCTAAAATGAAGAGGCTGGACCAGATGGTCCCTAAGATCCCTGCCAGCTCTAAATCTATAATTCAGTGACTCCCAATCCTGCGCATTTTCTGTTTTGCTTAGAAATAGAGCATTCACAATGCATCCAATTTTGACCATTTTTCTTTTCACCACTTAAAATGTTTTTGGCATCACCTTTTTAATTGCTGTATGTGTAATTGTGAATGAATTATGTAATAATTCCCAGGTGGTGTAGTGGATAGTGCTGGGCCTAGAGTCAGGAAGACCTAAGTTCATATCTGGCTTCAGACATTCACTAGCTGTGTGACCTTGGACAAGTCACTTAACCCTGTTTGCCTCAGTTCCCTTATATGTAAAATGAGCTGGAGAAAGAACTGGCAAACTACTTTTGTATCATTGCCAAGAAAACCCCAAATGAAGCCACAAAGAGCCAGAAAGTACTAAAAAACCACAAAATTTTAATATGTCCATTTCATATTTTTCTTTTCATTATATTCATTTCATTTCCCAAGGTATGATTCAATTCAACAGAAATTCTCACAGCCAGTTTTTCATTTGCAAGGGTCCATCGCAGTCCTCCTTAACATGTAGTGTTCTGAACATTGTGTCTCATTCTGATCACTCTGATTCTGGACTTCTTTATCCCTGGCTCTTACACCAAATAAACTTATGACTTTAAGGTAGGAATTTTACCTCTCCAGAATCAACTCCCTTGTGACTTTGGGCAAGTTCTTTTCCCTCACTGGGCTCCAGTCTCTCCAACTATATAAATGAAGAGATTGGAGGAGATGATTTCTAAAATGAGGTTGATGGATTATTAAATTGTTGGAGTATTCACTTCAATTAAGCAGACATTTAAGTTCCTACTACGTGAATGGTACAGTGTTAGGCCCTTGGAATGCTCTGGGGTCTTTTTTGGCATTAAATTTATGATCCCTTTGTGGTACCCCCTCCAGGTTCCTTCTCCCCAACTTGACATTCAAATATTTGCAGGTCGAGTCCTAGGGGAGTGACTCTTCCCAGGTTCAAAGGCACCCAGTGGATATACGTACCTAAAACTACAGCTCAGGAGTTCCCATCAGTGAGCTTGCTTTTAACAGTCAGACAATAGACACAATCAACTCAAAGCAAAGGTATTTACTAAGATAGCATAATGAGAACAGTAGCTATAACACATCCCCCACCCCACCCCAAGACTGGGTCTAGTCTCCCACAAATACATGTAGCATCGATGGAAGGAGAAGGCACAAACTCAATATGTATTAGTAATGAAGCAAACATGAAGGGAACACATGTGGCTTACACAATTCACATCCCTGATATTGTAGGGCTCTAATGTGCCCTCCCAGAGACCACCATGAGACACCACAGAGCAGAATCCACTAGGACAGCTGTAGGAACCCTTTGTCTCCCCTTCCCTACTGGACCCTGCTCACTCAGAGTTGACCATGCCAGGGGAGGGTTGGAGAAAGAAGGGATAAGTATTTATTAAGTGCCTACTATATGCCAGGAAGTGTGTTAAGCATTTTACAAATATTATTTCACTCAATCCTCACAGCAACCCTATGATCTAAGTGGCTATTATCTCCATTTTTCAGTTGAAGAAACTGAGGCAGACAGAAGGCAAGTGACTTGTCTAGGGCCACACAACTAATACGTATCTGAGGTCATATTTGAACTAGGTCTTCCTTACTTTCACTCTATCATTCTATCTACTATGTCACCTAGCTGAAGATTTCAGTATTCTCAGTTCTATGTTCCTCATATGTACAATGAAGGGGGTAGACCAGATCACCTCCAAGGTTCCTTCACCTTAAAATTCTATTTATTATATATTTAAAAGGAATAGAAAGTTGTACATAATAGATTTGCAGTTTCATGTGCAATCATCTTTTTATTATACTATGTTATGCAAATGCTTATTTTATTCTGTAAATTAAAAGTAAAATAAATCTTTCAAAGGAACAAAATATTCCAGTTTTTAAAAAAATTCTATGGCTGTATCTGTTGGGAGTTTTGTAAAAGGCTTTTTGTAAATGTCTCAACTATTGAATTGGTCTAGAAAATATTGTGCCTTAAGAGGACAGAAACAACCCTAATCATTCAGATGTATAACAGGAGGTTTATTGCTGAGGAATGCCAAATACCTCCAAGTCTTTCCTGCAATTATGCCCCATCCTTGTTTTCTCTCAACCATTAACTGGATCCTCTATATCCCCTGACCCCCTCCAAAATTGACTTTCACTCGAGTAGGTTTGGAGAGTAGAGATGGGGAGCAGACTTGTCATTGTACTTGGAGCATGTGGGCCCAATGGAGTTTGGAGTAAGAAGGGTGATGCATCCTAGGTCTGTACATTGGGGTCTCAAGCTCTCCTTTGCTTTTATCACCGTCTACTTTGTGTCATATTTATTTGGGGTTATCCTTACTCTGAACATCCAGAAACACTTTTTTGTGGTACTAAAGACCTGGAAGCAAAGTGGATGGTCCATCCATTAAGGAATCACTATAAATCTGGGAGAGTCACTGTGGGTCTCAATTTCTTTATCACTAATACACAGATGGTCCCTATGACCCCTTCCAGCTCTGGATCTGGTGTTTTCTAGTACATATTGCCAAATCGGTTCTGACAATGTCACTCAGGCACTTATCACTTATAATTTTAGCATTATTTCCATATTGTCATTGAACTATATTAAAAACCTTTTCACAGACGGACGAACGTTTGCTGTTCTGTTATCTTCTGCTTAAAGGCAACATTGAAATCGACCTGAAAGAGGCAAGAACAGGCTTTCACCCACTAACACAACATGAAAGTTTTATCAGAGTGGGAATTTTCTGTCACAGAGAATCAGTATCAGTGCGCATTACTAGTGGTTTTCACTAAATCCCTATGAAAAAAGCCAAAAGGAGCACTCTTTGGTTTCAAAGGCAGTGCCAGTGCCTTGTTGTGGAGAGACCTGTGGACTTGGAGTCCAGGGATCCAGGTGAGAGTCTGTGTTTGCAACAACCTGTGTGACCTTGATGAACAAATCACCTGACCTCAGTTTCATCATCTGTAAAATAAGGAGGGGTTTGGACTAGATGACCTCTACTCTATAGGGTTGCAATTAAAAGCCGGGTGATGTGCTGGAAAGAGTACTGCCTTTGGAATTGAAAAACTTGAATTAGAATCCCAGTATTGTTAGCAAGTCACTTAACCCTGTTTGCCTCAGTTTCCTCATCTGTCAAATGAGCTGGAAAAGGAAATGGCAAGCCCTCTAGTATCTCTGCCCAGAAAACCCCAAATGGAATCATGAAGAGTCAGACATGGCTGAAAACAACTAAACAACACATTTATCCTATGTATTGAAAAATGACTGAAATGAATTGCTATTTATTATTGATTCGGCAGGTTACAATCTCTCTGGGCCTCTATTCCTCATCTGTAAAATGATTGACTGGACGATCTCTAAAGTCTGATGTTTCTGAGCCTTAGTTTTCTAGTCTATATAATGGGGATAATAATATTTGGATGATCAATTTTGTAGGTTTTTACAAAGATCAAATGGGAGAGATGTAAAGATGGAAAGCTCTTTATAAAAATGCTAAGCGATGATGAGCCACTGTCATTATGAAGAGACAGACAATCTGAGGGAGATAATGGCCAATCATTCAGGGTTTTCAAAGATAAAGTAAAATAATGGAACATGAATCACTTTATAAAATGCTAAATAATTATGAGTTACTATCATTATGCAGAGACAGAGAATATCAGAAAGATAACAACCAATTTCCAATGCTTGGCACTTTTGAGAAGGGTAGAGGGTTTTATTTTTTATTTTTACATCTCTCCCACCTCTATGTCTTTACTCCTGCCATTTTCTATGCATGAAATGCCTTTACATGCCACATTCTTATTTCCTATTGAAATCCTATCCACCCTTCAAACACCAGCTCACATGCCTTCTCCTCTGCAAAGCCTTCCCTGACTCATACTTAGAATCATCTTTCCCACTCAGACACATGCATGTTACTTCATGCATTAATGAAATAATTGTGCTTCACCCGGGTATAATGGTTATTTGTGCATCTGATGTAACCCTCTTCTAAGCCCCATGAGGGCAGAGAACATGTCATATCTAAATGTTGCAACTCTTCTGACACACACCACAGTGCTCTATAGTCAGTAGGTGCTCAATAAATGTATGGTGAATTATACATATCTTTTTCCAATGAAGGTCATTCACTGCTCTATAATTAATTAATTAAAGTCCCTGTAATTGTCATATTTGAGGAAGAGTGCTCTTAGAATTTGTAACATCAGTTCATAAAGGCAAGTGTCTTTTTTTCTTCACATCCTCAGCACCCAAAAGTATGTTTAAAGAGGTATGATGCTGTAATGATTGGATTGGGGAGGCCAAAGACCTGAGTTCAAATCCAGGCAAGGCTGCTTACTCCCCATGTGACATTGGGCAAGTTTCTGGTGCTTAATTTCCCCAACTATAAGATGAGGAAAGTAACAAAGAAACAAATTTAGGCATAATGTTAGAAAAAACTTCCTAATGATTAGAGCTGTCCCAGGTGGAATGGGATTGCCTTGAGAGGTGATGGTTTCCCCACACTGGAGATCTCCAAGAAGAGACTGGTTAGCCACTTGGTGGATATATTATAATGGAAATTCCTTTGTGTATAGGTTGAAGTAGATAGCTACTGAGGTCTGTTCTAAACTCTCAGATTCTGTGATCCTAGCAACAGGATTTCTAATATCCCTTCTATATCTTAATCCTTGAATCAAATCTATAATATTTGGTCCTATGTCAAGTAGAGATTGAATCCCAATGGATGGAGAACTAGGGAACTGTCTGGCAGTTCAGTGTAAATAGAAGTGACCTTAGGGCTTTCCCTGTGCTAGGAATAGGTTCCTGGAATACCCAGCCTGAATTGATGCCATATGTAGATTTAAAGGTAAAAGGGACCTTAGAGAACATTTTGGTCCAACACATCCCATTTTGTAGATGGGAAAACTGAGACCAAAAGAAGAAGTAAAGAAATTTGGCCAGGGGATGGAAATGATAATTTCAATCATCCAGGAGCTGGTGCTCCTCTAAATTAATGACTCAAAAGGAACCCTTGTCTCTGGGTCCCTCTGTTGTTTTTTTTAAATAACAGTAGTTTATCTGGGTAGGAAGGAGGAGTGGAGGCAGGGACCCCTGGGAAAGTCGCTGAATTTCTATGTGCCACAAGAGGCCTCAGGGATTTCTCAAGTCAATTTGCTCCCACTGCTCTGAACTTTATCTGAATTTAAAAGAAAATATTCCATTCACCAACAAAGATTTATTGAGTATCTTCTTGGGGAACATGCATTGCAGAGGAAGTGAAAGGCTATGTACGGATATAGGATGAGAGGCAGTTTTGGTGTAATGGAAATAGAGTGAGAAGAACTGAGTTCAAGTCCCAAATCTGACATTTACTAGCTGTGTGACTCTGAGCAAGTCCTTTAACCTCTGTTTGCCTCAGTCTCCTCATCTGTAAAATGAGGATAATAATAGCATCTAACTCCCAGGGCTGTTGTGAGGATCATCAATGATATAACATTTGTAAAGTGCTTAGTACAGTCCCTGGCACAGGGACTTTAATTAATTAATTACAGAGCAGTGAATGACCTTCACTGGAAAAAGATATGTATAATTCACCATACATTTATTGAGCACCTACTGACTATAGAGCACTGTGGTGTGTGTCAGAAGAGTTGCAACGTTTAGATATGACATGTTCTCTGCCCTCATGGGGCTTAGAAGAGGGTTACATCAGATGCACAAATAACCATTATACCTGGGTGAAGCACAATTATTTCATTAATGCATGAAGTAACATGCATATGTCTGAGTGGGAAAGATGATTCTAAGTATGAGTCAGGGAAGGCTTTGCAGAGGAGAAGGCATGTGAGCTGGTGTTTGAAGGGTGGATAGGATTTCAATAGGAAATAAGAGTGTGGCATGTATATAAATGTTAGCTATTATTGTTGTTACTAGATGTGTGACCCTAGACAAGTCATTTAACCTCTGTCTGACTCAGCTTCCTCATGTGTAAAGTGGCAATAATAGTAGCACCTACTTCCTGGGGTTGTTGTGAGGATCAAATGAAATTTCTTACCTATGGATTGCAAGCTACAAGCTGAAAAGTCTGTAAGTTTGGGTCATCTAGTGACATGTTGAAAATCTGTTTTCTGAGAACAGCCAAGGTATGAAGTAATGGAAAGTTGGTCCACACAGGTCTCAAAGGGCTTGACAGAATGGATCCCATGGCAATGAAATCACAAATCATGGAAGCAACAAAGTGCCTATCACACAGCATTCTAGAAAAAGTGCTTTGAAATCTTAAAGGTACTGTAAAAATTGTGAGTGATTCTCCTAAATATGGCGATCATAACCTCTGAGCCAAAAATCAGGACATATAATAAGGAAGAGATTTTTAAATTTTATTTGTGGTTTTTATGAGAAAAAGCTTCTATAAACAGTTATAGTCCTCTATAAAATTACAAACATTCAATAATATTTAGACATTTAATAAATCATCTCTACTAGAAACAATAAGATAATGTATAGAGATAAAAAATTGGCAAAAAATATATACATACATATACACAGGTACATGTATACATATACATATATGTCTGTGTGTGTCATACATATCTATATCTATTTATTTATCCCCCATGTGTTGGTGAGGCTTATAGGCTTTTCTCCTCTAAAAGACAGATCAGAGACTTCTTTCCAATAACCATCTCTACGACTCCTAACTCCAACCCAGAAGTCTATCCTAGGAACACTCAAATGTGAATTATGCTACAATAATGTCTCTAGCAAAGCCTTGGGATAGTAGGTGCTTACTAAATGTTTGTTACCTTGAACTGAACTAAACTAGACAGTTATCTTTCTTCCACAAGTGAGTTACAGTCCCCTCAAACTCCTTGTACCACAGCTAGAGAGGTCCCAGGAGCAGGAGTGGATCTCAGGTCTCAGTGCATCACCTCCTCCTGGCCCCTCTAGTGGGTCATTGTGGCTCCAGGAGCTTCCCATTGTTCTGTTTCTTTTCTAGCATCTCTGTCTCTTAGTAGGTCTGTGGCCATTGGTCCAATCCTCTCGCTTCCGTCTACACCCCCCTCAGTCAATCCCCTATCTCCGTCTCTTGGCATTGCTTTCTGACTCCTACAGATCACCCCATGCCATCCTTACCCAGCAGAGGTTGTTATATTAACCTATAGAGATGTGCTCTTCCTCAGTAACCCCTTCACAGCGCGTTTAATGTATATGCAGCTGGGAGGGTAGGAGTCGGCCTTACTCACTTTTCTCATTCACCTGCTTCTGAGCTCGGGGGTTGGGGATGTTCCCCTCCTACTTGTTTGAACAACTCAGCTCACTTGATAATTGTACATTCTCTCTCTTTCTTTTTTTCCAGATGCTTTTTAGCAAGCGTCTGAGTAATTAATTTGGATTAGCAAGAGAGATTTTACAAATTGTACGCTAATTGATTGGGGAGGTGGTATGATAACAGTGGAAGAAGGCTGGATTCCAGGTCAGAGGACCCGAGTTTGAATCTCATCTCTGTAACTATCTGTGTGACTTTGGGCGCTTAAGGTGCTCTGTGCCTCAGTTTCTTCATCTGGAAAATGAGAGCACTGCACTAAGTGACCTGTAAAGTTCCTCTGAGATCTAGATCCACATTCCTATGATGTTTTCAATGATTTTCAGAAGTTGCTAAATGACAAAAATAACCCCTGCAAGGAAGAGATGGCACCGGACGGTGAGGAGCTAATTCGCACATTGTCTTTGCTTTCAGAATGGCAATGCTCAGTTACTCCTTACCAAACTATTAGAGTTTCTAGTCTGTCTCAGTGGTTTGTGGGGGCAGCATCATACAGGGGAAATAACTTTGTTTTGGGAGTCAGAGGATTTGAGTTTGAATTCTGGTTCTGCTACTTACTACTTGTGTAATCTTAAATGAGCCTTTGAGCCTTTCTTTGCCTCAGTTTCCTCATATTTAAAATGAAGAAAAAAGAAGAAAAGGAGGGAAGGAAGGAGGGAGAGAGAAATCAAGCAATCAAGAAAGAAAGAAAGATGAGGGAGGAAGACAGGAAGGAAGGAAGGAAAAGTGAAAGATGGATGGATGGATAAGGGAGGGAGGAAGACAGAAGAGCAAGGAAGGAAAGAAGGAAGGAAGGAAAGACAAGAGGAAGGAAGATAAGGAAGGAAGGTAGGAAGGAAGGGAAAGAAAGAGAAGGAAAGGGAAAGGAGGGAGGAAGGGAGAAAAGAAACACATTCTTTTCTATTGACACAAGGGAGCAGACTCAAAGTGCATGCTTTAGTTTATGTATCAAGATAGGTATTTTTAATTCTCAAGGGTCTAAATGCAAATTCAAACAAATAGGTTAGGCTAGGAGGGAATCTACAGTTAGCTATTCTTTATAGAGATGAAAAACTTGGAAAAGGAGACAGCAGGCTATACTTTCCTCTAAGATGCTATTGAACTTGATGGGAATCTTGGTGGGTGCTCAGGTCGCCTTTTAACACCTCTTCTCCTAGCCTGGGATGGGCTTCTCTTGATAAGTGGCAGAGGTTAGTGGTGGTAGAGCAGGGAGGGCTGCAAGATGAGATAGGACTAAAGGAAGCGTCCAGATTTAATGTGATAATTATGTCACTTTACATAATTATAAATTGACAATTATAAAATGAAATTTGGTCCATTTTTTGTTTATATGCTCTTGCATGATTAAAAAATAAAGTCAACGCCCCATCCTTTGTTTCCAGTCACATCCCCAGGAGTTTTAGCCCCGTGTCATCTGGGTGGGCCTGATTAAACAAGGGAAACTCAATCTCTCACTTATCCCTCTCCGTCATTACCACTGCATTATCTTGCTCTTCAGACTGATTTTTAATTTTTATATTTGCCATTACAAGTGATTTAGGAGGACGTTCATTGCCTGGCTTGCCCCGAGTCATTAAATTTGCCTAGGTTGAATAGCCCGATGTTCACCTGAAATTAACCAAATCGGAGACATTATCTGCTGGATTTTCATCGGCCTGAGAAATAGACCAAAGACTCCAGTCTCCTTCTCTCTTCCAGTGCTTAAGGGAAAAATATTTTAATTGATAAAAGAGGTAATTAGCCAAGTCTAAAAGGTCCCTGCTAATTATGCTGTATATCTTGCAGAGTTACTTTGCCTATGGTTTCCAGAATGAGACTATGCTGTCCTGAATTTTGTTTTAGCCCACATCTATTTATACTAATGGAATAATTGGAAGGGGATTTGCCTCAGTAAGGTAGTGGGGTATCTTTGTAAGCTGTACTGAAATGGACATTGGGTCAAATTAATATTGGAGAGAGGAGGAATCGCTTACCCTTACCCATTAAATTTGTAGCCTTGGTTAAATCGAAGAAGTTGGATTACCTAGTTATATATGGAAGAAGTGCCAGGCCTCAGGACTGTTACCACTTTTGAATCACCAGGGCATGGATTTCTTAAATGGACCAATAAGTTAAAACTCAAACCAGCCAGAAATTGGATGGAGCCAAGCTAAGGTAGTTGTTACTAGGTCCTAATTTGCCATTCTGGGAAGAAAGCTAGGGAGAAGGAAGGTCCAAGGTGGTAGCAGTCCCCAGAGATCCAAGATGGTAGCACACTTTGATAGATCCTGGACAAGGGATAGGGAAGAGACTCAGTAGATGAGATGAGAAAATTTGAACACCACCCAGATGGTAATGGATACACTTCTTACATGATCTTTGGTGCAGTAGACAGAGTGGTAGACTTGGAGTCAAGAAGACCTGAGTTCAAATTTAGCCTCAGATACTTACTAGCTGTGTGACCTTGAGCAAGTCACTTAACCTCTATTTGCTTCACTTTCTTCACCTATAAAATGAGAATAATAATAGCACCTACTTCCCAGAATTGTTGTGAGAATCAAATGAGATAGTATTTGTAAGGTGCTTAGCACGGTGCCTGGCACATAGTAAGCGCTATATAAATTCTGGCTATTATTATTATTACTAAATGACACAACGAATAGAGTGCCAGGCCTGTAATCCTTGCTACTTTGGAAGCTGAGGCTGGTGGATATTCTGGGCTAGAGTAGGGCTAAAGCTCACCAGGTACTAAATCAGGTACCAATACGGAGAACCCCCAAGAATGGGAATCCATTTGGATACCCAAGGAAGGGCAAACTGAGTTAGATCAGAGACAGAGAAGGTCAAAGCTCCCACATCCCTCACCTCACACCTGGACTATTGTAATAGCCTGCTAATGTTTACCTGCCTCGAGTCGCTCCCCACTTCAATCCATCCTCCATTCAGCCACTAAAGTGATTTCACACAACACCCTTCCCTCCCTCAATGTACTCCAGTGATTTCCTATTGCCTCCAAGACCAAATGCAAAACGCTCTGTTGGGCATTCAAAGCTTTTTGTGACCTAGCCCTTTTCTGCCTTTCCAGTCTTCTTATACCTTAAATCTCAACACACATTCTTGCATCCAGTGATACTGGCCTTCTGGCCTTTGTGGTAGACTTATGGAAGACAAGAATCACATAGGATGGGAAGACAGAGGGTTTGTTGCAGTCTGCACATGCAGAAGGAGTGCCCTGCCAGGTGAGACCATGGAGCCATTGCAGGTCTTTAGGCTCCTATCTAAAGTGGGTTTGATTCACTCTCAAAGCTCCAAGAGCTACACATAAATACCACTGCTCAAAGCCCTTCTGTCCCTTGCAAGTCCCCAGACAAATATGGCCTTTTGAGGTTCAGGCGTGGCATCTTTAGGGCTCAGTCTGGCTCTGGATAAGTCCAAGAGGCTGAGGGTTATTCAAGCTGAGGTTGCTGTGGGGAGGTTCAGCAGTCCAGGGCATCTTGCCCTCCAGTGGCAGGTAACCAACCGTAGAATGTGGACCTTTCCCACCCTCAGTAAATAGCCTGGCACTTCCCACAGAGCTGTTTAGAGGGCTAGGTTAGCTGCTGTCAAGGGTGCAGCTGTTTCCAGTTTCTCCCTCTCCCTCTTCTGGCAGACTGGCTGTTTTTCTACTGACCACAAACATCACACACATTTCTGTTCTACACAGCCACCACGTGTTCAAATTCCTAACAGGAGCCAAAGGCCCAATATACCAATGGTCTTTTAACCTCATTCAGTGGGTCATAAGATTCTAAATTTAGCACTTCAAGGAAATTCAAAGGCCACTTAGTACAGCTCCCTCATTTTACAGGTGAGGACACTGAGGCTTAAGGCTGTTAAGTGACTTGTTCAAGATCACATGGGTAGTAACCGTACCTTAATTTAGAGTTGTGGGGGGGGTAATGTGGGACACTGAAAGATTAACCATCTCTCACAAGAGAGATAAGGAGCCATCCAACGAAGGGGTGACCTCCCCTTCATATATATATATATATGTATACACACACACACACACACACACACACACATACACACATATATCTTTTCAATACAAGGCCACTGCACAAGATAAAACAACCCTTCAAGAAGACTAGCTTAATTAATTAATATTCGATACCAGGTTTCAAAAACAGATCGATTGATTTTTCAGCTTAAGCTTTATCTCATAAACAGGAGCCAGAAAAATCTGGGTGTATGCTCATTCATTCATTTAACAAGCATCTATTAAGCATGTCCCATATGCCAAGTAATTTGGAGGGAGGGAGGGGGAAGACACTAGTAATTGAAGGAATTAAAATCGGCTTCCTGTAGCAGATAATACTTGAACTTAACTTGGAAGGAAGGAAGGAAGATGGTAGAGGCTTTTTAAAAAAAATATTTAGTTTTTGTTACAGTTTGAGTTCCAGGTCTCCCTCCCTCCCTCCCAACCCTACACTAGACAGGGCCACCATTTGACACAGTTATATCAATATATGTAGAATGACACCATTTCTCAGCTCTTTCTCTGGAAGTGGATGGCATCTTCCTTCATTCATGAGTCCTCTGTAGTCGATTTGAATATTCTTATTACCCAGAATTGCTCAGTCGTTCACAGATCCTCTTCCAACAATATTGCTGTTCCTGTGTCCAGCATTCTCTCAATTCTGCTTATTTCACTCTTTGTTATTTCATGCAAGGCTTTCCATGATTTTCTAAAATCAACCTACTCGTCATTTCTTGCAGCACAGAAGTATTCCATCCCAGGGGAAAGGCCTAAAAAGCCACACAGAGAAGGTGGCACTTTTTTCTTAGCGGCCACTGGAATTTTCTGAGCAGAGGCAAGACGTGGTGGGATTTGTGCTTTACCGATCTTGTAGCTCTGTGGAGGATGAGGAGGATCGGGGAGAGAAGTGGAGACAAGGAGACCCTCCTAGGAGTATTGGGAAGACCTGGACAATGCAAGTTTCTAAACTGGTATTGAGCAAAAGCTATTTTCAGTGCCCTTATTGCAAACAGAAATAACAATGAAAAATTGCTTTGAGTTGGGAAATTACATCAGGTTGTCACAAAATATCATATTTATTTTTAAATAATAGAAATACTGAACACTGACTTTGCCAACTGTAGCAAATGAATGTCACTTTGGGTTTGACTGTCCAAAATCTTAGAAGTTTCTCCTATTTCTGTTAACAGTGCTCTCTGATGGAACTGCATTGTTCCCCTCACCTGAAATCAGAGGCAAAACTGGGAGACTCGAAACATTGCCCTTGATATCGGTCATATTGGCTGCTATGCAGCAGAAGAGGTAATAGGAGGGGCAGGAAAGGTGGGTTGCTGTTAAGTCGTTTTTTCAGTTGCGTCTGACTCTTTGTGATCCCATTTGGGGCTTTCTTGGCAGAGATACTAGAGTGGTTTGCCATTTTCCTTCTCCACTTTACAGATGAGGAAACTGAGGCAGAGTAAAGTGACTTGCCCAGGGTCACACAGCTAATAAGTGTCTGAGGCTGGATTTGAACCCAGGAAGATGAGTCTTCCCAACTCCCTGCTCCACTTAGCTGCCCTGGAAAGGTGGGGGAGAACCACAGATTCTGAGCTTGAGTCCCACTCCTCAACTTATACCATTTACAAAAATGGTACTTATTAGACTTCAAGGGAATGCAGGATACACCAGCTCATTCATTCAACACTGACTACTTTCCTAATGTGCTTCTCACATTTGTCTTTGGGTCAATGAGTAAACAGCCAGGAAAGCTAATGTATTGTTAAGGCTGAATTAAATGGACCTGAAATTCCAAAACCAGAGAAATGGGTTTTTATTTGTATTTAGGCCACTCAAGAAAGAGAAGGGCTGCCCTTCTCACTTTCCAGAAACCAGAGGCCATTTGGCCAAGGGAAGTGGTGGAGGATTGTCAGTAAAATGTAAGCTTTCTGCAGACAGGGACCATTTCCATTTTTATTGTTGTGTCCTAGGCACCTAGTACAGGGTCAGGTACCTGGTAGGTACTTAATAAATTCGTGTTGAATGAATGAATGAACTCAATTCAACCCACCAAGCATTTATTTATTTACAGGTCAGTTAGTCAGACAGTAAACATTTATGAAGTCCATGCTATGTGCCAGGTACTATGCTAAGTGCTGGGGATACAAAAAGAGGCAAAAGATAATCGCTGCCCTCAAGGAACTTATAATCTAATGGAGGAGACAACAGGCAAAGAAATATGTATCCAAGAAGCTATATATACAGATAGTAAATAATTAACAGAGGGAAGGCACTAGAATTAAGAGGGGTTGGGAAAGACTTCCTATAGAAGATAGCATCCAGGAGGAGAAATGAGAAGAGCATTACAAGCATAGGGACAGCCAAGAAAACGGCAGGAGCAGAGAGATGGAGTGTTTGGTTTGTGAACGGCAAGATCAAAGAGGTCACGGAGGAGTGTAAGGTGGTGGTGCTGTTTTAAGAAGACTGTAAAGGTGAATGTGGGTTGGGGTTTGGGTGAGTGGTATTATGAAGGGCTTTGAATACCAAACAAAGGGTTTTAGATTTGATTCTGGAAGCCATAGGGAGCCATTGCAGTTAGCTGAATGGCGGGTAACATGGTCAAGACTGTAGTACCAAGTACCAGGCAATGTACTGGGTGCCAGAGATACAATGACAAAAATTGAAACAATCCTGGCCCTCAAGATGCTTACCTGCTATCCGAAGGAGGGGAGAGGAGCAACATGTACAAAGAAAATGAAATACAAAAAAACCTACAGCAATAATAATAACTGCTTTACGTGTATTTTCTCATTTCTTCTCATCATAATCCTGTGAGGTAAGTGTTCCCATTTTACAGATGAGGAAACTGAGGCAGACAGAGGTTAAGTTACTTGCCCAGAATCACACAGCTAGTAAGTGTCTGAGGCTGGATTTGAACTTAAGTCTTCCTGACTCTAGGTCTAGTGCTCTCCACTGTGCCATCCAGCTATCTTCCCTTTTATGGAATAGTTTTTAGATTAACCTATCAATGATAGCTCTTAATTTGTTGAAGTACTTGTTTTAAATAATAAGAGTACATAAAGGCACCACGATACAGTGGAAAGATCCCTAAACTTGAAATCCAGAAGACCTTGGTTCAAATCCCTGCTGTGACACTTAGTGTTTGTGTAATACGGGCCTCGGTTTCCTCATCTGAAAAAATGAGGGATCTCTTTTTGTTCTGAATTTATGAGCTTACAATTATCTTAGTGTAATAATAAATACATGTATCAGCTTATTAATGATTCAATTTCACTCAAATTCTAGTATCAGGGGTGGGTTTTGAAGCCAAGTCTGGACCAACACCTCTTTCCATTGTACCGCACTGTCACCTTGGAGTTCTTAACTGGGGCTGTGGTTTCCATTATAAGCCTTTGTATTTTATTTTTAAAAAACATTATTCTGAGAAGGGATCAATAAGCTTTAGCAGACTGCAAGCCCCCTACTCAAGCCTTCCTGAGATTACTTCTCACTTACATTGTCTCTATGTTCTAAGCACATGGATGTTTCCTTGTGATCTCCTCCCCTTATGATGTGCGCTCACCAGGGCAGGGACTGGGTTTTTGCCTTTCTTAGAAGCCCGATGCTTAGCACAATGTCTGACACATTAATAAATGCTTGTTAACAATGATGATGATGGTGATGATGATGATGATGGTGATGGTGGTGGTGATGATGATAATGGTGGTGATGGTGAACCCCTGCCTAGAGAGACCAAAAAACCCTCATTATAGCTCTTTGTTCACGCTTCTCTCCCTTCCAGCAGAATGTAAGCTTCTGGAGGGTAAATTATTTCATTTTTATTTCTGTAACCCCAGCATCTAGTAGACACTTGATACTTGTTAAACCGAACCAAATGGAGGCCATTGATCTGTGATACCAACCAATAGCCCAAGTGCTAGCTGTGCTCACGCAAGCTATCTTGGGGCACTGATGGTTTCACGCACTAATGAACGAGAGAGAAATCTCAATAACCTGAGTGATTCTAAAAAAACCTTCGGGTGGAGAGTAGCATTTTTTCTAATAAAATTTTTGCCACATCACAATTCATTACTGAGACCTGCAGGGTCTGACAGGGAAAGCACAAAATGTGTCCTCATGTTGCTAGGCCAGATTATATCTCCCAGCAATTAATGCTTTTAGTCACATTAAGCTTAGAAATAATGCTTTCTGACAAAATGGTATTTCCCATTACAACTGCATTCTGTTGCATTGGTGCATAATCGGACTTGAAATATATTACCTAGGAAGAATATGTTTCTCTTTGAAAGTCAAGTCTCATTAGAAATCCAAGGCTTGAAAAAATCACGTTGTTAACAGTTATGTCCCCTAGCAAAGCTTTGCTTTCCCTAACCAGTGTTAAGCCCAGACCCCACAGCCCCGTCTCTCCTGAGTCTTTCCTCTTCACTGCACTGAAAGGAGAGTCCAGAATGCACTTAACATGGGCTGATTCTCCATATGTCTCTCCTCTCACCTTTTTGAAACTCTGTTGATACTAAGTATTTTGTAGGTATGAGGGTTCCACAGCTCAATGGTTAGAGAGCAAGGGGTTGAGAAATGGTCATAAGTTTGATTATGGCTAGAGCCTCACCTGTTTCAAAGACAGTGTGGTATGTGTTGGGAAATCTTGCTTCTGACACGTACTTTGCTACTATGGGCCAGTGACTGGACTTCTCAGTGCCCACAGACAATGATCTAAGATTGTAAGTCTCAGATGAATTGTCCATCAGTCTTACTGAGGGGAATTTTTATCCTTGCCAATAAATTCATAGGTCTAGACAGAAATGTGTATACATACATTTTTTAACATATATCTGCTCTTGATCTGTTAAACACTTCTGGGCCTCAGTTTCCTCCTCCATAAAATAAGGGCATTTTACTTGCTTGCTTCTGAGGTCTCCCAGCTCCCATGATGGCTTCAAAGGGAGTATTCTCACCAAAGATCTGCATGCCATCCTCAGTTATGACCTTCAGTGTTTGCCAGGGGATCTATCCAATATGCCAGGGGCCGTCCTTGCTTTCTCTTGATTTCATGCACACACAGGCTATCTATTGGTTACCACTTGCACCAAATACAAAACACTATTACTACTAATATTCTTCTTAAAGGTGACCTTCAGCTGCAATTTCTATTTTCCCTGTTAAAAAGTATGCCAAATTCACGTTTTCTACAAAGACTCTATTTGAAGGTAAGAAGAGTTATTTCTTAACCACATAATCCTACATTGCACAGATGCAAGCTGGAAAAAAATAGAACCCCCCCTATATAGTTACACACGGTAGATTCTTCCAAGAAATGTTCCCTTTGGTTAAGGTTACCAGTCTCTTTAAAAAACCAGTAATAAGCCTAACCTGCAAAATCATAAGCCAGCAGAGATACAGAAGGTATTTTGAGCCAGGTCACTAGCAAAATGCTACAAAGCTGGGCAAATGCTAAACATTCTGATTTGGTTTCAAGCCTTAGTGCCAACTCCTTAGGATTCCATTCAAACTTTTCATTTCTTCATGAATAACAAAGTCATTTACATTAGATACAAAATCAAGAGACAGGACATGGAAAATTTCCATCAGGATCCTTTATTGTTTTTGCTTCCAAGTTGGAACAAGACGCGATTTCCAAACTTGTGAAGATGTTCTCACTCATTCTGCTGGCCCCATCCCCGCCTCCTCTGTTCCACAGTTATGGTGGATGCTGGTGAGAACTGACCAATTGAGCCTTTGTTCACCTTGAAGACTCAGGCTAAATTCAGTGGAATCTCAGAAAAATTCCCTCCATTATTTGAAAAAGAAAAAATAAAGAGCCTAGCCATTTCCTTGTCCTTATTAGAAGGCTTGAGAGGCAGTATGGCGGTGGACAGAAGACTGACTGGTCAGAAGACCTGAGCTCAAATTCTACTTCTCATGATGACTGACTGAGAGAAGGGGAAAAGTTACCTAAACTCTTAGTGCCCCTAACGACTGTAGATGCCAGTGGAGTTTCAGGATTTGCCTGGAGAAATGGAGTTTCCCTACTGGGAGTTCCTCAAACAGAGATCCCAAGAGTAAGATGGGAAAAATTCAAATGCCTCCAGGAGGAGGCTCAAAGAGCCTCTCATTCTTTCCCCACCTTTGTCTAACCCAGGGGTGGGAAACCTGCAGCTTTGAGGCCACATGTGGCCTCGAGGTCACAGGTTCCCCACCCCTGGCCTAACCACTCTTGCATTATTTAAAAAAGGGATGGGTGGGTTTATTGTACACATTAACAGGTCCATGCAGAACAAAAATACAAAGATTATAGACATTTACAGTAACGGTTCATGTTATCAAGTTCAGATGGAAGAGAGATGTCCAAAGGAAGCTTTCCAGCAGTCCTATTTACAATGAAGAAAGATAACTATCAACTTGAGAGCTTTCCTTTCCTCGCCCAAAGGACTGTCCAAAGACCATATTCATTCTGGACCCCACCCCCTACAATTCTAAGTGATTTGATGGAATGTCTTGGCCCTATCCAAACTTTATTCCCCTCTATTTAAGAAACAAACAACAAAAAAAAAAAGAAAGAAATCCTTTCAGAGATCTGTGTTGTCAAAGTACATTCCCCAAACGACATTGCCATCTACTGAGAACGGAAGACATTCTGAGAGAGATCTAACTAAGACAACAGTGAGGCCTAATCTCTCCGGGTGAAATCCCAGGTAACAGACTATTTTTCATCCCCATGTTGAGGTAATATAACTGCTTGGCTGGGGACATGCTGGTGCAAATTAGAAGACCATCGTGACTGTGGCAGCCAGCAAGGAAGCTGGCCAGAGTCTGAGATTCTAGGGAGAGGGAGCATCATAGTTCGTCATGATTCTTTGTGAGGTCTTCCCCATAGTTGGTAGCCTGGCTGCCGACGAACATGTTCCAGTTCTCCAGTATCTCTTCTTTGGTTAACTTCTGATCCTACAGAGGAGGAGGAATAGGGGGAGGGAGAGATGGCGAGAAAGCTTTTTAGTAGGGTGACTTCCTAATAGGGATGTGGTTATTCAGTCATTTCGGCCATACCCGACTCTTTGTGACCACATTTGGGGTTTTCTTGGCAAAGGTACTGGAGTGGTTTGCCATTTTCTTTAACAGCTCATTTCACAGATGAGGAAACTGAGACAAAGAGGGTTAAGTGACTTGCCCAGGGTCACAGAGATAGTAAGTGTCTGAGGCCAGATCTGAACTCAGCTTTTCCTGACTTCAGGCTTGGCATTCTATCCAGTGAGCCACTTAGCTGGTGATAAGGAGCTAGATTCGCAAGTTGGGAAGGAGTAGGCTAAAAAAATCCCACTGTTATTTGATTATGGAATGCACTGCCCCAGTTACCCTCTGCCTCATAGAATCCCTCATGTTAAGCTCAGCTCAAGCTCTACCTTGATCATGAAGACTTCTCTCATTTCCCCAGTGGCTAGTGCCCTTCCACCCAAACATTCATATCTCTTCTATACATATATGATTTTTTTTTTAGGCAACTGGAGTTAAGTAACTTGCCCAGGATCACACAGCTAGTAAGTGTCAAGTGTTTCGTCTGAGGCCGGCTTTGAACTCAGGTCCTCTTGACTTCAAGGCCGGTGCTCTATCCACTGCGCCACCTAGCTGCCCCTACATATATGATTTTAATCACGCTGTGTCCTTTGAGAGAATGTAAGCTTCCAGAGGGCAGGCCTTTTGGCCTTTGTATCTCCAGCACCTAACACAGTATCTGGCACACATGGCAGGTTACTTAACCTCAATGGGTCTCCTCATCTTTAAAATGAGGGTCTTAGACCAGATGACCTCTGAGGTTCCTTATGACCCTATGAACCTAGGACATCTTACTTGTTTTTAGGCCTTGGACATTATCTGGGTAGTTTCTCCTGGACCTCAGTTTCCTCATCTATAAAAATGAGAGGATTGTATCAGATGGCTTCTGAGATACTGGATTTGGAGTCAGAAGACTTGGCTTTAAATCCCACCTTACTGTGCGATTTTAGGCAAATGACTTAACCTTTCTCAGCCTCGGTTTCTTATCTGTAAAACAAGGCACTGGGCTAGATGGGCTGAGATCCCTTCCTCCTAAACCCTATGACCCTTTCAGTAATCCAAGTATGAAGAACAGCACTATGATAAAGGTCAACGGCACCTCCCTCATGTGGGCCAAGGTCAAAATAACCAAAAAAGAGCCAACCTGAAGTGATCTTAGGCAAGTTGGTTGGAAGCAAGGAACGTTCTCCTACCTTGTCCTGGTCTGACTCGTACACCAAGTGCCTCGCCTCCGCTTGGGCATGGTCATAATCTTGGGGAAGAATCCAGTGCCGAATCTCCTCTTTGTCCATCTTCCCATCCTTGTTCAAATCCCGGAAATCTGAAAACTGCTCCCGTTCAGTGACCACCCAGTCCGGCTCTGGGCCATTCTCCTCATGGGCAAACATATCAGCTAGAAAGGAAAGAAACGCTGTTTTTAAAATATTCTCTTCACATAACACTACAATCAGTACACAAGTTAAAGATGGAGAAATCCCAACTGTGGGCTATTCCTTAGGGAAGGCATCAGCAAACCTAAAGATTTCAGGCCCTTTCCCTATTCCCCCCAAAGTGGATTCTGCTGAGATCGCAGAGTCAGCACGATGCGATGGGAAGAGCACCAGATTTGAGGAGGAGGACCTGGCCTTGAACCCTGGGTTTTGTGCCTTTTTCCCCTTTATTGGGTCCCAGTTTCCTTATCTATAAGATTGAGGAGGTCAAGCTAGATGGTTTTCATGGTCCCTTTACAGGATTATATATTTAGAGCTAAAAGGGATCTCAAGGGATCTCAGAAGCCAATGAGTCCAGCTCCTCCATTTTGCCAATGAAAGGAAATGACTCACCCAGAGTCACACCACCAGTAAGTTTCTTAGGCGTGATGTGAAGCCAAGCCCTTGGACTCCCGAGTCCAGAGTCCTATTCATAGGCCATGCAGCTTCTCAGAATTTGAATCAGCTCTAGGCCTATAATTTTGATTCTATAACCTTCCTCAACCTTTCTAAGCCCCACTTTCTTCATCTGTAAAAATGGGGATATTAATACCCACAACAATAATTTTTACAGGGTTGGCCTTTATGTAAACAAGTAAATAAAGCATATTGTTACTATAAAGCAGTACACAGACATACAGGATTTGATTTTTTTTTAAGATACCTAGACTGTACACTGTTTCTCAAGGGCCAACCTCTAATACCATAAGCATGGCCAAATGGTATTACTTGAGGGTATGGATTTAGCTGTTAGGAATTACAGATGACATCTAGGCCAACCCTATCATCTTACAGCTCAGGATACTGAGCTCCGTGGCTTCAAGTCCCAATTAAAATCCTACCTTCTACAGCCTTCTCTCATCCCTCTTAATTCCAGTACCTTTCTTCTGTTAATTATTTCCTATTTATCATGTATATAGCTTGTTTTATATATAAATATATATAATATCCTAAGTTAGATTATATATATGTATATGTACATGTACATGTATATGTATATATGGGACTGTCTTTTGTCTCCTTTTGCATCCTCAGGCACTTAGCACAGTGCCTGGTTAATAAATGTTTCTGTAGGCAGCTAGGTGGTGCAGTGAATAGGGTGCCAGTCCTGGAGTTAGAAAGACTCCTCTTTCTCAGCTCAAATCTGGCCTCAGACACTTACTATCTGTGTGACCCTGGGCAAGTTACTTGGCCCTGTTTGCCTCAGTTTCCTCATCTGTAAAATGAGCTGGAGAAGGAAATAGCAAATCACTCCAGTATCTTTCCCAAGAAAACCCATATGGGGTCACGAAGAGTTGGACACAACTGAAATGACTGGATGAGAAGAACAATAAATGTTTATTGAGTGATTGATTAAGTGATTCACCAAGGTTACACAAGCTTTAGGTGGAAGAGCTAAGCTATGTACCAAGGCCTTCCAAATCCAGCATCCTTTGTGCCAGACCATGCTTGGCTAGTACAAAAGACAAAAATGTCCCTTCCAGGCAAACTCAATTCCCAGGGTCAGGTTCCCAGCTCGTTGCCATCCCTGGACAGAATTCAAAAGGCACTGGGCAAAGGGTTGTGAAGCTAATGAGAGAAGCTCCAGTGTTTGTCTGAATCCGCTGGCCACCTCCTGTCAATTTGATTCCATCACAACTGTCAATTTGATACCTCCCTCCCTCCCCAACTCTGAACGCTTCCTTCAATTATGTACTAGATGAGGGGAAGACACCTGGTACACACACTTATAAGACACCTGTCAACATCTGTTATTGCAGGGAGGGAGTGCCGCCAAATGTACTTTAATTATGGAGAGCGGAGGCTTGTCTGTTATTTCTGCTGGACGTGAAAATCGTCCAGATCTTCAGGATAAATATGATTTGTAACGATTAGAAAAGCTCCGCTTTTAATTAGCACGACATGTGCTGGGTTGCAGCATTATATCATGACAACCTTAGAGACAGGTGAGATTTTAAACTCGGGCTTTCATGGATTGGAGCAAGCTTTGGAGAGGAAAGAAGGCACTACAATGCTACCTCTCCAATCAGCTTTTTGCTAATGAAAGGTATCTGGGGATACTAAAGCAAGTGCTCAAGTAATGTAGTGGATAGAGATCAGGACTTTTATAATAAGAGTCTGGAAGACCCGAGTTATAATTCTGCCCCAGTCATTTATTAGCTGAGTGACCCTGGACAAATCACTTTACCGTTGTCTGCCTCAGTTGCCTCATCTGTAAATGGAGATAATACTAGGTCTTCCTCCCAGGTATATTGTGAAGATAAAATGAGTTAATATTTGTATTAGTGTTTTGCAAACCTTAAAATGAAGTGTATATATATATTAGCTATGAGAATGGGAAGTCAGTGGAGGTAGCAACAATACCATCGATTTACAAAAGTGGTAGCTACAAGCCAACCCCAAAATAGAGCAAGATTCCTTGAGGACAGGGACTATTTCCACTTTTGTACTTGTATGCCCAATGCACAGGGCACACAAGAGGTGACACATTAGACAATCACAGAATTTCAGAGCTAAAAGAGAGCTCGGTAGCTATCCAATCCAGCCCTCATACAAAAGGAATTCCCCACAATAGTATACATGACCAGTACACTCCATGTAAAGACCTCCGAAGAAAGGGGAATCCACCACTTCTCATAGCAGCCCATTTCACTTTGGGACATCTCTGACTGGGCAGGAAATTTTTCCTGACCTCAAGTCTCAGTTTGCCTCTTTGCAACTATGATCCAAAGATCCCAGTTCTTCTATCCTCTAGGGTCAATTGGAACAAGTCTAACATGGTAGGCTTTTAGGAAGTGTTTATAATGAATGACTAACTTAATGAGTGGCTAACAATGAACGAATGAATTTGTTTTTAACTTATATACCGCCCTTATGGCCAAAAATGTGAGATGGGACTCTCAAAGCTGAGAGTAACTGATACAAAGATGGAAAGGATCCCCAGTGAGTCCAACAGTATAATGATGAGCTCAATCAAAGAAGAAATTTCATAGGGATAAATATAAAATTTTATGCTTAGGTTAAAAAAAATCCATTTTGGGGGGCAGCTAGATGGCGCAGTGGATAGAGCACTGGCCCTGAAGTCAGGAGGACCTGAGTTCAAATCCGGCCTCAGACACATAACACTCACTAGCTGTGTGGCTCTGGGCAAGTCACTTAACCCCAAATGCCTCACTAAAAAAAAAAATCCATTTTATGCTATCCACAAAGAAGAAAGAACTATGGAGTCTGAATGCAGATCGAAGCATACTATTTGCTATTTTTTTTCTTCTGTTGTGTTTTGTTTCCTCTTTCTGGTGGTTCTTCCTATTGGCTCTAATTCTTACACTATCACTTATGTGAAAATATGCTTAATAGGAATAAATATGTATAGCCTATATCAGATTGTGTGCCATCTTAGGGAGAGAGGTGGGGAGGAAGAGGGAGAAAAATTTGAAGCTCAGAAGCTTACAGAAGTGATTGTTGATAATTCAAAATAAATTAATTTTAAAAAATTCATTTCACAAGCATGAGATGGAAGAATTACCAATACATAAGGTCAAGGCAAAAGGAAGCTGGGACCCCGAGAATTCACAGGTGATTATCAGAATTCTGGTCTAGGGATCACAGAATCACAGTGTGTAAACCTTTGAGACCATCTAGTTGTCTGATCTATGCATCACGGATTTAAGCCAAGATGGGATTTAGTCCAACTCTCATTTTACAGAAGAGGAAACTGAGGCCCAGAGAGGTCCAATGTCTTGCGCAAAGCCTAGTTAGGGAAACATTCTAGGGCTTAGACAGAGATTTTCCCTTCCAGTCTAAATTCAGGAATTTTTCGATTTCTCTCTCTTTCCATATACATACATACATACATACATACTATATATATATATATACATACACACATACACAGATATATATATACCATATATACATAATTACACATTACACCATATATAGATACCTGTATAGTGTATGTCACATATACATTATACATACATATACACATACGTATATGTGTACATATATACGTATGTGTATATATATGTGTGCATGTGTGTATACACACACAGACCTTTTTTTGTATCCTCAGTACTAAGCACATACTGTTGTTGTTCAGTCATGTCCAACTTTTCCATTTGAGGTTTTCTTGGTAAAGACACTGCAGTGGTTTGCCATTTCTTTCTCCAGCTCATTTTACAGATGAGGAAACTGAGGTAAACAGAATTATATGACTTGCCCAGGTTCACACAGCTAGTAAGTATCTAAGGCAGAATTTGAACTTAGGTCCTCCTGACTCCAGGTCCAGTGCTCTATCCACTGTACCACCTGGCTGTCCTAGTGCTTAGCACATAGTAGGCACCAAATACATGCTTTGTTGCTGACCATATTGAAACAACTTGGACAAATAAGAAGGGGTGGATCTAGAATCCAGGTCATGTGACTCAATCAATAAACATTTAAACAATATATTAAACAATAATCCAGTGCTCCATCAATAAACATTTACGAAGCACCTACTATGTGCCAGGCAGTGTACTAAGTTCAGGGGATACAAAAAAAAGGAAAAAGACAGGTCCTCTTCTCAAGAATTCACATTCTAACAGGAGGGAGATAACACGTAAACAATTATGTACAAACAAGTTATAGGATAAATTGGAAATAATCAACCAAAGGAAGGCACTAGAATTGAGGGGAATTGGGAAAAGCTTCCTGTAGAAGGCAGGATTTTAGTTGGAACTTGAAGGAAGACTGGAAAGCCAAGAGGGAGAGATGAGGAGAGAGAGCATTTAGGCATTGGTGACAGCCAGGGAAAATGTCCAGAATCAGGAGATAGAGATGCATTTAAGTGGAGGGCTCCGCTCCCCTAAGGGGCTAATATTCCACTTAAAAAAACAGAACTGTCCTTTTTCAGGGGGGGAACAGCACCATCACGTAAAGTGAGGCATAACTGCAATTTTGCTCCAGTGTCCAATCCTTCCAAGAGACACTGAGCCCTGGGTATTCCCTGACCCTCAGCTCATCTCCTCCTATGCTATACCTAGGTGTGGAAGGGATAGCGTGGTACAGGGGACAGAGGGCCGGACTTGCAATCAGGACGACCCGAGCTGAACTCATAGAGGTGCCACCAGCAGCTCCAATTCAAGACTTACCGATGTATTCATCCTGATCTACAAATCCGTCCCCATTCTTGTCAATGTCTTCCAGCGTCTCCTGTGTAGGGAAGGCGGGAGGTGGGGGTGGGGAGAACAAAAATGAAAAACTTCTCCGATGTGAAAGTAGCAGACTTCCCAACTGCCTGGCTATCAAAGGCATTTCCTAAAGAGGGCTATTCTTTTAATACTGGCCAACTCTCAATGATCTGCACCAAAGCAAGAAATTAAACAGCACAGAAAAATCCTGAAACCAAGACTGAAAAAAACCCAACTATCCACCAGAATCAATTTTCCATTTTTGTAGCAAATTTCATATCCTAGCTGTGCTTTTCGGGGTTTGTTTAAATTTTTTAAATTTCTATCTTTTATTTTCATATTATCTGTTTCTGATACATTTTGACACTGCCCTATCTTCCCGGTCTTGAATCACTCCCCTCCTTGCACTGGCTCCAGCCAAGCTGGTCTATTCACTGTCTTAGGTTCTTGTCCTATTTCTGGTCACCTCTTGTCACTTTTTGTTTTGTTGTTTGTTTAGAAGACCCTCTACTTTCCTGACCCCCACCCCCAACCCCACCTCCATCATTCCTTTCTTTCAAATAACACATATGATAAGCACCTCACTAAAGCTTTCTCCGACCTGCTCTGACACTTGCTGCCTGCATGACTTTGGCCAGGTCATTTATTTTTCTGTGCCTCAGTTTCCCAATCTGAAAAATGAAGGAGTTGCACGAATGACCAGTAAGGTCCCTTCCCTAGCTTTAGTTCTGTGATCCTACAATTCTTTCATTCCCCAGTCCTAGCACCATGTTGTTTCTTACCAAGACCACAATATCCTTCATGTGCTCAAACTCCTCCGGGTGCATGAAGGCAGTGAATTCCTCTCGAGTAGCCGCTTTATCACCATCAAGGTCAGCCATGTTGAACCTCCTCTCGTCACGAGGCAGCATCTTCTTAAAAGTGTGTTGATCAGATCCATCTTGAAATTCTTCTGGGTTCCCTAGATGACACATGAAGAAAAAAAGTAGGACATAAGCTCCCCAAGGGCAGGTTTATCTTTGCATCGTCAGTGCCCATCACAGAGCCTGGCACACAGCAAGAGCTTAATAAATGTTTATTAGATTGGATATAAGTTCCTTCACTGCTGCTTGAAAACTAAGCTCCTTCTTCCTTTCCAACCCTTCAGTCACCAAGGTGAAGGGAATATGGAAAAATGCTGGTTATGGCCAGATTGTGGCAATCTCAAATGCCAGGCTAGGAAATACTATGCAATTTAGGATGATATACCTATTTGTTGGTTAATTATGCCATGTATGTTAGTCTCCTCTCTCTCTCTCTCTCCTCTCTTCCTTCCCCCCTTCCCTCCCCTTTCTACCCTCTTTCTCTTTCCTCTCTCTTTCTCCCCTCTCTTTTCTCTTTCCTCTCTCTCCCCTCTCTCTTCTTTCTCTTTCTCTCTCTCTCCTCTCTTTTTCTATCTCCTCTATCTTTCTCTCTCTCAGGCCTATAGTTTCATTCCTGTGGGAAACTTACCTCTACTGACAGAGAAGAGCAACTCATCTGCAACTGAGTCTTAGATCATTGCCTTGGGGCAATTGCTCAGGGTCATACAACCAGTGTACGTCAAGGGTAGGCCTTGAGCTCCAGGTTTTCCTCACTCTATTTTATTTTTTTTGGCTAGGCAGTGGGGTTAAGTGACTTGCCCAGGGTCACGCAGCTAGTAAGTGTTATGTGTCTGAGGCTGAATTTGAACTCAGGTCCTCCTGAATCCAGGGGCAGTGCTCTACGCACCTAGCTGCCCCAGGTTTTCTTCACTCTAAAGCTGACCCTCTGACTGTTATGCCTCCCAGTGTGTTAGTGTAATCTCTCCAAAATCTTAAGGTGGGACAATGTCTTGTATTTTTAAATTTTTTATTTTTATATTATTTTATATTTTTATTTAATTTTGTTTAGTATCTGGTTGCCTAAGTGAACAGACTTCCTACCTTCAAAAAAGTCAGAGATAGAAGCACAAAAAATCAGCAGTAATCCTTCCCCAGAGAAGGAATTGAGGGATGGGGGAGAGAGATAATGTGTTTCCATAACTCCCTCCTTTCAGTAGAGAGGTGGGGCACTATGGAAGCAGAATGCAATATACACTATCAATTGTGGTTGTTTAAATAGTTGTGTTTTGTTAGAAGAAAGGGCTCAAGTTGGGGGTTGGGGAAAGTTTTTAAAAAGATGATGTGTTTCCTGAAAGAAGTAAGTGATTTTAGCCACCAAAAAATGACTGGTAGGAGAGGCTCTTACCCAAGTAATAGCCATATGTAGCCTGCTTATACTCTTCCCAGGAAATCTTATCATCTTTGTTCCGATCATAATCTTTCCAGACTTTCGCCACGTTTTCATAGATGTATCGTTTCTGTACCCGTTTGATCCAAGTTTTCAGCTCCTCAGTTGTGACAAAGCCATCTCCATCACTATCTATTCTGCCAACAATCTTTCTGTAATGAGAAACCGGGGGTTACTGGGAGGGCAAAGGTGGTCACGGCATGGGAGAAAACAGAAAACCTGACTATCTAAGCATCTCCAGTTCAGGAAAGCTGCCAGGCGCTGCTTTTGGCTGGACCAGCATTTCCCAAACTAATTTGGCCACGGAACAATGTGGGGTTTGAAACAGACGAATGGAACCCCATTGGTGCCTATTGGGGGAGGAATCAGAGGGTTTGGCGTGCCTCCCAAAAAAAAAGGAGGGGGAATCCTGGAGCAAAATAAGGCGCTGGCTCTGTTTTCCCACTGAAAAGCTGTTGCACAGAATACATATTTTAAATAAATACATAATATTGTATTTCACATTTTACAGGAAGAAATGGCAACAGCATGGGATTCTTCTCACTTAGTCACACCCTGTGGAACCCAGGGCTTCCCGTGAATGGTTTTGGATTTGGGAAAATGCTGGCGGGCAGAAACATAGGGAAGATTGCACTTTGTACCTAACTTGTTTTCCTTTTTTACTTAGACCTGTACCTGCGATTTCATTGTTGCCATGGAAAACCCCCTCGGGGAGGAACCCCACTTCTACCAATGCTGATCAATACCTGCTCCTTAGACATCCTGGGAGTCCTGAGAGTTTAAAGGATTTCCTTATGCCCTTATCAATGAACATTTATTAAGCGCCTACTATGTACCAGGCGCTGTGCTAATCACAGAGGATACAAAAAGAGGCAAAAGACAGTTCTTGCACTCTAAAAGCTTAAAATCTTATCAGTTACCTCATCAGACATTTAGTTTCTATTTTATATAGCAGTTCTAAGTGTTTATTTCATTCCCTTCCACTGGACTGTAAGCTCCATGAAGGCAGGAACTATATTTTACTGATCACTACATCTTCCCAGTCGATGCTCATTATGTTTCAACAATGCAGAGAGGTCCCACCAGAAATTCCTCTTCCAAGGCAAGTCGGAACCTTGCTTACTTATTGAAATGAATTTGTTGAACAGGGAAATAGAAGAAAAAACTTCGATGAGTACCAAATAATAACATTAATGACAACAACTGGCATTTACACAGAGTCCTAGGGTTTATAATGTGTGTAACAGACATTATTCTATTAGAGTCTAATAATAAGCTTGTGAAGTAGGCACTACGGGAGTCCCCATTTTACAGACAGAGACTGGGGCCCAGAGAGACAAAGTGATTAGCAAAGGGTCACATATCTAGTAAGATATGTTTATAGGACTTTTAGAAACTGCATTATTTGTCTCAGATACTGTACTGAGGCCTGAAGGCTGCAAATCTGGTCCTGAGATAATTACTCACAAAAATCCAAACTTCCCACATTGCTTGGTCACAATAATTGTGAAGTGCTTGGATTCTTATAATCCAGCCACCACTTAGATTCTTGAAATGTACCCAAAAGCACACTAATGTTCAGAGTCTTTAAGGGTCTGCTCAATAGGGTGAGTGTTCTAATAAACCTTGTCTTTGGCTGAAAGAAGGCCTGGGGCCAATTCTTTCAGGCAGGATCTGCATGTTGTGATTTTGGGGGCTGAGCACCCCTAAACCTCTAGACCTCATCATATGGTTCCTTGCACCAGGAAAAACTGCCTAATACCAAGCTCTTCACCAGCCATGACTGGAAGATTTGTGTCTTCCAGACTACAGGCCATTCACCTACAGTTGGTAGCAAACAGCGGGTACCAGCCAATGTCCCCCAATCATTCCCTGGATACAGCCTGTGCTCAGTTCCAGTCAACCTCCTCAAGGCAGGGACAGCTCTACGCTCCTTGCCAGCAGGAAGCAGTTTCAGAAGCCAAGAACTTCACCCCTCAGCCCAAATGAATTTGGGTCCCGTTTGTTTGAGGGGGGAATGATGAGGACGCCATCTAGACCCCAAAAAGGAAAAACCCTAGACTTTCCCACGTGGCCAAATCCCTGGTGTTTGCCTGAGGCTATAATCCCATCAACTGGCCTTTCATTGTGGCTATACCAAATCTCCCAATTCTGTTACCTCCCTATGGCCCCAGGCCACTTTCCACCTTTGATCCTATCTAGGCTCCATTCTCTCAGTCCAGGTCCTTGAAGTTCTATTACCTCATAGACTACTTGGCCACTCCTAGATTCCTCCCATAGTCTTTCTGTATATCAGGTCCATCTTGTCTCCATTAACGTGCTCAGATTCTTATAATCTAGCCATTGCTTAAGAGTCTGCCCAACATGGTGAATGTTCTAATAAACCTTGTCTTTGGGTGGAAAAACAAAAAAACAAACAAACCAGTAACTGTAGACTTTAGATCCTAAATAAACACTTTAGGTCACTCTTTTGTTCAGTCCTTTCAGTCATGTCTGACTCTCTATGACCCCATTTGAATTTTTCTTGGCAAAGATACTGCAGTGGTTTGCCATTTCCTTCTCTGGCTCATTTTACAGATGCGTAAACTGAGGCAAACAGGGTAAAGTGACTTGCCCAGCGTCACACAGTTAGTAAGAGTCCAAGGCCACATTTGAACACAGATAATCCTGACTCCAGGCCAGGTGCTCTATCCATTGCACTACCTAGCTGCCCTTAGTGTAGTATAGCATAGTAAGCAAGAGAAGGTGTCTGAGAGATAAGAAGAGCTGGGTTCAAGTCCTACCTTAGACACATATTTGCTGAATTACCTTGAGCAAATCACTTTTTTCCCCTCTTCATTTCCTTTTTAATTTATTATTTCATTTTGGTAAATAGTATTTTATTTTTTCCAATTACATGTAAGGATTGTTTTCAGCATTCCTTTTTTATAAGATTTTAAGTTTCAAATTTTTTTCTCCCTCCTCTCATCCCCTCTCCCCAAGATGGCAAGCAATCCACTATAGTTATACATGTGCAATCACGGAAACACAGCAAATCACTTTTAATCCCTCAACGTCCCAGGAAACTCTCCAAGACAAAGTCCCACAACAGCTGCCAGTCTTCCTTGGTAGAGCGAGTTTACCCAACAAAAGCTCCCCACCAAAGAAATCACATGTCTAAATAAAAAACCAGAGATAAAAACTAGAGACATAGTCCCAGAATCTCACTAGTTGAAAGGGGTCATGGGATCACTGATCTGGAGCTATAAGGGGACTCAGAGGCCAAGATTGCCCTCTTAAAACAGCCCCTAAGAAGTATTCTTCTAGAATCTTCTAGGAGAGGTCCCCTGAGGGAGAACCCACCCTGCCTCCAAAAGCAGCCCATTTCCTTCTGGACGGCTAGAATTCTTAGGAGATTTGGCCTGACAATAAGCCTAACCTGGACTCCTGACAGTTGCCATGCAGAGATCTCACAGCTCTGCCCTCTGGGGCCAAGGGGAACAAGTCTAATCCCCCTTCTATGTGACAGCCCTTCAGCTTCTTCAGACCACAATCCACGGCTCCCTGAGCCTTCTCCAGGTTAAATGTGCATAGTTCCTCCAACCAGTCCTGATACAGCATGAACCCCAGCCCCTCTGCTCCCCTCCTTCAGATGCTCTCCAGCTGAACGCAACCAAGTCACTTCTCGGTGGGCTGCAGATTTTCCCATTTGACTATAAGTTCCATGAGGGCAGGGCAGAGTGTGCTAGAGCCAGCTCACACCAGCTCACAGAGCTGACTGGTAAGTTTTCAGTGACAGCCTTTATACCTTGGAAATCAGCAAACAAAAATCAGGGGTTGATTTATCGTTTTTGTTAATTGTCTAGATTCAAGAAAGTGATGGAGGGGCAGCTAGGTGGTGCAGGGGATAAAACATCAGCCCCAGACTCAGAAGGATCTGAGTTCAAATCTGGCCTCAGATACTTACTAGCTGTGTGACCCCGGGCAAGTCACTTAACCCCTATTACCTTAAGAAAAAAGTGGAGAAGATGTTAATGATTTTTTTAAGACTCAGTTGTTAAACACTGACCAACACATCCTTGGAGAAAGGACTGGGTTTTATTGATCTCTATGTGTTTCCAGAAAGGGGTAGCTAGGTATTGCAGGATAGAGCACTTGACCTGGAGGCAGGAAGATCCTGTCCAAATATGGCCTCAGACACTAGCTGTATGACCCTGGGCAAGTCACTTAACCCTTATTTGATCTCAATTCCTTGTCTTTAAAATGAGGGCACACTAGAGAAGGAAATAGTAAATCATTCCAGTGTCTTTGCCAAGAAAACCCCAAAATGGGATCACAAAGAGTAGGACAAGACTGAATGACTAAACAACACCGACAACGTGTTCCCAGTTGGTGCTCAGTATGATTCCATCCATGTAAGAGCTTCCAGGAAGAAATTTCTCTTCCAGTGCAGGTCAGCACCTTGTCTGGATCTTCTGGTCTTAGAGAGCGGCTTAAGGCACTGAGACCTTGGTTATGTGCATCTTCGTTCTAGAGCACTGAAAGATTAGACCTCAATGCCTAACGCATTTATTATATAGTAGTTTTATAGAGTCAACACACTGATTATGTCAAAAGAAAAACTCAGAAATTCAGACCAGGTCTTCCTGACTCTGAAGGCCTGGGCTTCTGACAAGTGGCTGGAGGGCTCAGCCTACTGAGTTCTAGATTCCAAATTCCAAAATCCTTCTGCTTCAACCATTCCAAACATTTCTGAAGCTCCAGGCCCACTAATGAATGGGTCTCCAGCCCTTCAGGGCAGGGGCCTATCAATGGCCTTCATTGTTAAGTCAGAACCAGAGGGTGGAGTGGTTGAGTTTCCCTTGGTGAAAAGAATGATGGGATTGTTTGCACCTACGGCTTTGAAGGCCAGAAATCTGTCTACAGGGACCTAAGCAGATAGGTTATCTAGCCATGACCCATCACGTACCTCCAAATCCTCAGGGAAAAGGTTAGCCCGGAAGATTTGTAGTGCTGACTGTCTCTCTCTCTGTGAAATCAGGAGGCCCAGGGTTCAAATCCTGCCTGAGATACCCGAAGGGCTGATGTAGCCCTAAGGCAAGGTCTGTAGCCCTCAGGGACTTAGTTTTCCCATTTGTAAAATGGGATTATACCTAGGTTACCTACCTCACAGGGTTGCCGTAAGGTCTAAATGAGGTAATGTGTGTAAAGCATCACCTATCTCCATCCTTTCTAGGTATGCTGGTGGTCCAGTGGTCAGGGCTTTTCTGATTTACTCCCCAATCAGCTTCAAAATGCCTGTGCCCAAAGTTCTGACTCCTTCTGCTTATCACATGGCCTCTGGAGTCCAAACACACAGGCCCAAGGGAAAGGACTTTGAGTGGGGTGTAGTGGAATGACTCATACATCTGGCATCAGAGGAGCAGGGTCCAAGTCCTGTCTCTGAGGCTTCTTGTTTATGTGACCCAGGAAAAGTCACTGAAATTCTCTGTGCCTCAGTTTCCTCTTCTGTAAAATGAAGATGAAATGGCCCCTCCAATCCTTTCCCATTCTCTGTCTACAATCCTATAACATTCATCTTGGAAAAATCTATGCAGCATAATGGAAAGAGGATTTGGAGTCAGGAGAGACCCAGGTTCAAATCCTGCCTCAAATACTAAGAGAGTATCCACAAGTCAGTCAGTTAACCTTTCTAAGACTCTTCTTGCTTATCTGTTAAATGGGAATAATAACACAGAGGAAGATGTGCTGAGGATCAGGTGAATAGGAAGTACTGTGAAAATCTTACCCACAGTGCCAGCTACAATTCCCCTGAAGGATCCCCAGGTAGAATTCCAGAAATAATAAACCTACAACCAAGTATTTCTCCCAAAGCCAAGACAGCAACTGACATTTATTATAGAGGCTTTTAAGGTTCACAAAGTGGTTTGCACACTCATTTCATCGGATCTTCACAACAACCCCTATGAGGTGGACACTGTGGGTATTATTATCTCCTTTTTACAGATGAAGAAACTGAGACTCAGAGATGAAGTTAACTTCAGCATCAGCCTATGGGATTCAGTGGTCCCAGGTTCAAATTCTAGCTCTGCTACTTACCACTTGGAAATCGGAACAAGGCATTTCTATGGGTCTCAGTTTCCTCATCTGGCTCTGAAGCCCCTCCTGACTTTCTATCCATGATCCTGATTCTAAGCCTCAGAAGTGGAACTCAAGCCCAGGGCTGTTCTGGCTCTGGGTCCAGCCTTTTCCTGCTAGAACACATCACTTTTCAGGACCATAGCAACAGCCAGTGACCAACACGTAAGATTTTAGAAATCATTTGAGTTCAAAATCAACCTTTCATTTTCCAGGGGTCCAATCACCTCATAATAGTAATGGGTCAGTCACCTAATAGTTCAAGGGAGTGTGGGGAGGGGAGTTCAGGAAGAACTTCTCCCTGGGAAATCCCAGGATGGAGAAAGGCAGGCAAATTCCCTATTGTGGTTTCTAATTCTGTTGAGCTTCTGGTCACATTAACTAGCCCACACGTGGCCTCGAGGCCACAAGTTCCCTATCCCTGATACTGGTGGCAAGCGGATAACAAGCAGCTTGGGGCAGTGGGAAGCTCACGACTTCAGAGCCTGGGCGGAATTCCGGCTTCTATACTTACTTATCTGTGTGACCTTGGGCAAGTCACTTCATCTCTCTAAAATAAAGGCGTGAGATTAGATGATCACTAAGTCTTTCAGTTAATTCAGCTGAGAATACAACCTTCTCATTTCCCTCCGATCCCTCAAACTCCTCTCTGATCCAGGTTGGGGGCTGCCTAAAATTTGAATTTGTCTTGGAGGCTGGATAAGGAGTTGCAGGGGATAAAGTTAAAAAAAAAAAGTAACTTTCTTAAAATAGGGCTGAAGACTCCTCGGGTCAAAGTTGGAAACTTCTTCCTTTGTCATCTCCCTCCTGTCCCCTCCCCTCTGATGCAATAATGGGGGGTGGGAGGAGAGGCGGAGAGGGAGCTCTCTCCTTCCTTCCCTCCCTTCCTCTGCCACGTTATCACTTATCAGGGGAGGGGAGAAGGGTTTCGTTTTTTCTAGCGCTGACCGAAGTTAGGGAAGCAGCCCCGGCCCAGGCCAGGCTCGGGATCCTTTGAGATCGCCCTGCCCACTCCGGTCCTCACTGCTCTCAGGGGCCTCTCTCAACTTTGTACCAAGTTCCAGCCAGGCCCGGCCCGGTGGGCAGTCCCAACGCTGCCCTGCCCAGAGCCCTGCCCCCAGACCAGCCAAGGAGCCGGACTCACTTTCTCTTTGCCCAAGAGGGTACGACCTCCTAACACCTGTCCCGAAACTTCTCCCTCGTGCCCCCGGGCCCCGGCCTGCCCGCCTCACCCCAGCCTCTCCTTGCTCTCTTCCGGAGTGAGCTGATCAAACGTCTTGGCCTCCTCCTTGCCCAGGAAGGCCTCGTGGTCGTACTGGAAGCTCTGGTTGTTCTCGGCGGGCCGCTCGCCCAGCTCCGAATCGGGCCGCACCACGCGCTCCTTGCGCACTGTGGGTTTAGCCCGTAGCTGTCCGGGCCCCAGCAGCAGCAGCAGCAGCAGCAGGAGCCCCAGGCCCGGGCAGCCCAGCGCCATGGTCCGTCCTGCGGCCGCCGCCGGAAAAGAAGGACTGGAGAGGGAAGGGAAGCGGAGGGAGGGCTTTGCAGGGCCGGGCCGGGCTGGGCTAGGATGCGCTGCGCTGAGCTCCGCGCGCTACCCCGTGCGCCCAGGCGCAATCCACTACTCCCCTAGCGCCGCGGGCGGGGCAGCTCCTAGGAGGAGGGGGCACCGGAGGAGGGGCGGGGACGGGAACGGGCTTGCCCCTCCCCCGCCCTCTGAAGGGCACGCCCCTCCTGCCTGCAGGGGGCTGGCAAGGGGAGAATCTTCCCTGGAATGGGCACAGACCGAACTAGGGCTTTTGCACACACGTGCACAGAGCTGTGTCCATTGGGCCGGATCCGGACTAGGGGTGGGGGTAGAGTAGGGGAGAGAGCAGCGCCACGTAGCTGGACTCTCTGGGAGGCAGAGTGGGAGGGCGCAGAGGGGCTGGGAAAGGGGGAGGTAGGGTCTAGGGGCAGGGGAGGGGCTTTTTGCCCCTCCCCTGCCTGCTAAAGAGAAGAAGGGGGAATTTGGACGGGATAGAGGAAACAACCCAAAAAGATGAGAGCAAAAAAAAAAAAGCACAGATGTTGGGAATGGAATTCCCACTCTTTACTTCCCCTTGTCCCCGAAACTAAATTCTACCAAGCCAGCATTGCAGTCTACGGCCAGGAAAATATAAGCTTTTGGAAGGCACTGAATATTTCTTGTTTTGCACTCTCGGCCACCACACAACACTCACCATAGTATCGTAGATTTACAGCTGAAAGGAACCTTAGATGCCAATACTCTCATTTTACAGATGAGGAAACTGAGGCCTAGAGGTGAGAAGTGATTTGCCCATGGTCAACACAAGGTCGCAAGGGGGCAAAAATTCAAATTTGAACTCAGATCCTTTTACTTCCAATCCAGTACTCTTTCCACGGTACCAAGAGTGGCTTAAATTACGTGGAGGTTGTCTCTTAACACGGGACCACGAAGTAGCTGAGAAGGAATTTGAACCGGGACTCTAAATTTCTGACAGCAGTGCTTCTCCCCCCCCCCCCCCCCGCGCCGTGTTCTTTTTACAGCCCTCTTAGAACAGTGCCTTGCTCATAGTAGTAATTTAATTCAAATTGAATTCCGTTCAGATTAACAAGTATTTATTAAGGACCTACTATGTGTGAGTCGGTGTTAGGCAGGGCCTGGAGATGCAAAGATTGTGAAAAAGTTAGTACTGAAGAAACTTACATGCTCTCGGGAGATGGGGGTTGGGGGGGGCAGAGGGGGAGGAGGCAGAGAAGAGATACTGTATCAGTTGGTAAATCAACATGTATCTGTTAAGTTCTTACTAGGGGCCAGGCCCTCAGGGAACTCAAATTCTAATGTGACTGACAACATGTAAATAAACATTGTTTGTCTTTCCTTTTCTTTTAAAAATATATTAGTATTTTATTTTCTTACTAATCGTAAAAACAATTTTCAACGTTCGTTTAAAAAAGAAACTCAGAGTTTCAAATTCTTCCCCTCCCTCCCTCCCCCTCCCTACTGTGAAGGCAAGCAAATTGATGTAGGCTATGCGTGTGCAGTCATGCAAAACGTATTTCCATATTAGTCAAGTTGTGAAAGAACACACAGATCAAAAAAAAATCAAGAAGAATAAAGAAAGTTTTTAAAAAAAGTATATTTTGATCTGCATTCAGACTCCTTTCTAGGAAAAAAAGAGATGAAGGAAGGAAGGAAGGAAGAAAGAAAGAAAGGAAAAAATAGTGTTCTTCAGTCTGTATTCAGATATTATCAGTTCTTTTTCTGGATGCAGATAGCATTTTTCATCATGAGTCCTTGGGATTGTCTTGGATCATTGCTAAGAAGAGCTAAGTCTATCATAGTTGATCATTGCACAATATTGCTGTTACTGTGTACAATGTTCTCCTGGTTCTTCTCTTTTCATGTAAGTCTTCCCAGGTTTTTTTCTGAAACCATCCTGCTCCTCATTTCTTATAACACAATAGTATTCCATTACATTCATATACCACAACTTGTTCATCCATTCCCCAATTGATGGGCATGCCCTCAATTTCCAGTTCTTTGCCACCACAAAAAGAGCTGCTATATTTTTGTACATCTAGGTCCTTTTCTTCCTTCCTTCCTTCCTTCCTAAATCTGTTTGGGATACAAACCTAGTAGTGGTATTTCTGGGTCAATGGGTATACATGATTTCATAGAGCTTTGGGCATAGTTCCCAATTGCTTTCCAGAATGGTTGGTTCAGTTCACAACTCCACCAACAATGCATTAGTGTCTCAATTTTCCCATATCCTCTCCAACATTTGTAATTTTCCTTTTATGTCAGATTAGCCAATCTGATAGGTGTGGGGTAGTAGCTCAGAGTTGTTTTAATTTGCATTTCTCTAACCAATAGTAATTTAGAGCATTTTTCACATGACTATAGATAGCTTTGATTATTTCATGTGAAAACTACCTCTTCATATCCTCTATCAACTGAGGAGTGGCTCTTATTTTTATAGATTTAACTCAGTTTTCTATATGTTTAAAAAATGATGCCTTTATCAGCTAACTTGCTGTAAAAATATATTCACGGTTATGATTACTGCTTATTTCCCTCCATTCTATTCCCACCTTCCCACCCCAACCTATCCCAGTTTATCCTAGTCTCTTTGCCTTCACTGTCCATCCTCAAAAATGTTTTGCTTCTGACCACTGCCTCCCCCACTCCTCCCTCCCTTCTGTCAACACCCCCTTTTCTCTAATCCCCTTCCCCTCCTATTTTCCTATAGGGTGAAATAGATGTCTTTACTCAATTGAGTGTGTATGCTATTCCCTTTTTGAGACAATTCCAATGAGAGTAAGGTTCAAGCACTCCCTCCTATCTCCCACATCTTCTCCACTGTAAAATTTGGGAGAGCGCAGTTAAGTCCCTGCCTTCTTGACTCTGCCCCCTCGCTCTTAGTTTTTGAAGAGGATCATTTACATCATGATGTTTTGGAGGATGGGTGATGTCTTGGCTTGCTCAGGAATCAGATTTAAGTGAGGTAGAGTGGTGCAAAGTCATTAGCTTCACTCTCTTTTCCAAAGTCATCAAAATGCAGTGGCAGGACAAAAGTCAAAATGATGTCCCTGGCCTGGAATGCTGTGGATGACCTTGGCTTCTTTGATGTCTGACCAAGTTCTAGGAGCTCAACAGAGCTTGTTTCAGCTGCCTTCATGGCCGTAGGAACAAATTATTCTTATCCAACCATTCCACTGGGGGAAGTCTTCATATGCTTGAGGTAGACATCCTCCTAACAGACACACCTCTGGGGTGTGTAGCCCTTTTCAGGACTACCCATCACCTTTGGTGTCCACGTCACTCACCCAAATGTCCCTCGTGGCTTCAAGAAGCTCTTGCATGTGTAGAGGCCACATCCTGGTAAAAACCCTTGGGGCAGATGGGCTAAACCAGGCTGAGGGTAAAGGACAGACATTAGGTATTCTGAGAGGGAAGGGGTGGGAGGAAATTTAAAGGACTCTGTACAAAGTAAGATTTGATCTGAGTCTAGAAGAAAGCCAAAGAAGCTAAAAGGCAGAAGTGAGGAGGGGGGAGCATTCCAGGTATGGGAATTCCACAGGAGGAAATAAGGAACCATTTGGGGGGAAGATGGGGGAAGGAGGATGGAGGGCAATATGGTCAGATCTGCCCTTTGGAAAAATCACTTCAGCAGCTGAGTGTAAATTGGATAGAGTGTTGATAGAGTAGAGGCAAAAAGACTGATTAAGAGGTTATTGCAATAGTCCAGCTCAGAGAAGATGAAAGCCTGTGTTAAGACAGTAACTGTGGGGTTATAAGAGAAAGGGCAGTATTCAAGAGATGTTGTTAATGTAGAAATGACAAGATTTGGCAAGAGATGGGATATGTGGAGTAAGTGCAAGTGTGGAGTTGAGGATGACATCAAGGTTGGGAGCCTGGGGGACTGGGAGGATAGTTTTGCCCCAGGAGAACAATAGAACGGTTGGAAAAGGGGGCACATTTGGGGTTCAATGTTCTAGGCTGTTCTCCATCAGGATATAAGGGAGGATCATGATAAAAGTGGTAGGTGTACAAATTGATGGAAGTAGAAGAAAAGTTTTTAAAGACATGGGTGACTAATAGCACCCTCTACACCCTTGGTCCCGATGGCCCCCATCACTTCAAGCTTTGATTACTGCAATAGCCAGCTTGGGGCGGGGGTGGGGGGTGGGGGGGAGGAGTCTGCCTGCCTCAAGACTCTCCCTACTCCAGTTCATCCTCCATTCAGCCACTAAAGTGATTTTTCTAAAATGCAAGTCTGATTATGTCACTCCCTACCCCAACACAAAATCAGTAAACTCTGCTGGCTCCCTATTACCTCTAGGATCAAATATAAAATCCCCTGTTTGTCTTTCAATGCCTTTCATAACCCAGCCCCCTCCTACCTTTCCAGTCCTCCTACACCTTACTCCCCAATATATACTTTTCAGTCCGGTGATGCTATCCTCCTGGAGCTTTCTCTCAGGAGACAATCCATCTCTCAGTTCGGGGTGCTTTCTGCGGCTGCTCCCCATGTTCCCTCTCCTCTGCTTTGACTACCGATATCCTGGCTTTGTTTAAGTTCCATTTAAAATTCTGCCTGCTACAGGAAGCCTTCCCCAACCTCTCTGGATTCCAGTTCTTTCCCTCTATTAATTATTTCCTGTTTATCCTTTATATAGCTCATTTAGTATTTTTTTTTTCATATGTTTTCTCCCCCTTAGATTATAAGTTTCTTGAGGGCAGGGACTATCTTTTGACTTTTTTTTTGGTAGCCCCAGCCTGGCTCATAGTAGGTGCTTAATAAATGTTTACTGATTTATTGATAAGGTTAGGAACTTAGGTGTAGGTCGTGGCAGTCAAGGTGGTGGGGACAGTTCCACTTGCCTGGTGCATGCTGATTGCTATCTGTCTCCTGGGATACCCTGCTGCTTCAGCCCCACTGGCTCATCTGCTCTCCGAGGGGCAGTTGGTGGATATGGTCAGCCCCTTCTCCATGGAGCTGCCTTCCCAGATGATGCCTGTGAGAACGGGTCTAGATGGAAGCAGGACCAGTGATCTGGGCTGCTGCACCCAGAGCTGTCCTGACTATCTGGATTTCAATATAATTAATCTCTTTTGGAATAGTATGGACTTTGTCCATCTAAAAACATTCTTAAAAGGGGTCCACAGGCTTCACTAGACTGCTAAAGGGGTTCATCTCATACACACACACACACACACACACACACACACACACACACACGTTAATAACCTTTGGGACTCACTTTTGTATTACCAGGCAGTTTCTCCAGGCAATAAATTCGAACAGACCTTGGGGAGAAAGTGGCTTTGAAAGGTAGTCAGCAAATAAATCTCATAAAAGCAGCAGGATCTAACTCTTGCAGACAGGATGAGGAAAACTGGACTGAGCTTGGCTGGGAGGAGGTAGAAATTCTTGGGAAAAAAAACCAAACAAACAACCTCTACTTTGTAGAGACCGATAAATGGGTGAACCAGTGGTCAGTTCAGATCTTCCCTCTCCTCTTGAACCTTTCCCAGCATGTAATACATGTACCACACAGGTGTGTATACATGCACGCATGTGCACTGTGTATACATGTATATTGTGCTGTGCATGTGTGTATGTGTGCATGCGTATGTGTACATTACAGTGTTTGTGCATGTGTGTATATATACACACACGCATATGTGTATACATATGCACATGTAAGGCATATGTGTACATTTGTATACTTCTGTTTGTATGCATGTATACATGTGTATATGTGTGTGTCTATACATATGTAAATATTCTTTGTGTGTGTACCGTGTGTTTGTATATGTATATATGTGTGTGTGTGTGTGTGTGTGTGTGTGTGTGTGTGTGTGTGTGTGTACATATATACATACACACATACCTTATAGGGAGAAAACCACTAACCACATAATTTGCCCACTGGGTAACTTCAACCTTGGGGCCAATCTAACCAGGAAGAAAATAAGAACTGCTTGGACATGATAGCCTCTTTTCTCCTAGGCTCATTCACTGACAGGGGTTATCACATTGCCCTTCGGACATCCCTGTGGGTTCACCAAAAAGCATTTGGAAGCTGCGTTTTGGTCAGCTTGGTCCCAACCAGAGCCATCTCTTCCATCCCCATAGTTCCCTATTACTTTGTGCTTTTCTTCTTGGCATTTGCTGTCCCTTTCTGTCTTGTCATGACCCACGGTCTGACCCTCCCACAGAGCCAGTGGGCTGTAAGGAATCCTGTGATCCTTGGAGCCTTGGAGCCGAGGCACCTGTATGGTTCCTCTCTGTATGTTTCCCAGACGTGAGAGAAGATAAGAAATGTTTGTGCACTGAATAGATGCCAGGACCTGTCTGGTAGAAAAAGTTCTCCTGTAGGGGCTGCCTTTTTTGAGTGTGGTATTCTCAAACCCACATCGGAGAGGAATTTTCAGGAACAATTCTTTGCCTGAGAATATGGGTGTAGGGGATGGAGAGCCGGCGTCGTAGTTAGGGAGCCCCCCAGCTTTGGCCATGTGTTTGACCTCTTGGTGCTCCCAGCCAACCCTCTCTCACTCCAAGTTCCAGAGCAGGTGCTGACCGGCATCGGGAGAGAGAGAGGTTCCTCATGGGGGGTTTTCTATAGCAATGAAATCACAAGATGGATTAAAAAAATAAATGAATAAATTGCCTCGTCAGTCCTAATCCTACCTGGAGCAACCTCGGAGTTTTTGCAACTATAGGTTTTAGAGCTGGAAGTGACCTTAAAGGCCGTGCATAGAGCCTTGGCCTCAGGAAGACCAGAGTTGGAATCCTGCCTCAGAGGCTTGCCACTCGTGTGACCCTAGGAACATCACTTAATTTATTTCAGCCTCAGTTTCCTCATCAATCTATCAATCAATAAACATTGATTAAGGCAAGCTCTGTGTTAAGTGCTGGTGTGCTAAGCCCAGCAATAAGATGAAGGGGTCGCACTTAATGACCTTTAGGTGATATCATGTAAAGAATGCTAGATTCGAAAGTCAGAGGATCTGGGTTCAAATCATGGCTTTGGAAGTTATTACCTATTTGACTTAACCCCTCTGGATCTGAATTTTCTCCACTGTAAAATAAAGTTGATGTCTAAGATGCCTTCAATGATCCCAATCCTCTTATTTTTCAGATGAGATCCAGAGAGGTTAATCAACTTACGCAAGGTCCCAGAAGAATCAAATAAATTTCCCCCCCCAATTTTTTAGCATTTTTGTTTAAAGTTTAGAGTTCCAAATTCTATCCCTCCTTCCCTTCCTTCCCTTCCTCCTCCCTGAGATGGTAAGCAACCAGATATAGGTTATACATGTGCAATTATGTAAAACGTTTCCGTATTAGTCATTTGGGGGGGGGGGGGCTAGGCAATAGGGTTAAGTGACTTGCCCAGGGTCACACAGCTAGTAAGTGTTATGTGTCTGAGGCTGGATGTGAACTCAGGTCCTCCTGAATCCAGGGCCAGTGCTCTATCCACTGAGCCACCTAAATGCCTTATATTAGTCATTTTGTACAAGATGACTCAAATAAAAAAGAAAGTTAAAAGTGGTATGCTTCAGTCTGTATTCAATCAATATCAATTCTTTCTCTGGAGGTGGATAGTATGCTTCATCATTAGTTCTTTGGATTGTCTCGGATCATTGTATTGCTGAAAAGAGCTAAGTCATTCGCAGTTCTCCATCAAACAATATTGCTGTTACTGTGTACTATGTTGTCCGAGTTCTGTTGACTTCACTATGCATCAGTTCATGTAAGTCTTTCCAGGTTTTTCTGAACACATCCTGTTAGAATCAAGTACATTTCTGTTGAATGGATTGAAAGGAAGTTATAACAGTAGTCTTGCCCTTTGAGTTAGTGATTGTTGCTAGCATGGTCCCAGAGTTCCATCACTGGGAGATCTTCTTACTTAAACCTACAGGACCCCAGTGAGCTATAGTCAGTCAGCCCTTAAACAACCCTGCAATATGGCACTGAGAACCATTGACTTTCTTGGGAGGTCAGACATAGTGAGATCATGAGATAGAGCTTGAGACTCTCAATCTCGAGGTCATGTGTTCAAGCCTGACATTGGGCATAATCATTGTTTGAAGAAGCTGACCTAGAGCAAGTCATTAACTTGGTTGGCCCTCAGTTTCTTCATCTGTAGAATGAAAGGGTGGGCAAAATGACCTCCATGATACCTTCCAACTCAAAGCTGTGATGGAATGACCAAGTGTTTATTATTTTATTGTTGCTGTTCAGTCATTTTCAGTTATGTCCAACTCTCCATTTGGGGTTTTCTTGGCAAAGATACTGGAGTGGTTCACTATTTCCTTCTCCAGCCCATTTTATAGATGAGAAAACTGAGGCAAACAGGGTAAAATGACTTGCCTCATTTCTTTTGTGGGTGGGTTGAATTAGATGGCCGCTGAGGTTCTTTCAACTCAAAAGTTATAAGATTCTGAGAGTCTGTGATTTATTTACTAAGTCGTAAACTGGTCACCACAAGACATTTCATGCTTGCTATCTCTCTAACAACGGGGCCCAGGGTCACACAGCTAGAAAGAGTCTGAGACCAGATTTGAATTCAGGTCTTCCTGGCTTCAGGCCCAGCACCACGCCACCTAGTTGCCCTTAAGCATTTACTAAGTGCTTACTACATGCCAGGAATTATGCTGGGGATACAAAGAATGGCAAAAACGCTATTCCTACCCTTACATTCTAATGGCAGAGACAACATGCAAAAAAAAATTATATATACCAGATATATTCGGTGTAAATGGAAGGTAATGCCAGAACAAAGACATGGCAGGGAGAGAGGTTGAGGGGCAGAAGACCTCTTGCAGAAGGCAGGATTTGAGCTGAGTCTTAAAAGAAGGTAAGAAAGTTAGGAGGTAGAGATGAGAAGTATTCCAGACATGCCTTCAATACAAAGACAAAGTGAGCAGGCCTGAGTATATGACAACAACAACAACAATAATAATAATAAGATTAACATTTATATAGCACTTACTATGTGCCAGGAACTATGTTAAGCACTTTACAAATATTATCTCATTCGATCCTCACAACAACCCTGGGAGGTATTATTATCCCCATTTTACAGAAGACAAAACTGAGACAAATCATGGCCCAGGGTCACACAGCTAATAAGTGTCTAAGGCTGGATTTGGACAGAACAAATTCTCTAGGGAAATTCATTGTTTTCTTTAAATGTAATTGGGGAAAAAAATAAAATTTTATTTAAAATTTTAAAAAGAAAGTCATTATTTTTTACTTTCCTCTCCAAGCCCCACCCCACCAAGCAAAGCTGACCTCCTAAGTAAATATAGTAGCAGCTGGCCCTTGCCACCTCACGAAGACTGTCATTCCCACCATCTGTCAGGATGCCTGAAATTCCACCATTAGAAACATGTTACTTTGGAACATGAAGGCTTTTCAGTCTTTGGGGATCTCAGGTTGAAGAGCAAATCCCCGTGGATAAGAAGTTACCCTGAAATTCAGCCCTAAATATCTTATTAGATGAGAGGATCTGAGTCTCTCAGATGCAGGCTCTGAGGAGGAATAACTGGATGAAGGAGGGAGGGAGGAAGAAAAAAAGGGACTACGGCATCAAGAAGGTGGGTATTAAATGTGTTTCACAGCTTGGTGTTTTTTGCTCCATCCAAGCCTGAGTCCTTAAGATTGGTCTGACCTTCAGGAAAGAGGGCCAAGGCGACACATTTGCTTCCTTTAAGTTTATCTCAATGTCGAAGCCAGATGATTGTGTAAACAGATGGCTCCTGAGGAAACTTGGCGTCCCGAGGGAATTGACCAAGCATTCTGGAGCTGTGCTAGGTTCAGGGAATTTTGAATGTTTTCCTGCCCCTTCTCTCTTTCCTATACTGGGGTGGGGGCCAGGAGTAGGAAGAAAGCAGCACAGTTCTTTCCCCAAAGGAAGTCAAAGAGTTCCTCTTCCAACCCAGCATCAGCCATGCCTGGGTCTCAGGCTCACAAATCTCTAATTTTCTCTTTTCCTTTCTTATCCGTTCTCTTCCTGTGAACATTAATGACCCCGGCATATTGTCCTGTCTCAGGCTGGGGCTCTGTTCTCAAGGCAGCAAAGGAAGTAGAGGGAGGGAAGAACAAGAACAGGGATGTGAGATGCGATTTGCCTTGGTCTTGCACCAATCAGCTGTCTGGAAAGGCAAACTTGACATAGGATGAAGGAAAAGTAGACTCTGTCCTTGGGGAAATTGTGATTCTATCTCTTTTAGATGAAGTCATCAGGTCTCTAACCACTTATCTTTGTGGTTATCTCTAACCACTCTAACCAATATCTTTGCCAAGAAAACCCCAAATGAAGAGTTGGACATGAAAAATAAATAAATATATAAATAAATGAATTTTTTTTTATTTTTAAAAAATTAAAAAAACAAAAACAAAAAAAGAGTTGGACATGACTGAAAGGACTCCACAACAATGTCAGGTCTCTAACACCAGCTATATTGTCACAAAAAAGTTGCTTAACCTCTCAGACTCTGGCCACTGTCTAAGGCTGTGCTAGGGGAAGGTTTTAATGTACTGAAATTTCAATATGAGTCAGCAGTGTGATATGAGAGTTAAAGAAAGTTAACGCAGTCCTAAGCTTCCTTAAGAGAGGCCTAGAATGGTGAGGTGATAGTCTTGACGTCTTCTGCTCCGGTCAGGTGTATCCAGAGGATGGTGCTCAGCCCTGGGTGTCACAGGTTAAGAAGGGCATTTGATCAGGCAGAGAATGGCCAGTAGGATGGAACAGCTGTCTTCAAGACTTTGAAGGGATGTCACCTGGATGAAGATTCTCTTTTTGGCTCATGAGGGGCAGAACGAGGAACAATGGGGGAAAGTGGGGAGGTGAATTGAGGCTAGATGTAGGGAAAAGCTTCCTCACCATGAGAGCTGTCCCAAAGTAGAATGGGCTGCCTGGAGGGGTGATGGGTTCTGCTTCCTTGAGGGTCTTCAAATAGAGGCTCTGTATGATACAGGTCATTTCTTTTGTGGGTGGGTTGGATTAGATGCCACTGAGGTTCTTTCCAACTCAAAAGTTCTAGGATTCTGAGAGTCTGTGATTTATTTACTAAGTGGTAAACTGGTTGCCAAAAGACATTTCATGCTTGCTATCTCTCTAACAACGGGGCCCTTACAAACTCTGAGAACCCCATCTCTGGAGTCCTTTGCTACTTTTCTCAAGTTCAATGTGGGCTGTGTGGATTAATCATTTCACCAGATCACACTTCGGGTTCCCATCTGTGTACTTCTATATTTACAGACTGTGCAGGTCACAAATGCAACAACAGAAGCATTTAGGCAAGATATAAAAACCAATATAAACAGCAAAAAGGATGCAAGTAGATTTCTTCTCTTTAGTCATTTCCAGATGGGTGTAACCCTTCAGGGGAAATTTTAATTAAATTCCCTCCAATTCCCAGTAATTCTCCTCATCCCCCTCCCCAGAATAATGTAAGAGACGTAGTCATTTTAGAACTCTTGGCCCAGTGCCAAATGCTTAGGTTTTCATCATGGAGTTTGGTGGAAGGCTCTTGAGAAAGGCTAGAATTATTTAATCGACAAGGCTTTATCAAGCACCTACTATGTGCTGGGCCCTATGCTACAAATTGAACTAGCTTACATTCTACTGGGAGAAGACAACATGTCCATAGAAGTAAATATAAGCTATAGGGTCAGGATAGTGACTGAACCCCTGACTTCATAGAGGTTAAGAGAGGAAAGCTCCTCTCCCAGTGCAGATGGGTACTTTCCAGCAATTCACAGCCTTAACCAATTGCCTAGAATACTGAAAGGTTAAAAAACTTGCCCAAGGCAAATATGTACAGCCGTCTCTCATTTTATTGCCTCTTGCAGATAACACAGCTTTTTTGTTTGTTTTTGTTTTTTTACCAATTAAAAGTTCATGGCAAACCTGCCAGGAGCAAGTCTATTAGCACCATTTTTCCAGCAGCAAGTGCTCACATCATGTCGCCATGTCACATTTTGGTAATTCTCACAATGTTTCAAACTTTTTAATTATGATTATATCTGTTATGGTGATCTGTGATCCGTGATCCTTGATGTCACTATTGTAATTATTTTGGGCCTCTAAGTGTTCAACCGAGAGTCAGTTGATGAGGCAAACTTCATTGTTGTCTTATTTTAAGAAATTGCCACAGCCACCCCAACCCTCGGCACCCATCATTTGATCAGTCAGCAGCCATCAGCATTGAAGCAAGATCCGCTAGCAGCAAAAAGATTCAGATAATGGTTAGCATTTTTAGAAATAAAGTATTTTTAATTAACGTATGTACATTGGATTTTTTTATATAATACTATTACACACGTAATACACCACTACTAACTTTGATATGAATTGGGAAATTAAAAAATTTGCGTGACTTGCTTTATTGTGATATTCACTTTATTGGTGGTGGTCTAGAACTGAACCCACAATATCTCCAAGGTATGCCTGTATGAGAGGTAGTACTTGACCTCAGGTCTTCCTAGTTCTGGGGTCATCTCTCCATCCAACAAGTCACACTGCCTTTTCTTCCTTAAAGTAAAGGTTCAAACCACAAGCTCCAGAAATAGAAAAGCAGCAGCCAAACAGTGCCTCAGAGGTTAAAATATTGCCATCTCTTCATTCTGTAGCAAGGCTTATTTATCTGACTTCATTTCGAGTTCATTTTAAAATAAAGTCCAAGGCTGCAAAAATTACTCTGAAAGTCTCTCCAGACCCTGAAAATATGGATCAAGACAATAGCAGGTGTCTTTTACCTCAGATTGTGAATTCCTCATTTTAGATACATGTTGGTAACTTGATGCGTTGGGGTAGGAGGTTGGGGTGGGGTGCCAGTAATTGGTCACAAGGCTGTTTAACAGATTGAGTTACTAGGAATGTCCCAGCTTCATAGGATTGGCTCAATGAAGTGGGGATGTTTACCCTGGAGAAGAGGAGGGGGCAGGTGAGAACTGTCTATGAGTTTTTGAAGGGCTATCATTTGAAAAGGGGATTAAATTTGTTCTCCTTGGCCCCATTAAGCAGAATCATTTAGGTTTGAGGTGCTATCAGTTAGAGCTATGCAGAGGCAGGGTGGGTTGCCTAAGGAAGCAGTGACTTACCCCTTAATGGAGATCTTCAGTCTGTTGTAGAAGGGGTCCTTGGTCAGTTCCACATGGGACTAGATGGCCATGAGGTCCCTTCCAACTCTGAGAGTCTGGGATCTTTGGATCATAGCTTCAGAGCTAGAAGAGATCTTAGAAATCATCCTGTCCCACTCTGTCATTTGACAAATGAAATAACAGTGGCACAGAGGTTTGGTGACTGCCTCCCCGTGGCAGCTAGTAAGGGTCTGAGGCTGCATTTGAACTCAGATCTTCCTGACTCCAGGCCTGGTGCTCTATCCACTGCTTTCTCTCTGTGTCTCTGTCTTTTTCTGTTTCTCTATCTCTCACTCTGTTTTCTCTCTCTCTCTCTCTCTCTCTCTCTCTCTCTCTCTCTCTCTCTCTCTCTCTCTGTCATGATTGCATATGTATAACCTATATTGGATTATTTACCATCTCAGAGAAGGAGGAGGGGAAGGAAAGAGGGAAGGATAGAATTTGGAAATCAAAACTTTAAAAAAATATTTAAAATAGTTTTAACATGTAATTGGGGAAAAACAAAATGTATTAAATAGATATGTGGGTATAATATATGTGTGTGTGTGTGTGTGTGTGTGTGTGTATGTGTATTATGGCAGTTCAGGAGACCTGAGTTTGAATATGTATGTACACATACACATATATTCTATATAATGTATATACTATGCATAATTATGGGATTGCTTCTACTTTTAAAACATGGCCATGCTAGGAAGCTAGGAAGCCTTTCTAGGAAGCTAGAAATAGCAAGTGTTTGGATTTCAGTGTGGATTTCACCTGCTTCACAAAATCAGTCGACTAATTCAATTGCCTAGTTACTTTTTTGCACTGAGAACCCGGACAATTCTCTCTATTTCATAAGAACGTAGACTTAGACATTGAAGGAACCTTAGAGACTGTGCCAGCCAAGCCCTCCACTTTACATATGACAAAACTGTGTCATAGAAAGGTTAACTGCCTTGGCCAGGGTCGTGGCTAGTGTTTGAGGCAGGATTCAAACTCGGGTCTTCTGAATGCAAAGTCACACACTCTGTTTGCTAGGTCTCCTAGCTTTGACCCTTCTGCAAACTCTACTAATGGAGTTGTCATTAAGAGCCCTTAACAGGCTGGAGAAGGGTGATTAAGAGCTTACTATGTACCAGACATTGTACTCGATACTAGAGATACCAAAAATAAATAAATAAATAACTGGGGAAAAGGCCAGGACTGAGGGATACACCAGGTTTATGGATGGGTTTATATAAGATAATAAAGATTTGAAAGCTGTAAGGTCTACACTCAATCCAATGACCATTCATGATTCCTGGGGACCAATAATGAAATATGCTATTCATATATTCAAGTATATATTTTCATATGCAGCCATTAAGGGAAATATTTTTTTGCTTGATTATGTATATCTGTTACAAGAATTTGTCTTTCTTGTTTTTTCCAATGAGATGGGGGCGGGAAAGAAAATAGATTTCTGTTAATTTTTGACAAATAGAGAAATGGGGTGGGCATACTACAGATGTGGAATGTTGCATGAGCTTTGTGATGAGGTCACTATATTATTATCTTATTTAATTGGTGTACTTTGTTCCAAGAGACCTCTCACAAGGTAGGAGTGATCTGTAAATGTTTGTATGTAAAAACAAAACATATCTATACCACTTTTAGAAAGAAAACACATATTTAAAAAAAAAGACACAGAGAGAGTAGATGTAAGGTAACTTTAGAGGAGACGGCACGAGGAGGGGGAGGTAGTGAGGAGGGCTGAGAAAGGTGTCTTGTGGAAATTGGAATTTGAACTGAGTCTTGAAGAAAGGAAGCCAGGGTAACTAAGGGGTGAAAGTGAGGAGGAAGAGCATTCCAGGCACAGGGGGAAAGCATGGAAACTAAAGATGGATTGTCACAGATGAGGAACAGTAGGAAAGGCAGGGTGGTTGGACCACAGAGTGAAAGTATAGGAAAAGAAGGGAAAAGTCAGGTTGTAAAGAGCTGTAAACACCAAGTAGATAAGGAACGTTGATTCCCAGAGAGATGAAGTGGCTTGCCAAGGCTGACATAGCTAGTATGTAGCAGAATCAAGATTTGAACCCAGATCCTATGGCCCCACCCAACCCTACATCCTTTCCACTTTCCAATAGCTGCCTTGGGCCATTATTTAGGAATGCGAACACTTCTCTCCTTCCTAATGGTGCATTTGAACAAATTGCTTGCTTTTTTCACTTCAGTAATTACAGTATTCTTGTCCACCGATTGACCGTAAGAATTGCATTGTGGGATGATCACCACTGTTCACTGGATTTGAGCATTTACTTCCCCTTGAAAGTTGTGCACCTGCCATGATTAATGTGGCTTCTTGTCCATTTAGCACCAATGTAAAACCTTGCTAAATATTGAGTTTTCAGCGTGAGTAATGTTTTTGCAGCAATTCGTTTAAGCAGTGGGCAAGTTGAGTGGTATGTGAGCTCGTAATGAAACTCGGTAGATATTAGGGTTTTATCGTCTGGAAAACGGTGCAAATCAAAGATCTTTGCTTACTGTTTATCTGTTTATAACATTTTTATTTCCTAAACCAATCCCTATTCATCTTTTTTTTTTCTCCACCAGCTTTCATTTTGGCTCTGCACATATTTACTTTCCCATTTAGCGTAATTCCCTGATTAATCTGACCGGAAGGCGTTGAGGTGTGTAGGAAGTCTGGGGGAGCATAGCAGATGTGATAGGGTACTCAGACATGTGTCACCTCCTGTGGGATCACGGGCTATCAAAGCTCGATTTGGAGAGGCAGCCACAGTGTTGTGAGTAGGTTCTATAGGAAGGAGCTTGGGTTTAGGGATAGAAGGAAGCTTAGAGGTCATTTAATTCAATCTCCTCACTTTACTGATGAGAGAACCAAGGCCTAGACTCAGAACTGCAACTAGCATGGGGCAAGCAGAACTTTGCTTCAGGGCTCTGGAGCGGGAGGCAGCAAATCTATTTACCTCCCACACTTCACTTTGAAGCCCTCTGCTGGTCTATAAAGCCATCTAGTGTAACCATCCGTAGAGCCCCTCTGCTACCAACCACTTCTTCTAGCACCTGTGACCGGACTATCCTCTATTTTGCTTCTCTGCCCTGACCCCCCAACCCCTGTCACTCAACAATTTTTGTTCCAGATGAAAAACTTCCTAATTACAGCCTTGCCCAGACTTTCCCAAGATGGCCTGCTAAATGGTAGCAGATGAGACACTAGAATGCAAGGCTTTGGAATCCCACTCCCCTTTCTACCATTCCATTGCTCTTCTCTGTCTACTTACTGAGTCAGCTTAGGTGGTGCATTGTATGAGACATTTGTCCTGGAGTAAGAAAACCTGAGTTCAAATCTGGCCTTAGACACTTACAAGCTGTGCGATCCTGGGCAAGTCACTTAACTTCTGTTTGCCTCAGTTTCCTCAACTGTAGAATGGGGATAATGAGAACACCTACCTTGGAGGGTTATTGTAAGGCTCAAACGATATAATATTTGTAAAGCACCTAGCACAATGCATGGTGCATAATAAGTACTATGTCAATGTTTAGTCCGTCTCCTTCCCTTCTGTTTACAGCTAATGTACCTAAACTGGAAGGTTGGGGCAGGGGGAGGGGGGGGGAGAGCATGTCCCTTTATAGAAATAATAAAGCAATCAACATGCATTTATTAAGCCCTGCTATGGGTCAGGGTAGGTACTAACTGCTAAGTTTACAAATATAAAAAACAAAATAACCCCTATTCTCAAATGAAAACTTTTCTCTCCTCTAGGCTAACCCTCTAAATTTCAGTCAAGGGTTAGGTTTCCTAATGGGATGATTTTTATTGTCGGATTGTTTTAGTCATGTCCATCTCTTCATGACCCTATCTGGAGTTTTCTTGGCAAAGATACTGGTTTGCCATTTCCTTTTCCAGCTCATTTTACAGATAAGGAAACTGAGGCAAACAGGCTTAAGTGACTTGCCCAGAATCACACAGCTAGTAGGTGTTTGAGGCCAGATCTGAGCTCATTGAAGATAAATCTGCCTGATTCCAAGCCCAGTGCCCTAACCACTGTGCCACTTAGCTGTGCCAATTGGATGATTACCTGAGGTCCAACAAACTCTCTGGATTTGTAGTCCTAAAAATATCATTCAAAAGCCCCCATCAATACATTTTCCTTCAATAGTCAGCCACTTGATACAATAAGTTCAAAGTGAAGGCATTTACTGAAATTGGCATAGCATGAACAGTAGTAATAAAACATTTCCCACGTAAGCCTGAGATACACTCCCTCACAAATACACACGGTGTAGTGTGTGAGTTGGTACATACATAGATTAAAGTAGCAGAGACGTGTATACATAAGGAACGCAGGTGGCCAACGCAACTCATACTTCCAGTATGTCTGGAAGAATTGGTTGTTTGTTTGTTTGTTTTTTTTCTGGTGGTATCCCCATATTACTCCTTCTGGAAGCAGCCTTTCTTCTGGCCATGTCATTCCATTTGGCTACTTGGACTTCCTCCTTTCTGCAGCACAGGTCAACTCCCCTTCTGGACTCTTGGCCTCTTCTCTTTTCTCGGTCCAGCCTCCTCCTGGGCAAGTAGCTCTGCTAGAAGATGCTACCACACTATAGGGGAAGAAAGTAGGACAAATCCCTCTCCCTCCTCACCCATACTTCACTCTGAAAGTACATGGGAAAAGGCCAAGTGATTTCTTCTCAAGAGAAGGGTTCTTCTTTCATAGTGGGCTCTTTTCTTGAGCACTGACCCTCTCAGCTGAGTCCTTAGAGAGAGCATGGTGTAGGCAGTCAGGGAGAGTAGACAGGGCACCAGACTTGGATTCAGGAAAACCCAGATTCACTTTGGATTTACCTCAGACACTTACTAGTTGTGTGATCCTCTATCTACCTATCTCCTCCTCTATAAAATGAAGATTAAAAATACCCAGGATTGTGAGGAACAGAGGAGATAACATATGTAAAACACTTTGTAAACTTTAAATCAATATATGCTAATATTTACAGAGCTAATTAATAAATAATAATTAATTAGCTAATATTTACAGAGCTGGTCAGGTTTTCAAAGATATACACACACACACACACACACACACACACACACACACACACACACACCCCGGATGACTGATCCTTCACTCAGCCAATGGCTAGCAACCCAATAATTCCATCAAATTGACTGAGGAACTTCTTCCTATTTCCCAAAGGAGCAATGAAATGTATACACTGCTTTACAATTTATGCATAGGGTACCAGAATTGAACGCATTGATCTATATGAGGCCTAACCAGGGTGGGTAAGAGGAGGCCTGATCACCTCCTTCTTCCTGGATGCCACACCTCCCTTAATGCAGGTGAAGAGGCTTTCTTGGGTGGTGTAGGGCATGGTATTTCTAACCTTGCCTTTTCTCAGATGTGGGAGATTCTCCTTTGCCCAATATACAGATGGTGTAGACTGCCTGTATCATGAAGAGAGTAACTTGCACCTTCCCCAGTAATTACATCTGCCTGGCGATAACCATGGCAACCTTGCAGGTAGGAGAGGATAATGCCATGCAAATCGCAGCAGCTACAGTGATGAGAATGTTCACATGGCATCTTCCCCTCAGCCTTTAGTGTCTACCAGTGACTTTTTATTTGCAGGAATCCATGAGGTTTCACAGATCACCCTGGGTCCCTTTCAGTGGAATTCGAAGGGCAGGGAGAGATAGAGGACATGGTATTTTCAGATAATTTTAAGATTTTAATAAAATTTAAGATAATAAGATAAATAAAATTTAAGATAATTAAGAAAGCCTGCCAGTGGCTTTCTCATAGCAGGTCAGGGCCTGCACGAGCAGGCATCCAATAAATAATTGCTGCATTTAATTGGCAAGTCATACAAAAGGGAGGGAAGAGGGAAGGCTTCGATGTTCTGGCCAGATTTTTAATTGGAGCATAAATTTAGAGCTAGAAGAGATCTTAGAGGTCATTTATCAAACAAATTAATAGCACTTATCACAGGGCTTGGCACACAGTAGGCACTTAATAGATGCTTATTCCCTCCCTCCCTGAGTCCAATCCCCTCACTTGCAGAGGAGGAAACTGAGCTCAGATCCACTAAGTGACTTGCCCAGGGTCACATTGTAAATTTTGGAGATAGGGATTGGACCCAGGCCCTCCTAATCCTGGGCCAGCTCTCTGCCTCTTGTGAAATGAAGTGATGCATGCATGTAATAGGAACAGTGTGGATCTGTACTCAGGAAAACCAGCATTCCAGCCCCACCTCCAACACACATCTGCTCTATGACCCTGGGCTAGTCACTTAACCTCTTTGTGGCCTAGGCAACTCTCTAAGGCTGTGAGTATCAGAGAAGGTGATGACTTGCATTGGCACAGAGAGTTTTCCCTAAATCAATGAAATCATATCTCTATCTCATTTCCCAGAATCATAGAATTTAAGAATTAGAAAGGACCCCAGAGGTTGTCTGGTCCAACCTATACTTGGACAAGGATGCCCTCTACAATATTTCCAACAAATAAGGGCAGGGACTGTCTTTTGCCTTTCTTTGTATACCCAGTGTGGATCCACTCAGCTGATCCGCCCTGCTGCACCCCGTAGCCAACATTCCAGCTCTGGTGCCTGTGCCTTGGAGCAGCTCTGGCTCATGTCTAGAATTCGTGCCTTATAATCTCCAGCTCCCTTCAAAATTCACTCCAAGTACTGCCCCCTAAATGTAGCCTTTCCTGGTCCCCCCCCACACACCAGCCGATGCGCTTCCTCCACCCCCCCCCCCAATAATTCATTTGCATATACAGGATGTCCCCAAAGTCTTAATGTAGTGGCTTAAAATCCACCAAGACTTTTCGGACACCCCGTAGTCTGTATTTACTTACATAGCAGCATAGGTTTGGGGCTGGAAGGGCTCTCAAAGGACATCTAGTCCCACTGCTGCATGTTACAGATGAGGAAACTGAGACCCAGAGAGGCCAAGAGGTTAGGTCAGACAGTGTCAGAAGCAGGTTTTGAACCCACCTCCTCTGACTCCGGAGTCAGTATTCTTTCTTACACTTCCTGGCAAAAAGAGTGGAAACTCCTTGAGGGCAGGAGTGTTCCTTTTTTTTTCTGTCTTTGTATAGCCAGGGTCTAGCACGGCACCTGGTACGTAGTAGGTACCTAATAAGTGCTTATTGTTTAGTGAAACAGCCCAACCCTCTGATGTTACAAATGTAGTGACCAGGCCTCAAAGGCAGCGGTGATTTGGCCAAGGTTTTAAGGGTGCCTGCATTGTTGTTTAGTCATTTTTCAGCCATGTCCAACCTTTTGTGGCCCCATTTAGGGTTTTCTTGGCGGAGATACTGGGCTGGTGTGCCATTTCCTTCTCTAGCTCATTTTATAGGTGAGGAAAGTGAGGCAAACAGGCTGAAATGACTTGGCCAGTGTCATACACCTAGTAAATGTTTGGGGCCAGATTTGAACTCAGGAAAAATGAGTCTTCCTGATTCCAGGCTCCCCTTTCCCCACATTCTATCCACTGTGCCACCTAGCTGCCCAGAGGGGTGCCCATCCTGAGGCAGATTCAATGCAGATTTTCCCTGTGAATCTATAACACAAATCAGATCAAGATCTCAGTTCTTCACTTAGTCTGTAGAAGTGAAAGAGCAGACAACCCTGTACATTTCCAGAGGTCTCAGACACTGGACTTAAGGGCCCCAGGGGTCCATAATACTCCCTGAGGGTGGTCTGAACCATATGAAAATATAATTGGGAAATATTCAACAAAATAAATGAAAATATAATAAAATACAGAGAATCTTAATATGTGATTTTCTAAGTTAATATGTGGCCTACAAGGGACTTTTATTGTATGGTTTAGTGGCCCCATTTCTACTTGAGTTTGACACAACTGCCTTAGAATATTTGTAGGATAAATACAGAATGGAGAAGGGGTTTCAGAATTCCTCTTTTGTGTAAATCAATTCATTTTCATTTTAATGAGGAAACCAGGCAAAAATTCAACCAGCCTATTGTTTGTGTGATGGAGTCATAGTACTTGACACACACATTTAGAAAAACAAAATGGCACCTCCATTGGGGTGAAGCACCCTAAAATCTGCAGCTTTTCAGCTAAAGTACTTTACTAAACTTGACTGAATTTCTTAACAGAAATAATATATTTTAAGGTTTAATTTGGGCCTAGTAGAAAAAAATCTAGACAGATTTTCAGTTTTCTATCTGTTGAGCAATCAGTCAATTGGAGACTTAACCCTGTTTGTCTCAGTTTCCTCATCTGTAAAATGAGCTGGAGAAGAAAATGGCAAATCACTCCAGTATCTCTGC